>NC_067399.1:316172288-316488955 GCF_016432865.1 Antechinus flavipes | reverse complement strand
TTCATGTCTAAGTTGTAATTCTATTTCACCTTATCCTGGCTATACTAAAGCAAGCTAATGGAAAGGAGTGAGAATCAGAAGAAGCTTCTTAGCTATGTGACCTTGGGCTCATTATTTAATTTTGCTCAGCCTCAGTTTCTCAATCTAGGAAACAAAAATACCCTCCTACTTTATAGGGTTATTGTGAGGATCAGAGAGTTAATAATATTTGTGTCTAATAGGGGCCATCTCTAGGATGGAAAGCATGGATAATTTTGTTGAATATTTGAATGGAATAGCAAATTGTGCATAATAAACTTGTAGTTTCATGTTTAATTGTCTTTTTATTGTGTTATTTTATGGAAATGTTTGTTTTATTCCACATATTAAATATTAAACAAAAATTTAAACATATATATATGAAAGTGCTTTGAAAATCATGAAATGTTATATAGAAATAAGATGGTATGTTATAAGCATGAACTTAGTTGACAAGATGGTGACTGTGATCAGGTCACTGACACAAAGTTTGCTTAGGGATATGTATGTGTGTGTGTGTCCTTTTCTAGTGATCCAATGCTCCCTGCTTCTTGAAATCAAAAGAATGGCAGTGGTGAGATTAAGATCACAAGATTTGAACCCTTTCCTTTTCTAGAAAAGCAGATTGAGATTCAGATCAGTAGATTAACTCCACAAAGTCACAAAGTTTGTGAGAGAGCCAGGCTGGAGATATAAATTTAAGTCAGATTGTGGAGAGCCACCATCTTAGACTAGGGGGTTTGTATTTTACCTTAGGAATAAGGTTACTTTCTGAAAATTTCTGAGCATGGGGGCATAATAATAAGACTTGTGCCTTGAAAAGATAATTTTAGCAGCTGTTTGAGAGGAGAGAGAATGGAACATTACATTTCAGGTGGAAGGCGATGAGGGCCTGAGCTAGCGAAATGGGAGTGTTAATGGAGAGGAGAGATGAGAAAAATGTTGTGGAGATAATAAAAACACCATCACCATAATTAAAAACAACAATAGCAGAAGAGGCAGTGAAACATCATGGAGAGAGGCTAGCCTTGGGGTCTATGTTCCAGTCCTACCTCTACATACCAGCTGGATGACCACAAGCAAGATAACCTTCAAGTTATTCTCAGATGAGCCTCCCTACTGTCCTCCCCTAAGGAAACTCTCTAGGACTATAAATTAGAGAGATGGGTTGCTAATGTAGAGCATTTCTATACATTAGAAAGACTTTTACATCTTGATAGTAGCTACATTTAACCCTGCTCCCTCCCTCCAAAATAGTCACTAATCCAGTTGTTCATTTATTTTTCAATTGTGTCTGAATCTTCATGACCTCATTAGGAGTTTCCTAGACAAAGTTACTGAAGTGATTTTGCCATTTCCTTTTTGAGCTCATTTTACAGATGAGAAAACGGAAGTAGATAGGGTTAATTTACTTGCCCAGGGTCACACAGAAAATAGGTAGCTAAGGCAGATTTTTTTTTTTTTTGAGAGGCAATTGGGATTAAGTGAGTTACTTAGAGTCACACAGTTTACACTAAGTGTTAAGTGTCTGAGGTGCTGGATGTGACCTCCTGACTCCAGAGCTGGTACTTTATCCACTGTGCCATCTAGCTGAATAGTATCTAAATCTTTCCCTAAATAATAACAGCCGAACTCCAAAGCATAACACTCATTTGCCATCTTTTTTTCTACTAACATTGCCATTACTTTTAGCTCAGGCCCTCCTCACCTCTGATATGAACTACTGCAAATAATCTGTTGAATGATCTCTTTACTTCTAGTCTCTTTGCCCTCCAGAATTACATAAATGAGAAGTTTTAAAATGTTTTTGGTCTCAGGATTCCTTTATATTTTTAAAAATTGTTGAGGACCCCCCCATTCCAAAGAACTTTTGTTTATATGGTTATCTATTATTAATATATGCTATATTAGAAATGAAAATTCCTTCATATTACCATGAAAATAGTTTTGACCTTGCAGATACCCTGAAAGGATACCAGTAGTCCTTGGGTCACATTTGAAAACTGCCAAATGAATTTGATGTATTTATATAATGTTTTAAAGTTTGCAGAGCCCTTTGTACCTATGTTACTTAATTTATTACTTATATTATCTTACCTAAATTATATTACTTATATAGATCATATATATGTATATATATATATATATATATATATATATATATATATACCTATAAAGTAGGTGGCATTAATTTCTATTTTACATTTGAGGAAACTGAGGTTTAAGGAGATTATCTGACTTGCCCTTAGTCACACAAGTAAGAAGTGTCAGAAATGGTAATAGAACCCACGTGTCTCTCATTAAAGATCTAACACTCTCTTTCCCACGTCACCCTACTTCACAGAGAATTGGGAACTGACATGACTTGGTTACTACCTGGATGTGAAGAGTAAGAGGAAACATGATTTCAAGGTTTCAAACTGGGAAAACAATGATGGCTTCAAGAAAAAAAAAGATTAGGAGAAGGGATAAGTTTAAAGAACTAGATAAGTTCAAATTTGGGCATGTTGATTTTTAGGGTATTGGCAGAACATTTGGGCAGAATATACAGATTTGGGGGTCATCTGACTAAAGGGGATAATTGAACCCATTAAGAATAGAAAAAAGTTACAAGGGAAGGAATGGAGCAAAAATGAAAAGAAGAGTACTTGAGACTTAGCCTTGAGAGACATTTACATTTTTGGAGCATGAAGGAAGAGAAAGAGTGAAGGAGAAAGGAGCTATTGCTCAGGTTGTCATTGGTCCTTCATTTTCAAAGAAGACTGGTATCATCAGGATGATGTCTTGATTCATGTACGAATCAAATTTAAGTGAGACAAAATTGTATAAAGATGTCAACTTCACTCTCTCTTCCAGTCATCGAAATACATAAGCAAAACAAAAATCAAGACTACCTGCAATGACCCAGGATTCAGTGGATGACCTTGGTGTCTTTGATGTCTGTCCAAGCTTTAAGTGCTTCACACATAGCACCTGCTTCAGCTACTTTTCTAATGTTGGAATAATTTGTTCTTTTCTTCCCAATTCACGAGGTGAAATCTTCACATGTTTGGGATAGACATTCCCTTACCTCACAATAGATTTGAGGCCTGTCAGATGCCTTCAACCTGGTTTAGTCCATTTGTTGAAATGGTTTTATTGGAATGTGGTGCTATAGTTTCTTGGGATCACAGGTGAGGGTTGGATGGCAGGTGGTTACCAAAGATGTATGAGCAATCCTGAATACCCCAGGCAATCCATCGGACAGGTAGAAATTATCAGAGAAAGCAGTATCATGGAAGCAAAAGGAGAAAAGACATTCAGGAGGACATGATTGTTAACAGATTTAAAGAGGGCACAAAAACTCAAATCCAAGAAAAAGTCATTGGATTTAGAAATTAAGAATACATTAATGACCTTGAAGAAAGAGAACAACTTCAGTAAAATGGTGAAGTCTGAAGTCAAATTATAAGAAACTAATGAATGATTTGGAGTATAGATGAATATTTTCCTTTTCTTTCTTTCTTATATTAAGCAATATATATATATATAATACATGACTTATTTAGGCAGCTAGTAAGTGTTAAATGTCTGAGGTCAGATTTGAACTCAGGTTCTCCTGACTTCAGGGTTGGTACTTTACTGCATCATCTAGCTGTCCTGTAGATTACTATTTTTGGTTGAAGGAAAAAAATAACCCAAAATTTTGTTTCCCGGAAAAGAAGCCTATTTGCAAAATTTTAATGTAGGTTTTCAATCCCAAATAATCACACATGGAGACCATTTTAGTTTCTTTGGAGTTTAGTCCCTTGATAACATGATTCTCCCATTTAGAATTATAGATTCATAGAAAAGACCTTTGAGATTAGATGATAATATTACCCTAATTTTACAAATGAGGAAACTGAAATTATGACTTTCCCAAAGTCACACTGACAGTCAGGATTCCACTGGGATCCTATCTAGAAGGTACCTTAGAGATCATCTAGCTCTATCCCCTCATTGTATAGGTGAAGGGCTGAGGCCTGGAGAGCTTGCTTCTTTTTTTTTTAATATTTAGAAAAGTAAGTTTATATACATACTCGTTTCCTCTTCTGCTTAAATGACTTGACAAAGATCACAATGATAATAAGTAGCAAAATTGGGATTTGAACCCACCCAGGACTTTAAATCCAGAACTCTTTTTACTCTCTACTATAACCTGCAATTCTCATCACATAGCCCTTCTTACTTATTATACTCATAGAGGACTAGATTTAGTTGCTGCCTTCTGATCCTACTTTGTGACTAGCACAGAACATGTAGGTGTTTTGAAGAGAACTGTCCACCTGGTATTCAGAAAGTTGATTTGAGTGGAACCAACTTGTAAGAAAGACAAAAAATGCTTCCTTTAAGAAACCTTTCCTACTTCTCAGTTTTTAGATCTTACATAGCACTTTATTTTGTAATTCTCTAAGGCAGTGGATTATTATTTTGTTACCTCCTATTGGGCTGTAGGATCCAGCCTATCTAATCTAAATCTTGCATATTTCCAATGTGTAGCATAAAGTTATGAATATACTAGGTACTTTATGTGTCTGTTGCCTTTTATTTCATTCTGCCATCTATCTTTCTAATGGTCCAGTGACATTATTTTCTACATAGCCTGTTTTCTAAAGTACTCATTGAAGGTCCCAACCTACATGTTCCTGAAGTACACCATGTACTAGGACTTCCCAATTTTTATTGCCACCATTACAAAATGTTGTAATTTTGTGTTTCAATTGTGTCTAACTCTTTGGGATTTTCTTGGCAGAAATACTATGATAGTTTGCCATTTCCTTCTCCAGTTCATTTTGCAGATGAGGAAACTGAGGCAAACAGGGTTAAATGATTTGCCTAGAGTCACATAGCTGATAAGTGTCTGGAGCCAGATTTGAACTCAGAAAGATGAATTTTCCTGATTCTAGACCCAGCACTCTGCCTGCTGCTCCACCTGGCTACCTGATTCAAAACTTGCTTTCTACTATCTCTTCCTTTTGAGCACTGAAAATCATGAACTAGTTCTAAAGATTACAAAATACTATATTCTATTCCTCACCATAAAAGATCCAGTTCCAAGATCTTTACTTGTATCCACTGAAAAAAGGGAGGCCTTTTATGATTCTCTCAAGTGAATGTCTTGATATCATCACAATAAATAGAGGTTTCTTCCTTTCTCTCCTCTCTTCCTTACCAATCATCAAGAGCCAAGATTGTATTTCTCCAAATGGTCATTAGGTACATTTCTAGTCACCTATAGAGTGATCTATATTTTTTCACTTTTCTCTTAATGAATGTGTTCATTGTGGGTCTCCTAAACCTTCCCTGCATCACAATAATGATAGAATAAATCCTTATGTTCTTATCTCTGCCTCTGTTGTGAGTCTTTCCATATTTTCCTGGAGAATACATAGCCTGACAAATACCTCTTCTAGGAAAATTTCCTGGATAAATGGAAATGTGTCCAATCTGTCCCCTCCCCCCCAAATGAAACTAATCCAACTTCCAACTTTGAGCATTTTTTCTGGTGGAACTATCTTCTGCAGAATTCTTTTAACCATGGTCTGTTATCCATAGGCCTACTGTATTATGCGATGACAGTACATAAAGAACTGGAGACTTTATTTTCAGCCCCATACCTTATGCCCTAACCTTTACATAGTCTACAAGTAGGAGGTTCCTATCATTGTTAGGAAATGTATCCTTTTCTCTTTCCTGATTTGGCAGCAGGATAGAAACTTTCTTTTAAAAATTTTTATGTCATTAAATATTTTCCAATTGCATGTAAATTTTCTAAAAAATATATTTTTTAAAAAATGTAAGATTTTTTAATTCATTTTGTCAAAAAATTGATTTCCAAATTCCCTCTTACCCTTCTTTCCCTCTCCCATCTCTTGAGAAGGCAAGCAACATGATGCCAATTATACATGTGAAGTCATGAAAAATACATTTACAAATTTGCCTTGTTGCAAAAAAGAAAACATATAAAAACACCAAGAAAATTAAGCAAAGTAATAATGTATATTTCAGTCTTAATTCTTAAGTTCTCTCTCTGCAAGAAGGTACCATTTTTCATCATGGGTCCTTTGAAATTGCCCTGAATTATTTATTTTGATTGGAGTAGCTAAATTCTATAAGTGATCATCATTATATTATTACTGTACTGTGTACATATTCCCCTAATTCCGCTCATTTCATTTTGTATCAGTTCATATAAGTCTTCCCAGATTTTTCTAAAATTGTCCCTTTCATCATTTCTTATAGCATGACAGTATTCTATCACAACCATATACCACAACTTATTGTCATCCTCCAATTGATTAGCATCCCCTCGATTTTCAATTCTTTGCCACAACAAAAAAGAACTGCTATAAATATTTTTGCACATGTAGGTCTTTTCCCCTTTTCTTTGATCTTTTTGGAATACAGATCTAGTAGTGGTATTTCTGGGTCTAAGGGTATGCACAGTTTTATAGCCCTTTGGGCAGAGTTCCAAATTGACCTCCAGAATGGTTGGAATAGTTCACCAGCGACAAAACTTTCATGGAAAGCACTTTGAGCTGATGAATCTTTCAAATCAGAACTTTTCTTTCAGCACAGACTGTTGGAACTCAGGATTTCAGGTTTTTTTTTTTTTTAAGCATCTATAAGTCATCCCAGAACTGAGTTTTCCCTCTTCTTCCCCTCATCTCCTATCTGCTGAATTTCATTCATTTGCCTTTGTGACCCCAAGTTTCTGGGGAAGTAATTATCTTTTCCACTTTCCCTTTTCCACCTTCTAGAAATCATCTGTCTCCTCCCCTCCCCCTTTCCTACTATATACATCTTTATTTAATTTTATTTTGTAATTTTTTGGGGGATGGGTGCCTACTGGTATATGTGAAGGAATATGCATGAGGTTTGGTACAGTAGAAAGACTATAGCTTTAGCTGTTTTGCTTAAGACCTGGTTATTTTTTTTGTCAGCTGCCTGTTATATCAATCACGGAGCCGGGATCTATTTATAGGTTGGGAGTACTGTGTCCTTAGTCACAAAGAGAGACACAGACAGGGGACTGTCGGCTTATGCAGGAGGAGCCAAGCAAACGGCTAATCAGCAATTAGGAACACCTGAGGGGTAGAAAATTCCACCACAGCCCCCTTGGTCCTGTTCTCCAAACCTGAAGCATGTGAGTAACCAAACTTCTCTCTTTTTCTTGCCCCAGTGCCCTTCCTTGCCCTCTCTCCCCCCTCTTTTTCTCTAGGTACCCCATTTCCCCCTCTCCTTTTTTTGTGGATTGAAATATCATCTGGCACTAATCTTTCCACTTTTCATCCTGGT
Organism: Antechinus flavipes; assembly: GCF_016432865.1. Lineage (NCBI taxonomy): Eukaryota > Metazoa > Chordata > Mammalia > Dasyuromorphia > Dasyuridae > Antechinus > Antechinus flavipes. The sequence goes on along the minus strand of NC_067399.1, from coordinate 316,481,617 downwards.
TCGAAACTCCGAAGCATCTCTAATGAGGCTGAGAGGAAAATTTTTGCCTTTCTCAGCCTGTCACAGGAAGGTCAGAGTGACTCAGAATGCTAGGGTGGGCTGGCTCCACAAACCCATGGGGAATCAGTAGGTTTCCTTTTGTTTTTATTTGTTTGTATTCAGAAAAGTAAGTAGATCAAAAGGGCAGGGGAAGTTCCAACACTGCTCAGCGGGTGGTTGTGTCTCACAGCATGAAAAGTTTTCTTTGGTGGCAGATCCAGTCCTTTGCTATGCTAGGAAGCTTAGAGAGGAAAGATACCCAGTTCACCACAGGACAGGTAATATTTTGGTGTTGGGAACCTCTGGTCCAGTAAGGTATAAAGTTGCACATGCTAAGTCATCATTGCTGTCATCATCATCGTCAGAATGATTTTTAAAATCTGGCATACACCTTTTTTCGAGTTATCAAGTTGAAAACAATTTTGCTTTATGCTGTGTTGTGTTGTGTTGTGTTGTGGTGTGTGTGTGTGTGTGTGTGTGTCTTTATTGTATTGTAGGGATGGGGTAGGAGAAGATTCTCAAAGAACCATAATCACCAGTAGTTCAGGACTGCTGAGGAAGTCAGCTCAACATCATTCATAGAGGAGAAACTTAATCTCATTATTCTTCTTGAAGTAGCATTTGTTTCAGACATTTAAAACTGTGTAAAAACTCGTGAGTTATTTTGTCCCCAAAGAAGAAACTAAAAGTTCAATTGCCTTATATTTTATATCTTATAAAGATGTATTCTGTATGTCTTTTGAAAAAGCTTTGGTTTACACCTTTAGGGAAGTGGAATATCAATAAAGAAGTTTAGTTTGGGGATGGTAGGTAAGAGGGGGGAAAATTACTTTATGATTTTAGCAATAGAACAAAATCCCTAAAAGGGGAAGTGGGGGGAGTGCAATGTCATAGAACATAGATGTAAGATGTTTTTAAATAGACAGTTTGTGCTCAACTTTAAAGTGATACATACATTTAGTGTTTGCACATAATTTCTTTAACATGTTACTTGCAATATTTTAAGTTGCTAAAGAAGACTCTCTGACCTGTTTTTATTGTATTTAAGTTCTTAAACAAGGTTGGTGAAATAAATTTCTTACTCAATTTGTTTAAAAGATTATCTCATATCATATCAGTCAGACTCTCTAGCCACCTTCTTAATAAACAGTAGTGTAGCAGTAAGTTAAATTTAATAAAAGGTAGACAATTAAAACCAAATGTTTGTGTCACTGTTTTAAAAAGTCTAGAGATAAGTAATGCATATGTGATATATATGCAAATATAATGTGGGTATGTATATACATACATACATAGTCTGTATATACTGGATAAATACAACTTAAATTTTTTCTTAGTTCTTTATTTCTGTGTGTATTTCCACTGGCTTTGTATGGAATTACTTGCTAACTTTAACCTATATATTTTCTGTGGGAGCAAGAGGGAAGGGATTTGAGCTTCACAAACCTTGTTAATAAGGACAAGTTAGCTAATGGGGAAATTCAGAATCAAGAATTCTGGATTTAAATGAAAAATCACTACTGTTTAAAGTTTCCTTTGGAAAATGTGGTGAAAGAAAGAAATAAACAAATTCTCCCAGAGATGAGTGACTATATAGAGTTGAAGTCTTTCAACTTTGCTACTTAAGCTATTTGGGGATTTATTTTGGTAACAATATGTTCCTCTGACATTCCCAATTATATTTAGTGGAAATTAAATGATTGGAAAACCAATTTCAGAAATCAAAACAATTCAATCCAGCAAACTCTTATTGAATGTCTCCCTCCAAAAAGGGTCCTGAGTAACATTCAAGGATAGATAAAACAATTAGAAACGATTTCTACCCTCAAGAAGATTATAGTCTATTATAGTAGGTAAGACAAGTATACCAAAACTATAGTAAAACAGAGATGTGACAAGTATGTGCATAAAATAGGTAGAAACAAAGTCTTAACAAAGTTTAGAGGAGAAAGTAGACTATATGTTGACTTCTGGCTTCTGATGATTTCTAGAGAAAGGGTGAATTTAAAAAAATTAACCTTTTAATATTAGGACAAACAGCTTCCTGCTCCTACCAGCAAGTACACATATTTAGGCATGACTGCACATGAATCCATGATTAAATGCATTGGGAGAAATCCCAGCATTCCTGCACAAGTCTTGTTATTTCTTTGTGTTAACTATTAGATGAGAAGAATATTTGTCGGAGCTCAAAAGGAAGCACTGTTCTTTATCTCTTGCTTTCTGGCAGACTTTTTCCAATGAAGATGGGCAATTTCTTTGGAAAAGTGGTGGAAGGCCTGGTGCTCAGAACTTGGGGGAGGTTGTTTCCCCCTTTTTTTGTGTGCTTGGATGGAGAAATGCAGTTGGTGGGGAAACTTCGGTGCATTTGCATGAGGCAGCTTCTGATTATTTAGTTTCTGCTTCAATAACGATTAATTTTATGTGGACTGAACTCCCATCAGCCTCATTTTTTCCAAACTGATTTCTTAAATGTAATTTGTCACGGGGATGTCTGTGATTTCAGGACTGAGAAATCTAACTCATTCTATCCTTGTCATTGTTTATTTCTCTGAATGTAAACTAGCAGTCGTGAGCACACTAGAGCGTGTGTCTGGGCACATTGTGATTTTTATTTTTGTTCCCTTCTCCCTCCACCCCCCTTAGTGCTGTGCGTGGAAATACAGAACCAATCTTCCATGTGGGATAGAAGCATGAGGTGCAGGTGTCTGGAATAGAGCAGGCTCAGGTGCACAGCTATAAATCTCCAGGAAGAAGTGCAAATACCTCGAAAGTACTCACCTAATTCAAACAATTTTACATAGCTGAAATCTCTCCAAATAGCCCATAAATAAAAAATGGCAGCAGCAGGATTTTTTAAATCTCTTTACTTGTAAAGTCTATCTGTCTGTCTATTTCTCCTCTCCCATCCTCTCCTGTCCTGTCCCTCTTCTAGCCTCTCCTCTTTCTTCTCCTCCCTTCTTCTCTTCCTCCTCCATTTCTCTGTCTCACTCTCCATTGCATTATACTCATTCTCTTTTTCTTCCTTTTCCCTTCTTTCCCTTCCTCTCTCTCCCCTTCCTGAAAACACATTTCTATCTGACACAGAAAATAAACTCAGATTGTGGGTAGTTATGTTAATCTAATTCAATCCTCTGTGGGTTAAGAGTGAAATTCTAATAGTGGAACTGTTGAGGGCTTTTTTGTTAATGGCTTGGGGATTACATTGAGTTAAAGGCTCATTTCCTAATCAAACAGAGAGGGAGAGAGTGACTCCGAATATTTATGAGTCTCCCAGTGAGAGTTTAAACATTCAACTCCAAAAGCAGGATTTCTGCAGGAGGAAAGAGTTAAAACCCCTCAGGGCTACTGTGGAAAAAAATTAAGCCAGTTAAGCCATCAGCATTTTCAGCTACCTGTACAACTTGAGTTCGGCAAAGTGGAAGGGAGTAAGGAGCTGAGGAGAGAGGAAAAATCATTTCCCAAAGCTGAAAAGGAAACAGTGGCAAGATTTCTGAAACTAAAATCAAATGATGGTTTCAGAATAGTGTAGGGAGACACCCATATCCAATACACATGCCAAAGTTCTGATAGGAGGAATATGTGTCATAAACCCTCCAGAAAAAGAAAGATTCTCCTAGTTTTCCCACTTCTAGATTAGAGGACCGTTCGGTTCTCCCCTCTCCTGCTTGCATTCAAATGTTATCAAGTCATTGTCTCCTCTTTATCAATGATTTATTTTGCCAAAATCCAAATGTGGATAGAAGGTTACAGGCTTTTGGTGATTCAATTAGGTGACTGCAAACACTAAACAGTGTAGGGGTGGAGGTGGGAGGAAAGAGCACAATGTTTTAGGTGTTTTGGTTTCTGTTGTTTTCAGAGTACTTTTCTATGAGGATCTCAAAGCACTTTATGATGATAGTCTCACATCCAAGTGAGAAGTGGGTAGGAATTAACTTTAAGCCAGAAAAAGTAAGGAGTCACTTGACCAAGGTCAAACAATGTCAGAGCAAAATTGTGCTCAGAATTTTTTCTTACTTCTACTCACAGTGATCTGACCTTGGTCACCCATTTACCTCTAGGTAAATGAAAATGAAAGCGAATCAGATGGAAATATAAGCTCCGATGCTCTAGATTTTGGTTTTTCCTTTTTGCCTATTCACTTTTTAGCATTTTCTAACTGGAAAGTTGTCTAGCTTTCCCATCCTTTTGCTCCTGATTTCTCCCCTCCCCCATCCCAATTTATCCCCAACGTACTTCAGAGAAGATGTTTTTGAACTCAAAGGGGTTTTGGAGCCTATCTAGTTCAACTGCCTCATTTTACAGGAGAGGCAATTCAAACCCAGAGAAATTAAGTTAATTGGCTCAAGGTTAGACATGTTGTAAGTGGCAGGACTGGGAATTTGAACCCCAGGTCCCTGACTCTAAATCCACTGCTTTCCCTCCACTCTCCTCCCTCACTAACAATGGACTGCCGTGCCCCTCGCTGAAGTTCTTGCTCCCAGTGTGTTGGCTAAGCAGATGCCTCTGCAGTTAACAAAGCTTCCGGTCTCATCTTTCAATTGGATACTCCAGAAGGAAACAAAAGATCAGGCTATATCAGGAAACCTTTTAACCTGAAAAGAGATTAGAGATTTTATCCAACATGACAGAATAGACCTAGTGGGCAGTTGTTTAGGATTCCAAAAAGATCCCCAGGATCAATAGACAGATCCCTGTTCTTTCCCACTGCTGTTGAAAAGTGCCTCGTTGGCTCTAGACCACATTTTCTCCATGCTGTGATGGATGGCTCCTATTTTGTCAGAAGGTTACACCTGCACCTGCCTCTATTTCATCATTCCTGGAAAACAGGTAACAAAATTCTGAACTTTCAGCAGTTTTCTACTGTCTGGTTTCACAAACATATTCTCTCTATACATTTGTGAATATGCTTTTACGATGCTCAGGAAATAAAGTTCCCATGTCCTTCCTTCCACTTCTAAGCTAGTGTGTTCTTACATAGGAAATAAAAGCAAGATTCTTACATTACAAAGAAATCATTGTAGCCAAAGGGCATTTGGAAGTATGTTTTGCTCTTTTAAAGGAACAGTTAACTAAACAGCTTTAATATGATTCTTTGATCTTTCTTCTCTTTTCACATCCTCAAATCAGGTGCATCTTCTATTCATTTCTATATAGTGTCTTTCCCAAGTATATACCTTAGTTACTAAAATGACTTTGTTGGAGTTATTCAGTATAATTATTCAAATAATATGTTTTCCATGTGAATTCTATTATTCTACTTCATTTTCCCCTCTTACCTATAGATTCAGCCATACCAAGGCAGTTGGGTGGCTCAGTGGCTAGAGGGCTAAGTCTTATTTACTAATTGTGTGACCCTGACAAGGCATCTTAACATGTCTGGATGAGTTTTCTCAAATGTAAAATAGGATAATAATAGTACCTATCTCCTAAGGTCATTGTGAGCAGCAAATGGGATATTTGTAAAGTGTTTAATACAGTGCTCATCTTCTTTCTTTTCTCCCTCATTTATTAAATGAAAATGATAATATCAGCATTTACTTTACAGGGTTGTTGTGAGGATCAAATAAGTTAACATAAGGAAAGCACTTTAGAGTGTTGTTGTTGATATTAATTATGATTCCATGCTCCCTTTGGTCATCAGCAGTGAGCTTGAGATTTTCAAATCTTTTTGGTTGCTTTTTAAATCTTTTCCTTGATTTGAGGTACCAGATGGTACATATGAAGAAAGAATGGTTAAGGGTACTGTACTTGGAGTGAAAAGGCTGGTTTTTGAATTCTGCTGTTGGGAAATCACTATGTGACCAGAGACAAGCCATTTTAATACCTGGGTGCATTTCTCCATCCGTCAAATGGGAATAAAAGAATTTGTACTACTTACTCACAGGCTTATTATGAGAGAAAAAAGATTTTATAAGTCACAAGGAATTATAGCACACATCCCCAAAGTCTTAGTGTATTTTAAAGCTTACTAAAACTGCTCTGAAACTTTTGGGACATGCTGTATAAATGGGAATTATTTGTAGTTTCTAAATTAAATATTTTGAAAATGATTTAGATGCATACTTCCATTTCTCTTCCCCTCCTGTCTGGCCTCCACAACATTTGAATCTTGTTTTTGAAAATAGAAAGTAAAAATTCTGATGGACTGAAGGTGTTTAATGATACTGATAAAGGTCTAGGTGTTTCCTTGGGGAATGGTGACTGGCTGAGTGAATTGATTACTGTGGCTTAGTGATCTCTCTAGCAATATTCAGGACTGAAATTATTGCTGATTTAACCAGATTTTTGTATGTGTGTGAGAGCGTGTGTATTAGAGAGTGCAGTACTGCAGAATGATGAGATTTGGGGCCATGTTGGGGTGAGATGTAATTAGAAAAAGAAAAAAAATTGCTAGTAGATTGATTGTTTCCAGCTCACTCAAAAAACAGAATCTGTCATCACAGAGCATTTTCCTCTGTGTGTATAAAACTGTGAATTCCAAGTATATGGAAGGGATCAACTCACAATGGATTCACCCTTAACTGCCAGCCACTCAGCTCTCAGTAGAGAGCCTGGACATGCCCAGGAAGTTTCAATTGGGCAGCATTTTGGGAAAAGTTCTTGCTATAGGGACTGAGCTCAATCATGTTTTCCCTGCTGACCTCTTTTTGGTCTTTCTCTCCACCTTCATGTATACTCTTTGAGGGAGGAGGACCAACACTAGAAGGAATCCTAAATCCTTCAATTAGTCCTTATGGTCTAATTTTTTACTTGATTTTTTCCCCATAAACTTCTTGGGATTTGAGAGGTAATATGGCTAGAGAGCTGGTTTCCAAGCTAGGAAAACATGAGTTCAAGTCTCCTCTCTGACACATACAGGCTGAATGAAAATTCTAAACTTCTTGGTGCTGTAGCCCAGGTTTCTTAAACTTTGTCTTCTCACTACCTCTTTTCACCCGAGAAAATTTTACATGACTCTGGATACACAAGTGCAAAAAATAGATATATGAAACAAACATTTACTGATAGCACATCATAATTTTGTGATACCCACATTCAGTTATATGACTTCATATGCAGTTTTGACCCACAGTTTAAGCTTTGCTGTAGACAATTCTTTCAGGTTATAAGTTGATGAAGAGATGCTGAGCTACATTGATAGGGAGAAGTTCCTCATCTGAGAGTGTGAAATCACAGGCCAGTCTCTAGCCCTATGCCATTTAGGATTTAAGAGAAAATCGGTCAGAATTAATTATTTTGTCTTAGCCATAAGTATGCCAAGTGAAATTTCTGCTTGTGAAAGTTCCCAGAAACTGTATTTGAGCTTCTACATACAGAGAAATCTGAATCTATGGGTGCCAGATTACTAACAATCTTTCTATAATAGGGCACATGGAAGGATCTGATTTTTATTCTCTCTATATTTGAAGCTTATGGGACACCAGTGCAAAGAACTCACCCCTGGGAGTCAGGATATGTTCTCAGTGACTATCTTGGGCAAGTCACTTAACTGTCAAACAGGGCTAATAATACCTGCTCTACATACCTCCCAGAATTGTTAGGAACGTAAAATGAGACAACAAACATGACATCACTTTAAGAAGTTAAAATTGCTATATGTATGGGGTTAGATGACTGTCAATAAGACAGCATTATGGAATGGGAACAGACATAGTTGATAGTTAGGCACTGAATTTTGATTTGGGAAGGCTTAGATTAGAGCCTTACCTTATAAACTCAAATATGGGTAAGTCCACACAGCTTTCTGAGCCTCAAGGTTTCTTACCTGTAAAATGAAGATAATAATAAGCCCCTAATTTTTCCAAGTAAGGAAATGGAGGCTCAGGGAGGTGACCGAGTTGGGATTAAAACCTGGGTCATATGACTCTAAATCCAGAATTTCTTTTGCCTGTGGTATCTCATAGTACTTATAGTACAAGGTCAGCTAGGTGGTGCAGTGGATAGAGTACCAGGCTTGGAATCAAAAAGACATGAATGCAAATGTGGCCTCATTTATTAGGTGTGTCACTCTGGGCAGGTCCCTTAACCTGTTTGTCTCAGTTTTCTCAGCTATAAAATGAGGACAATAATAACACAATCTCCCAAGATTGTTGTGAGGATCAAATGAGATAATAACCGTAATAGCCTTAGGTACCATATAAATGTTAGTTTTTATTATTTTTGTAATATCACTTTATAATTAGTGTATAGTAATTATTAGTTTATGTTTGGAAACTGTTCCTTCTTCTCCCATTTCCTTTTGACAGCAACTGCCCAAGAGACAGCAAAATTCAATGGAAAATATCTGGGATTAAAGGGTCCAGTTTCTAATCTTGGTTCATTTTACTGGATATGGAATCATTGAAAGTCTGCCTGCTTCAGTTTCATCATTTATAAAATAAAGTCATTGAACCTGCATTTCCTTCTGTGCTTTTGTGAATCCTAACTATGAGAGTATATCCTATAGGCTACCAGTTTGATGCCTCTGATCTAGAGAACTTGGGAATATGGGAAAGATTATTGCCTCTTGGTTATCTAATTTATATGTTGCCAGCTATTTGGAGATTTTCTGACCCAAGTCTTTTCTTGCATTCTTGAGAGTTGGGCCAATGTAGCTAGTAATTGGTTTTAAAGCAGTGCACACCTAAAGATCTCCTCTTAAAAGGGAACTCTTTTAAGTAGGATGCCTAATATCAACACAATGCCATATTACTCTTTTCTCAAATATGGCATACCCAGAACAGTTCCTCCAGGTTCAGAGCTCTATTGTGGGTACACATTCACTTGAAGTGATAGATTATGAGTCCCCACCTATAAGTTTACTTTTTCTGTAGTCAGCCAAAGGGCACAATGCATTCAAAACAAGAATATTTAATGAAATAGCATATTAAGAAGATATGTAATAGAATATGGGCATATCCCCCACAAAACAAATGTCATCAGTGGGACCCACATGTGAGATATATATATACAGCTCATTCCTCTGATGCATTAGGATCTTATGGTGATGTTATCATTCTGCTCTTATTAGACTTGTATTTCAGTGAATATCATACTTCTTTGAACTTGACATCTCTTTTGATCTTACCATTTATAGTCTCTGCTAGTGCATTATTGTCTTCTGGACTCATCTTTTCAGAGCCAATCAAGCCATCTGGGCTTCACTCTGCTAGGGTATAGTAGATAGAACTTCTCCTTTAAAAAGTGGGTTGGCAGTTCATTACTCATGTCCATCAAACTTACATTACAAAAGCCAGGCAAATTACCCCTCTTCCATCCCAAACCATTATTTGGTCTTTCCTTTTTGACTCTTCTATTTGGGTTAAAGAGTAAACCATTTTGTTGTTGCTATCTAATTTAGTGTTTCCACTATCTTATACATTTTTAAGATCCTCTCTGGCTTAGCTACAAATGAATTTGAACTAAAACAAAAGATAGGCTAAGGGGTTAAGGTTAATGCTCTATATCTGCCTAGTCCTGAATTCCTGTCTTTTTTTAATGCAAAGCTTTCAGAATGCTTTACTATATTGTAGACAGTGAATATTTCTCAGTTGCCCTATATTCACATATTTCCTCACTATCCCTATATCCACAAGTGCTTAGAAATCATTAAAAACTGGATGTCTCCCATGTGGTTTATTGTCTTTTATGTGCAGAATACCCATCTTGAGAGTGGGTTTTTTTTTTTTCTCTGTAAAATTCAACTATTTTCAAGGAAGCTGGAATATTTTCAATGTTATTTCTGTCACCTAAAAGAAGAGTCAATTGTCCAGAAATCAAGGATTTGGAGAATTTAAGATTTTTCATCCTTTCTGGGGGTTGTTTAAATTCTTGTCTTCTATCGTCCTTTGTGTGTAAATATGTGTTAGGCTTTGTTGAGAGTCATCTCAAAGCCTTTTCTTCTTTTACTGTTCAAGACTGACAGTAATCTGGAGAGAAGGAGTAATTACTGTTTGTTCTGGAGTGCTCGTTGATTATAGCCCTATGTTATGTCTTTGGGGCTAATTCTTGCTTCAGACAGATATGTGCTGCTACTGTAGTGAAAACCAATGGATTCTAAATTCCAGCATCTAAACACGGAGAGAGACATTTAGCCCTAGGTAAAAAATCAGGGGTTATTGGATATTTATTCTCTGAGAATTTAAGCATTATCTCCCACTGCATTTTCCCTGCAAGGGAATCCTTATCCAGATCACTCTTCTTAGAGATGGAAACTGCCAAGCCTAATCTACAATCTAATGAGCAGCTTTCTTGGACATGGACAGTAAGCAATCAGTAAGCATCCCATTTAAATAGCAATGATGGGAAAGGGAGAATTTAAAGCGTAAACCTAATAAATAACTTGATTTCTCCAATCTTTCAGACTATTTCTTTTTTTGGGATAGAATCACTAAATTAATTAGAGGCAGAGAGGAAGGAAGACAATAGATTTCTTATACCCTCACTTAAATAAATTATTTTACGTGAATGTTTGCTTGTTGGAAATCTTACTTTGAAAAATTAATTCCCAGTGGCATGGATGGAACACTCTTTCATGGAACTCAAAAATGTTAAAGCCTGATTTATATTTTTTAAAAAATTACTACTGTCATGGAAATGACAGAGATGCTTAAGACTATCTGACTAGTGATAGTACTACTAGCTGTCTGAAGATCCTGGATTCTACTTCTGGCTCACTCACTATCTGAATGACTTCCACTCTCTAGGCCTCAGTTTTCATATCTGTAAAATGTGAAAATTAGAGAGGATAATCTGCAAGATTCCATTCAACTTTATGATTCTGTGACTTAAAGTAAAGATTGCAAGGTCTAGGGATTGCTTAGATGGATGGTATTTAGAAATTTCACGGACTGGCCCATGTTTATCTCTATATGTGTATCTCTACCTTTTTTTTTTTTTTTGAAAAGCTCATATTCTTTATACAAGTGATTGGCCCTCAGTTATTGATTTTGCTTACATAAAATCAAAAGACTTTCTAAGCAGCATACAAATAGGAGATTCGCTTAAAATTCTATTTAGGAATGATATTTTCTCCAAATCACCATCCTTATTTTCTCACATCACCATTCTACTATTTTATTTTCCCCTCCCCACCAAGATTTTATTCACTGAAAACAATATATTTGAGAAACTGTTAAATAAGAATAGCTCTGAGCATAAATTCTATACCTCCCTCCTCATTTCCTTTATTCCCCATATTTCTCCCTGATGCTTTCTAGGGAAGATTTCCTTCTCTCTCTTCTCAACCCCATGGCCTTCATTTCATCATTACTTAGCTGTGTCACTTATTTCTGAAATATTCACTATTGTGATTCCACTATAATGCCTTAATTCCTTTCTCATTGATCCCTTGTGCCTCTTTCCACTTCTGTCTTTACTTTTCATAGGGTTTATAAAGCAATTGCTTTATATGTAAGACCCCTGATCTCAGGCACTCCCTAGTTATCCACCATTGTTCCCATAAGGTTCTTACAATTGGACCTTCACTAGTCAGATGGTCTTAAGGGTCTCTGTCATTTCCATACTCAGCCTGGGGACATACTTTGCTCTCTTTCCCCTGAAACCTCATATTTCTTTTAACCAATCCTTTCCATGTTGGAAATGAGAACAGCACAAATTTCAAGTTTTTACAGTTTTTCAGTATTTCTTTTTTGCTTTTTTTCCTCCCCTGAGAGAAACTGGTCCTGAAGCATTTCACATTTTTTTTTCTTGTAGTGATCTATTCTTTCTCTATGTGACTATATTGCTTGTACTACTCACTTGTTACTTGATCACATTTCCCCTTTGTCACATCAATTTAATTTTTGCATTGCTATACATGTCAGATGTTGTTACTTGGTTATTATATCTTGTCTCATCTACTATATTGTAAGTTCCCTGAAGGCCAGACTTTTGCCCAAAGCCATACATTTTTGTGTAAGTGGTAGAATATGAATTTGAAGTCAGCTTTTCTGACTTCACATCTCATATTTTCCCTACCACACCATCTATCTTATAAGTTGTCTTTTAGAATTTCTTCATTCTGTTTTCCACTCTTGTCTGTTTCCACTTCTTCATTTTCTCTTAACCTAACTTGTTTCCTTATGTACTTTTTTTGCTTAAATATTTGATAAGATCTTTTTCAGCTCTAATAATCTATTAATTTATATCTCTTTACAAAGTTGCTGAATGTTCTCTCATAAGATTCAGGGCAGACTATCTTGAAACTTTCTTAATTCTTTCTCCTCCATTTACATATATTATACATTTATACAAATTATAATAAGAAATACATTATAGTACACCACTTCCAAATATTCTGAAATTCTCTTTGGAATTGCTGTTAATTTTATTTTTCTATAACATTATTAAAAATAAAACCCAGAAAAATCAGTGATGCAGTTGGAATTAGGCTAAACTAGAATACACACACACACACAGAGACATATATATATATATATATATATATATATATATATATATATATATATATATATATATAATTCTGAGAGATCAAAATTAAAAACTTATTGGTAAAGTCTGTGTTTACAAAATAATCTTTTATATTTCCTATAGCTTTATTTATCTCATTTTACTTCAGTCTTTTTTCTTTTACTTTGTATTCTCTACAAATGTAGAGCAAATCTCTCAAGACTTTGAAACCTCTTGTTATCCCCAGGTTCAGTGTTTTGGGTAATCATGGTTATTATACAAATATGACTCAAATCCTCATCCTGTAGCATCTCTACCAACAAACCTGGAACTATAAAACAAGAAACAAAGTTTTAATTAGAACAAAATAGCAAAATGGTAACAAGGTATCTGTTCCCTGCACAAAAGGATACATTCTTCCATGGAGTGCCATATCATATCCTCAATGGAAAAGGGAATTTTTTTTGGACATCCACAGTCTTAGGTTATCTCTTCTGGAAGTCCTCTCATGGCTTATTTCCCCAGCAACCAGAGGTACTTCACTCCTGTTTTATTCCTCTTCCTCAGTTGCTGTTTCTCTCTGCCTCTGAAGCTACTGTATACCACTTCTTTTCAGAACTGCTGCTTCTATCTGCTGTTGGGCTGCTGCTTCTCCAGTGAGCTGCTGCCATCTGCTACTGGGTTGCTGCTTCTCTGCTAAGCTGTTACCATCTGCTGGAGCTGCCTTTTGATAACTGGGGCTTCTTCTTCAAAAGGAGTGTCATCACTCTTTTGTAAGACTGCCAAAACATGCTGAAGGCTAGTCAACAAATTTTTGACTTTTGCTATGCTCACATTCATCCCCAATCATAATAGAAAAGAAGTCCTCAGTTCAAGTTCAGAGATGGAAAAGATTTCAGATTTCAGAGGCCATTTGGTTCAATCTATATCAAAACAAGAATCCCATCTACAGCCATCTTGATGAATGACTATGCAACCTTTGTTTGAAGATTCATAGTGAAAGGAAAACACCACTTTTCAGGCAATCCATTGCTACTTGGAATAGCTCTAAGGGTTAATCTGACATTCAAATTCAGTAAACACCTATTAAACACCTACTATGTTCAAGGTACTATGCTAGGCACTGAGGATACCAAGACAAAATGAAGAAAACAGTCCCTGTCCATAAAGAAATTAACTTCTACTGAGATAAAACAACTTATAAAACTATAACTTATATATAGAAAGGGGTATACATTATAATTTGTAAGAGAGAACATTAGAGGGATCAGGAAAGTCTCCATAGGAATATGAATTAAGCCTTGAAGGAAGCAAGGGATTCTAATCACCATGGGAAAACATGGAGATGTAATCCTGAACTCAGGTAACGAGCAGGCAAAATTGGTTGAAGTGAAAAATATAAAATCAGTCCAGAAAGGTAATCTGGCATCAGATGGTAAAAAGACTTTAAATGATAATTTGAGGAGTTTACATTATCTTAGTGACAATAGGAAACTACTTTAGGCTTCCAAGCAGGGGAATGACATGTTAAGACTTGTGTTTAGGAATATAATTTTGGCAGCTGTGTGGATGACAGATGTGTGTGTGTGTGTGTCTAAAATTATTTGGGAGGAGTCCAATTAAAAGGCTATTGCAAGAATTCAAGAAAGATGATTAGAGTGCAAAATAGGGTGGTGACAGCATAAACAAAGAAAAGGGGACAAATATTGAAGATATATCAGAGACAGGAGTGGCATTTGCCAACTACTTAGATATGATGGATGAGGGAGAGTGAAGAATTGAGGATGACTCTAAAATTGACAACCTAGATAGCTGGAAGAATGGTATACTCTAAACAGAAATAGGGACCTTTGGAGAAGAGGTAGGTTTAATGGGAAAAGAGGATGAGTTCCATGTTGAAATGTTCATTTTGAGATGGAGCATCAACTTGGAGATTTTCAACATGCAAAGTTGGTTTTTCTCCGTGTTGAGTATGAATTTATTTCTTTTTGATGATGTTACTTCAGGGTCAGAGAGAAAACTTTTCATCTTCCTTCCATATTACAACCTTTCAAATGCTTGAAGATAATTATTAGGTTCTTATCTTCTCTGTTTTCTCCAAGACTTTTCTTCTTTAAGCTTAAAATCCCCAGTTTCTTCCATTGGTCTTTGTATGAAATGATCTCCAAGGCTTTATACTCCTCCTTTAGATGCTATCCCTATTAGCAATGTTCTTTTTAAAAATTGTGGCATCCCGTGCTTTCTAGATGTGGTCTAACCAGGATAGAAACCAGCAGGATTTTCATCTACCTGGTCCTGGACACTATATATATATATATATATATATATACACACACATATATATCCTGAGACAACTTGAGCTTTTTTGGCTTCCATATCATCCTGTTGGATCATAGAATTTACCATCTACCAAGTCCCCTAAATCTTTTTTGGATATGGCCTTATCTGGCCATACTTTCCCCATCCCATTCTTAATAATTTTTAGAAATCTAATCTGATTTTGCTTCCATATCTTCTCACAATAGTCAACATTTTAGTTTGTAAAGAGCTTAATCCTGTCATCCAATGTATTAGTCATCCCTCCTAATGATCCCTTATTCTTATTTCTCTGCATTGTATATTTATTGAATTCGTGTCTATATAATTCTGTATATATTTCATAAACTTACAAATGGGGATTTGCAAAATAGCTTAGCATTCTCTGAATCAAGAAGACCTAGCTTCCAGTCCTGTCTTAACATTTCTTGGCTATGACCCTGAACAAATCACTTAACCTTTCAGTGCTGTAAGCAATCCTCTAAGACTAAGTTATAGATATTCATTGATAAAGAGTTTTTTCACCAGGACTTCTCAATACTGAAGAAATCCCAAGTCTACATTTCCTTTACTAACAACCATCCTCTCTGCTCCTACCTTTTTCTGTCATCAGAATCATTTTAACTCACTATTTATATGGTTTTCCTTCTATCCACTCACGTACTCACCTGGAATCTATAGCACATGGGTAGTATGTTGTAGCAGAAAAAATGCTGGACTTGGAGTCAGGAATCTTGGATTTGAATCCTGACTCTGTAATTTCCTAACTATAGTCTTGAACAAGTTACTGAATCTGTTTCTCCAAAGAGAAATAGAACCTCTCCAAGCCTCAATTTCATTATCTGGAAAATGGGAATAATAAATACATATACCATCTCTCTCACAGAGTGGTCATTAGAGTGTGTTGTATATCTTAAAGCAGAGGTATCAAATACACAGCACTGGGATCTGGAGCAGACTGGAGTTTTGTGGAAGCCACAGAAAACACATGGAAGCCACCAAATGACACGGAAAAGAGTTTAGAAACTCAGAAATGCATATATATGTATATATATTATTGTATAATGGCAACATATTTTATCTTTTAATACCATAATGATTCAGACTTCTCTGTTATGAAGAGAGTGCCAATATTTTTTATGCAGATTTTCCAGACTGTGGAAGGGTGGGGCACTGTGTCCTTAATTTCCCCAATTTGGAAGAAATAACTGCATTGCTTTCCAATGATTTAATGCAGTATTCCATTTCACTGGGAAATGTTTCTAGGTGTGAAACTCATTTGCCATTTATTGGTATAAAAGTGGTTGTATTTTCATTTTATGCTGTTTGAATTTTGGCAGAGAATATTTGTTAGCATCATTCTAATTTTGTGATATTTTGAATACATATATATGTACACACATACCCACATAAATATGTATGTTTATATAGGTATGTGTGTATATATACATATATAAATATATATTCATTGATGTCTGAAGCTGGGCTTATTTTCTTTAATAAGAATGGACACTTTGGATATAAAGCAGCTTCCTGCCAAAACTAGGGACCAGTATATTGTTTCTTACATCGATTTTCTTCTCCCTTTTGGGGCTGTCTTTAGGATTTAGCTTTGTTGTTTAGTTGTTTTTCAGTCGTGTCTGACTTCATGACCCCATTTGGACTAGTTTGTCATTTCCTTCTCCAGCTCAACATATGAGGAAACTGAGGCAAACAGGATTAAATGACTTGCCCAGGCTCAGACTGATTTGAACTCTAGGAAGTGTCAAGCCAGATTTGAACTCTGGAAGATCAATCTTGATTCCAATGTTCTATTTCTGTGCCACCTAGCTTCCCAAATACTAGCAGCTTAATAAAGGTTTATTGCACTGGATTGGATCATTGTGCTACCTTCAGTAAGTCAGGGATCAGGAGAGGATTATTTTGCTGTACTCTGCCCTGGATAGACTACATCTAGAATGTGATATTCAGTTCTGGCTATCACCATTCGGGAAATACATTGATAACCTGGAAGACTTCCAAAGGAGAGCAATCAAGATGGAGTGAGGACTTGGATTCTAGCAGAAAGAACTGGAGATGTTCATCCTGGAAAAGAGAAGACTCAACAAGTTCATGTCATATATCTTCAAGACCCCTATGAAAGAGGAATTGGATTTGTGCTGGGTACAATGAATAGAGTGTTGGGCCTAAAGTCAAGAAAACTTGTGTTCAAATCCAGCTTCAGATGCACTAGCTTTATGATCATGAGCAAGTCACTTTTCCCTGCCTCAGTTTCCTCATCTGTAAAATGTAAAAAAAAATGTTGTAAGGATTAAATGAGATTTTTTTTGATGAATCATTTCAGTCATGTCTGACTCTCTGACCCCATTTGGGGTTTTTTTAAATCAGAGATAGTGGAGCAGTTTGTCATTTCTTTTTTTAGATCATTTTCCAGATGAGGAAACCGAGACAAGCATAGTTAGGTGGCTTGCCCAGTATCACATAGCTAGTAAGACTCTAAGGCTAGATTTGAATTCATAAGATGAATCTTCCTGATTCTGAGTTAGTGTTCTATCCACTGTACCAACTAGATGCTCCATTAAATGAGATAATATTTTTATAAACTCCTTTATAAGCCTTAAAACACTTAAAGCACTATATAAATACTAGCTATTATAATTAATGTTATTATTATAAATAGCAATTTACATAGCACCTATTGTGGAACCAAATATTGTGCTAAGCACTTTATCAACACATAAATATTTATCTCATTGTATCTTCATAACAATTTTGGAAGGTAAATGCCATTATCACCCCCATTTTATAGTTGAAAAAACTGAGGTAGACAGATTAAATGACTTGCCCAGGATCACACAGCTTTTAAATGTTTGGAACAGGACTCTTATGGAATAGGACTTCTGGTTGAGATGAACTGATTTGCCCAAGATCTCACAACTATTAAGTATCTTAAGTCAGATTTGAACTTAGGTCATTTTGACTCAATCCAGTATTCTATCCACTGTGCTACCTATCTTCCTTAGCACATTTATTATTATTTCCAAATAACAGTGAAATCCATTAAGCTTATTCTTATCTTTGTCTATCATGGGAACAGCATTTTCTTCAAATTTAGGATTTTTTATACTGGAAAGGACCAAACTGAGGCATACCAATTCATTGATTGACCTAATCTAGTACCATCCATGTCAGTAGAATGAATATAGAACTATTTTTCATGAATGTTTGGTTCTAAGCTTATTTATAGGAAGAATTCTGATGGATTTTGAATGTAGCATTTTCAACTCTGATTTGTGTGACTCAAAGTGAGAGGTTTCCCAACTATGAAGGCTTCTAAGTCTTCTTAACAATTCCTTCTATATTACAATCAGGCATGAACCATTTTAGTTAGGAACTTCCTCAAAAAACTCTGACTTCAGTCATCTTACCCTTCACCCTGAATTCTCCTTCCTATATTAAAGATAATTTATTATCTTTACAATATTGCTGTTAACTATGTAGATTATTCTGCTCACTTTAACTTTGCATCAGTTTATATAAGTGTTTCTAGATTTGTTTTTGTGAATAAAGACATTTATCCAAACAACTGTGCTTCCACAATGAAACTATGTGAATTTAGTTTTAGCAAAGGATTTCAATGTGTCAAAGCAATTGCTGAGATTTCTGATAAAAAGCAGAAATTCTATGACTGAATTTAGCTTATCCCAGGTTTTTTCTGAAAATATTCCCATCATGATTTCTCATAGCAAAATAGTATTCCATTATATTCTCATACCATAACTTGTTCAACCATTTCCCAATTTCATTTCCTCAGTTTCTAATTTTAATCTCTGAATTTTTGCCACCACAAAAAGATATTTTTGGTACCTATAAGTCCTTTTAAATTTTCTTGGATCTTTTTAGGGATATAGACCTGGAAACAGTATTGTTAGGTCAAAGGATGTGAACAGTTTTATATTTCTTTGGATATAATTCTTAATTGTACTCCAGAACGGTTGAAGTAGTTCACAGTTCCACCAACAGTACATTAGAGTTGCTATTTTTCCACATCTTCTCAAGCATTTGTCATTTTCCTTTTCTGTTATCTTAATCAAGCTGATGGATGTATGGTGATATCTCAGAGTTGTTTTAATTTACATTTCTATAATTATCAGTGATTTAGAATATTTTTCATATGATTTTTGATAGCTTTGATTTCTTCTCCTGAAAACTACTTATTCGTATTCTTTAACCAATCATAGAATGATTCTTCTTACTTTTTTTTGGTAAATTTAACTCAGTTTCCTATACATTTGAGAAATGAGACCTGTTTGGAAAAACACTGTCTCTCCCCTCCCCATCTTCTATTTTGCTTCTAATTTTGCTGCACTGATTTTCATCATTTTCTCTAAGAACATTTGAGAGCCTATCCTGTCTAATGCTGAAAATAAGTATTCTATTTTACTTTTAGTACCACCTCAGCCATAATCAGTGTAATGGAATTGCAGTTCAGCAACTTATTTCCTTTCAAGAAACAACGTTATTAAAGGAGGTGCCCTCAGTTTCCCCAGTCATACCTAGATAAGCTCCCTTAGTTGCAAAATGAACTGATCCCATGGGCTCTTGACTGGAGTGATCTCCTCATCTCAAGGTATTGTCACCTATTTCCAGAACCTTCACAAAGATTAGAGATTGGATGTTTTCCTGAAATAGCCTGAGTCTATTGCCTGATCTTTGTTTCATCACGGGGCCTGTGAGAAATAAAAAGCTCTGCAAAGGAAAGGACTTTTTGTGTGTTGACAGACATTACAGACTGTATTCCTCACTCATATTAGTCTTGTTAACAGGTGTTAAGATCAGGACTGATGAGTAGGAGGAGGAGGGAAGATTCTTCTATAAGGAAAGTTAGAATTTAATTGGTACCATCACCATTCTCTTTATAATTTGAATATGAGCTTCAGTTGCTCTGCAGCTTGGGCCCAAGGGTAGAACCCATTATAAATGCAACTGAATTCAGTTTATTGAAGTTTCCAGGTCATAGAGACAGGAGTACTTGTCAAGCTGTGATTCTGAAAATGCATAATGGTCCAGGTGGAGATGATGAGATCTGTCTCTCCACTATTGTGAATCATTTACCAAAGAGAAGGAAGTTGAAGAAATATCTTACGATTTTATTGGCTACTACTTTTTGTCTGGTCTGTAGAGTTGGAAATGAAATCAAAGTTGCTTAATTTCTAAGTTGATAATTCTCTTCAGGTCCTTATAGTAAGTGTTGATTAAAAAACAAAACAAAACAAAACAAAAAACTGTGGTCACTTACCTGAGTCAAGGTTTTTGGTTTTTCACTTAAAGATAGCCTAGTCTTTAGAAAGACTAGAAAGGTCATCCATACCATTTATTTTTCCATCCATCTGCCTGCTCCTTTCCCTATACTTTTGGGAAAATTGCTTTTTGGCTCAGATTTGGGGGGCTGTGGAAAGAAGATACAGGATAAAGGATGAAGTGAGAAGGGGTTTTTCTGAGGAGATTCCTCACCAAGAGGGTTCACATCCTATTTCTGATAGCATAGTAGTAAGCACTAAATACTTGTTTATTGACTGATCATAACCCCAAAATAATTTTATCAAATACTCCTACGCATATAACCTTGTGCTGGATACTAACCATCTTAAAATTGGGGAAAGAGGAAGAGGGAAAGAGAAAGAGGAAGTTTAGTTAAAGCATTTACTTTGTGAGTAAAGTCAGTTTTGGGGATGTGCTGACAGGGCTGGGGAATTGAATTCAAAAAAACTTCTAAAGGCCAGGGTCGTTCAGAATGTTCTGACTCTTTTGCCTACGTGGGGGCTGCAAACCACAAATTTATTATTTTTCTCAGGTCATATTGGAGCCTGAATCTGTTGCCCTTTCTCATTGCCTGAATGCTCAGGTTCATCCCAGTCAGCCTAACCTCTTTTTTTTCTTGATCTCCATTTAGGCTCATCCACACCAATACTTTAGTCCAATCTTAAAGCACACTATATATTCCCACCATAAGCAATTTCCTTTGCTTTTAAAAAAGAACACAACAAAATTCTTCTACGTAGTTTGATGTGAAAATTCCTATACATCCTCTATTTTCAGAATTCACAATTCTGCTTATCCTTTTCAATTTCATGAGTGTAATCATAGTACCTCCCTCTCCCTGGACATCCTCTGGACTGCAGCACTTCCCATAAAGCTAAACTTGAATTCTGGTAGCTTCCAGTAGTACATGTGTTTTGGCCTTGTGCTGAAGGGAATGCATGAACAAAGGCTCTTGGGTGGTCCTTTTAGTCCTTGTGACTGGGGTGGGATTCTCTGTGACAAAGATTATCTGTTCTGGGGGTGATGCATCATGACCACTGACTCAATAAGAGGTGAAGAAGAGCTTCTTCTCTCTCTTTCCATTCACCCATCCCTCAACCCTCATCTGTCAAGTATTGGGACTTTTTAAGCTATCCATCGGACTTTCACTGAAGTGGGAATGAGGTTTTTTCTTTCCTCCTCTCTCCAGCTGCTATGACAGCTGTTTGTACATGGCAACAAGAGCTTGAAGCCAGATTTCATGTCACCAAAAGTGGTCAAGATACAGGCGGGTTCCGTGGGAAGTGCCCTAGCCCAGAGCCGTCGGGAGGGGGGAATTTCCCTCTATGACCCTCATTTTTTTTTTTTTTATTTACCACTGTGTCACATTTTCCCAGAGGAATGTAAACTTGAGAGCAAAGGATTTCTGTCCATACTCCAGCACCTGGTATGGTGCCTATTACTTAATACATGCTTAATAAATGCTTGTTGAATAAATTGGATAATTGTGAATAGATAGGTACATGTAGATGTGTGTATATGTACTTATGTGTATACATATATTCATATACATATGAATGGTCCATGCTCCTTATTATCTTTAAGCCTGTCTCATTACCCCAGTGAGATGGTATGGCCAATTTTATACATATATTAAAAATATAACCCCAGAATGGTTACTGCCTTGAAGGGGTTTTTACCGTACTTGAAGGGTAAGGCCAGAGGGGATGTTTAGGAGAATAATATGAGTGAATATCTAAATTCATTTCAGCGCTATATAGAAGGAAATAGATGAAGAATAAATGGAAGGACAGCTTCTAGTTGAAAAGAGATGAATATAACGATAAAATGTTGCTGAATCAGGCCTTTCCACTGAGGTGGGAAAGGGAACATATGAAGTCTTTCCTATCCCTATTTTTCTGATATACATACCCTCAGGAGCCAATCAGACTAGTCCAGGGCCCAGCCAAGAATTCTGAAGCTTTGCCTTCTCCTATGACTATGGCACATTCAGACAGGAGTGGGAAGCCTGGTTGCTGCCAGTAGTCCTTTCCAAAATCTGGAATATTTTTTTCTCTTTGGCGTGGAAAGAGGGTGATGTTGGTACATAGGCCACCATCTGCCTGAGGCTCTGCACCTGTGTCCAATACCAGTGCAGTTTCCCAAACCATGTCCCTTAAACTGGCAGCTGGGTTGGGGGACTCCAGGGGTCCGGGGCTGGGCATGTGTGACCTCACAAGCTGTGCTTTCTGCTCCTTGGGGGGGCTTTGTTTTTCTCTCCTGAGTATCCGTCCAAAAGTCCACCACTGCCCTTTGCTTCCATCAGTACATTTCCTTCAGCTAGCCATGCCAGAGGCTTCTGTTGGTGGGAAATGACTTTAGAGTAGGCCTTCTTTCTCTTATATCTGTTGCTTCCTGTGATCCTCTACTCTACATGACAGAGTTTGCGCAAAAAGGTAAGGACCCATCTGTCTTCAATGCCTCATTGTATTTTAGGGAGTTAGCACTTTCTTATAAAATTTTATCTATCGCCTCTGAAATAAGTGAAGAAATCCTTTGAGAGTCTCCAAAAGATAGACCTAACAGCTTCCGGCACAATGCTCTGAATACAGTAGGCTCTTATTAAATTAAACTGAATTGAATGTATGTTAATCATATATAATATATCAGTATTAAAAACTGGCCCTATGAAAAACCTTGCTTTATTTGTGCTTCTTGATCACCTGAGATGAAGTTGGGGCTCTTTGAGGCTGCAGTGATAAACTAAGATAATATATGTAAAGTGCCATATAAATGATAACTATCATTATTTTAGTAATCATATTTTTAACGAATCATGGTCAAACAATGGAAGTACTGTGTTTCTGCTTTTTTGTGCCTTTGAAGTGTTTAATATCCTAGCACGTGGTCAATTTTGGTGCCATTGCTGCATTTTACATTTTTTTTACATGCATGTGAGATGTCATGCTTTAGACATATGTGTTTGACCTAGACATCTATTAGATGTCTTACTGTCACTTATAGCTATGAACACCCTCACCTTACCAAGAGGGGAAAGTGATTTTTTTTAAGCAAGAAGAAATGAATAAAAGTCCTTCACTATTTCTCCATTCTAAATTCAGAGCCAAATTGACTTTAATTCTGAGAAGGCAAGCATCAGTGAAATTTCTCCCAGGTTGGAGAAGGGTTGGGGAGAGGGCAGTTCCTATAAGAAGCAAAATTAATAAATGATTTAGCTGGTCTCTTGGGTCTAACTTCTGACAGAGGGAGTCCCCCTTGGCCTGATTGGTCACTGATACCAGCCAGATGGAGCCTAAGCCAGCAGACCACATCTGCATACCCACATCCCCCACCACCTGTCTTCCATGGAGAGCTGTGGCCCCTCAGGCCCCCAGGTGCTCTGACCCCTCCCCACTGGCACATCTGGAGGCAGCCATGCACACCACATTCTATGTCTATGTGGACATTTCAGGCACTGACCTATGCAAACAGAGGCAGAATTATAGCAGCACATAAACAAATTAGTATGCTTTATAAGGTGAAAAGCACCATAAAATTGTCCTGTTTTTGTTTACAGCATCAGGGTAGGGGGCTAGAAGTAGAAGGAAGTTGAATTAAATCATAAAGGTGCCCGGATTGCTCTTGCCTCCTTTTTTCTCTCTGTACAGCATCCCCCCCAACCCCACCTTAAATGGACGCTCAGTCCATCCTGCCATTGTTCCTGCCAGCCTGGGTCCCAGCAGGTGTTCCCTAATTAGCAATCTCTTCATTTCCAATCAAAGCACAAAGCGGCCCCAAAAGCCTCTCTTTATGAGGGAGCTGAGCAGCGGCTGGGGATGTGGAGTGGGATAATTGTCTTCGCCACTGGCAGCAGTAAGCAGGATGGCTAATTCATTATTGTAATAACTTTGCTTGTCCTTGGGGAGGTGGGGGGAAAGGGATGATGGCGGTTATGGGGGGAAAGGACCAAGTGTGGCAGAGCTGGCTGAGCACCAGGGTGAGAGGAGAGTTCAGCTGGTTTGCAAAGTTGGGCAGGTGAGGGACTCAAGTATGGATATGGGGGATGTATGTGTATGTATGAGGTGTCTATCTTTCCCCTTTATTTAGCTTAGTGCTAGTAAATTGTTCACCTGTCCTGCATCCATTTTCCTCTGACCCCTTCAAATCCATGGAAAAGGATAAGGGTAAGGTCCAAGGGGTCATGAAAAAGCTGGTTTAAAGATGGTTTGGAGAAGAAAACTCCTTCAGAAGAAAGTTAGTTGCAGCTAAGTTATCTAAGCATTGCTATCATCTGTAAAACTCCCTAGAGTTTTGGGAGGAAATAGAAGTTTCCAAGATGCTGTGGTAGCTCCTTGACTCTTCAAAAGTTCTGCCTACTCAAAAAAGAGACATGTATTATATTCATCACTCTTCTTCCTAAATATTGTTCCATCTCCTGATTCAATGACTTTGTACTAGAAGTCACTCAAATCTCAGATACTCTCCCTTCTCTCTTCTAGACTGCTTTCTCTGGTTTCCTTCAAGACAGCTTAACTCCCCAATACTGTAGGAAACCTTTTCTGTTTTCCCTTACTACTGGTACCTTTCCTCTAAGGCTATTTTCTATTCACACTATACAGAATCTTGTATATGCAATTTTTGCATTTTATTTCATATTTGAATGTAAGTTCCTTGAGGGCAGGAATTAATTTTTTCTTTCTAACTTCAGCATTTTGCTTGTGGTAATAATAACTGCTTAATAGATAAATAAATAAAAGAACAAATGCTTAATAAAAGGAGTAAACTGTTGACTCCATAATATGCTGCAATTATAACCCTATCCTATCTCAGCTGCGCCTTCTAAGTTTTAAGAGTTGCCAGCTTGCCAAAAATCAGTTATTCAGATTTGGTTTGTGCAGAAGTGAAGAAAAGAAATAGATCTATCTTAATCAGAATTAAAATTGCCTCCTTTCTGTTTTTATAGATACAAATACATAGATCCTAAATTGGAGACAGCAATGAATAAATGAATAAAAAAAGCTTTTATTAAGCACTGGAGCAATAGATAGAATGCTGGGCATGTAGAAAGGAGACCTGGTTTTCCTGAGTTCAAATCCAGCCTCAGATACTTACTAGCTATGTGACCCTGGCCAAGTCACTTAACCCTATTTGCCTCAGTTTCCTCAGATTTAAAATGACTAGAGAAGAAAATAGTCAACCACTCCAGTTTTTTTATTTTTGCCAAGATGATTCTAAATGGGGTCACCAAGAGTTGGACATGAATGAAAAACAACTGAACTAAACAAAGCATTGTGCTAAATGCTGGGGTTAGAAATACAAAAATGAAGAGTCTGTGACCTCAAGGAGTTTATATTCTAATTGAAGGAGACAACAAATAGAATGGTGATTAGTGAGAGGCACTTAGGTCCAGAAAATTATAGAAAACACGAATAGGGACATAAGAGAAATAGATTGATACCTTGCAGAAAAAATGGAAAGTTAATTTGATGAGGATTTAGTTCTGCTTATTTTGCAACTTAAAGAAAAAAATAAAATAGTTGTTAATGACTTTCTTTTTGTTTGTTTTTCCACATCTCAATGAAAGTCAATGTCCTAAAATTTATGGGGATTTGACTTCTAATCATGTGAAGGAAGATCCCCTCCCAATTACTATATAGGGAAGGGCCCCATTGTGATCAGACATCGCAGAGGTCCTCAAACTACAGCCTGCGGGCCAGATGCGGCAGCTGAGGACATTTATCCCCCTCACCCAGGGCTATGAAGTTTCTTTATTGAAAGGCCCACAAAACAAAGTTTTTGTTTTTACTATAGTCCGGCTTTCCAACAGTCTGAGGGACAGTGAACTGGCCCCCTATTTAAAAAGTTTGAGGACCCCTGGATCAGAGTCAATCAAGCCTTCTGTACTGAAGATTAATGCTACAGGAGGGACCAGTTTCTGAGTCTCTTAGGAAGTGGAAATGGCCCCTACCCCCAGATAAAGTGAGACCAATTCCATCCCTCAACAGAATGGGTAAAAAGAAATGGGTAAAAGGTACTTTGGAATCCCCAGCTAGCACACTCTTGGGTACCAAAGAGAATTCTTTTACCTCCTGTGGATGCCTGTCCTGTATGGTGTTATAGCTATGGAAGATGCCCTGCCATCAAAGCTGTTATAGTATAGCAAGAAAGACAAGGGAGAAATATATGAAACAACTAGAAAATAGAAAGATTTCTGTTGCATATGTATATACACACACACATATACATATATACACTATACACACATACACATATATATATACAATATATACAGATATTATATATACATATATAGTAGTATGTATATATATCACTATATATAGTTATATAGCAGTGAATAAATAAAGTAATACTAATAATAGCTATAGTAGCTAATATATGTGTATATTTGAATTCATACATATATGCATATATACAGACAGTACATCATACATATGCATAGATAAGATGTGTACATACATACATATGTACACATTCCTTAGGTTTGCAAAATGCTTTTTATGTGTTATTTTGTTTTATTCTCATAATGTTTATTCATTTTAACAATTAACAAATTCTCATTTGTTTATTCTCATAATAATTCCATGAAATAGATGCTATTATTGTTCCTATTTTATTGATGAAGAAATTGTGGTGAAAGAGATTAAATCATTTCAATCAGGCCACATAACTGGTAACTGTTGCAAATTGGATTTTCAAGTCTCCCTGATTCCAAGTTGAGGACCCTATTCACTAAGCTGATTCAAGCACTAAGTTGGTAGATACAAATAGTAACTACAGTTACAAGTCACAGAACAGTGATTACCTCCTCCATGAAGCCTTGCCTCATCTTCCCACCAGAAAATATTCTCTCAAATTTTATCAGACCACTTTGTTCAGATCTCTCCTATGCCCTCATCTTATATTATACTCAAAGTCATAATTCCCTAGTAGAATGTAAGATCCTTGTAGGCAGGATCTGTGTCATTTTTGTTGTTGGTTCTTCCCAGTGCCTAGTCTCAGTGGCTTTTAATGAGTGTTGAAAATTTTATTGAATACTGTCATGGTCATGCAAAAGTATTAAACTAGGTCTTCAAGGAACTGTTTGGGTGATAGACGTGGGATGGTGATGCTAGAGACATACCAAGTATGAAGGAATCATATGAACAAAGCATAGGGGAAGGGAAGAAAATAAGCATTTATTAAGTGCCAACTGTGTGCCAGACTTTGTGCCAAGAGCTTGACAAATTTGATCTTCACAATAACCCTTAAATGTAGAATTACCCTCATTTTACAATTGAGGAAATTGAGGCAGATGGAGGTTAAATGTCTTGCCCAGGATCACACACATAAACAATGTCTGAGCTTATACTTGAACTTAAGTCCTCCTGACTCCAGGTCTAGGCTTTTATCTATTGTACCATCTAGACATGCATGAGCATGGTAGGTGGAAACAGAAGGGAGATGGACCTAATTATGTTTACTATATGTAGTGGGGTAATATCACTAAGAGGCTGGATAGGCAAGATAGGTTCATATTACAAAAGGCATTGAGTAACTAGGCTAAAGACTTTGCTTGATCTTAAAGGCAATAGGGAGCCACAGCAAATCAATACTAACGCTCCTGTTTGGCAGGCACTATCACTTCGGTTAACTTGTGAGATGCATGTTTATATAGCAATATCTGTGGTTATATAGATGTGAGTCCATTCTCTTACAATTTCTACTTCCATCACTTTAGTTCAAGCTGTAATTGTCTCTCACTCATCCCATTATACTTCTTGTTCTTGCTTGTAGACTTTGAATAAGAACAATAACAATATAAATTAATAATGACAATAATTAAAAATAATAGCTAGCAGAATCCCACATCTCTTTGTTTAACCTTTTTAATGCCCTTATCACATTCTAACTTGTAGTAAATTACTGCATGCATTTTATCCTCCTATTAGCCCATCAATTCCTTGAGGGTATTTAAATGGAAGAATTCTCCTTCATATCCCACACAGTCCATTGCTTACTCCTCTCTAATGTACTTAATCCTATATACACTGGTCTGTGTGTATGCCACATACTTTTACCAACCTGTCCCTGAAAACAGGAATACAGTTCTGCTTAAATGTTGTACCTCCTTTGCTTTAAATAATTGAATTAAAAAATACCCACCCATTATTAAATGCTCCCTATGTGATAAATACTAAACTTAGGAATACAAATGCAAAAGTGAAGACAGTTGTAGCCTTCAAAGAACTTATAATCTAATGGAAAAGACAACAGACATAGCAGAGAATGGCCAGGGAAGGACATTTTAGTCCAGAAAATTATAGGAATGTTGAGTGTAGCCATGGGGTAACAATTTTTTCTAGGTATATTTGTAGAGTTGGTTATTATCACGATTCCAGACCTGGAGGAAGAGCTGGGAAAGTGGCGTTGCAAAGGTTACTGAAGAATGGAAAGGGGCGGGGGAGTAGTAGAGTATAGCCAGGGATTTTTTTGGGAGGGATTAAGGAATAACAATCAGGTCAGCTGAGTCAAGAGAATGGGCCCTAGGGCAGAAATTCTGGATATGAAAGTTAAAACCTTCATGGCATGGTCTTTGACCATAGTGACAAGGTGATTGGCAAGACTGATGAAATGTCCAAAAAAAGATTTACATAGAGTAGGGACTAATAAATGTTTGTTGTCTCCATGCCAACCTTGTTCATGCATGTTCATGCACCTCTCATATCCCTTATTGCTACACAAACAGGCTGTCACCCCATAAGAAGAATCTTTCATATAGGTACCCCTGGGGAAGAAGGAATCTGAACAAGAATTCTTAACCTGGGATCCATGAACTTGTTTTAAAAATATTTTGACAGCTATTTTTGGCTTAGTTAATTTTATTAATTAATGAATGTATTTTATTGTATGTTGTTAAAAACATGACTCTGAGAAGTCTATAGACATCACCAGATTTCCAAAACAGTATAACACAAAGAATGTTTAAGAACTTCTGGACTTTATAGCCTGAGACAAAAAAAAAAAATTGGAAATCATAATCAAAGCTAGAAATCTAACCAGCGTGAATATCCTCTCTAAATCCCTACCCAGACTACACAGTAACTACGACTAACCACCTCTTGCCACTGTATTCCCCTCAAACTGCTGAAATGCAGAATCATGAGTAGCTAGGAGATCTCAGTGCTTGCTAAGTAGCAGGATGACTTCCTAAGCCATTAGCGTTTTGAGATTTTCTAAAAGGAAATTTAGGAGTAGCATCTGGGTCTCTTCCTATTTTAAAAGTTAAGGAAGACACCACAACCAACTTCTTCACACAGAGATCATTCATTTTCAGGTCTGTCACTTTGATGAGAGGGACTGAAGATCCTGAGAGAACCTGAGAATGAACCTCATGATGTCTATCACTTTATTCCCAAGGGGATCGAAAAGAGCCCTGCTTGGGGCTATAAATGACAAAGGATTCAGGGAGAGTTGGAGACTAGACTCTCTTCCCTAGCTGGAGTTTTTTTTTTTTTTTTTTTTTTCTCTCCCTCCTTCCCCATCTTCTCTGAGCCTAAACTGTTGCTCACCCAGTAGCAGTCGCGTGTGAAGAGAGCCAGGGAGTCGGCTGGAGGGGGAATATTAATGATCCAATTTTCAGCCGGGTTCCACTCCAGGGCCTTGCCTGCGACATGCATTTTTAATCATAACAAAACAGAATGACAAAGGGAGTCATTTGGAGCAAGGCAACCCTGCAAGCTAGCCTCTGGTGAAGGACCTCCAAGGGATGAAGGGGGAGGCTAGGATGGTAAAAGTGGGAGATAAGTGGAAAGGAGGCTCTGCTCCTAGCTCTTATGAGCAATTCCTTATCCTGGTTCACAGAATTGAGATCTATACTCTTTCCTTTCCACTTCAGTAAAGTATGATGAGATAGACCCAGAACCAAAAGAAAGAATCTAAGCCTTCCTTGAGTAATACTAGAATTTCCTTTGGTGGGGGATGGGGATAAGGTGATGACCTGGTACCCCAAAGAAGTGAGGGCATTCTCAGATTTCCATTGGTTTGGACTTACAGCAGCTCTGAGGCTAGTGTGGAGACCACTCTGCTCAGCAATGATCTCCTCCTGGTCTATGAGCCAAGTGGGAGTGATGGTGATGGCAGGGAAAGACAGAATGTAGTCAGCATCTTCCAAGTGTGATGGGAGCCCAAAAGAATGGAGATGAAAGAAAGGGAATTGACATTTACATGGCAATTACTATGTGCCAGGCACTCTAGAAATGAAAGAAAGAGGAAGAAAGAAGAAAGGAAAGATGGAAGGAAGAAAAGAAAAAAGGAAAGAATGAAGGAAGGAAATAAAGGGAGGGAGGGAGGAAGAAAAGTAAGACAGAAAGAAGGAAAGAAGAAAGTAAAACAGAAGGAAAGGAAGGAAGGAAAGAAAGAAAAATGTATTTTCAAAATAGCTGCTATGTATTAAGAACTGTGCTAAGCACATTATAATATCTCTTTAATCCTCACAACAAATCTGCAAAATAGGTGCAATTTCCCCCATTTTACAGTTAAATAAACTGAGGGAAAAAAGAAGTTAAGTGATTGTCCAAAGTCCCACAGCTGTCTGGTGCCAGACTGAACTCAGTTCTTCTTGACCACTACTCTATTTATTCCAGGTTATAATTGCTCTAGAAGGACCTAAACTACTGTAAGACATTATGTAATGTACCATGTAATACTCATTTATGTGTATTTCATCCTCCTACTAGATGGTAAGCTCCTTGAAGGCAGTGATTGTTTTGTCTAAACCTCATCCCCATCACCTAGCATAGTGCGCTGCATATTGTACACTCATTCATTCATATTTCATTCAATAAATATTGAATAAAAGAATGACTAGTGAATTACAGTTTTGCATTTTTTTGCATTCTGATGCTGTGTGTTCCTTACCTTACCTTTGCATGGTATTGCTAATTATGAGTCCTATCATGGACCATCTGCCTCATCCCCATCACTGAGGACTATGGATTCTATTTCCTGATCCTCAGTCCTGATCAGATGCCTGTCTTTGTCATGAATCATTAAAGAAGCTGAGATAAAGGAAGGCATGTATATTTAGGCACAGACAGTGATCATTTTAAACCAACAAGGAAAAAACTGAGTTGGAAGAGTTTCAGGGGTGTTTGCTGCCTGCCTCCTTCTGGTTTTTTCTATGAAAAGCAGAATTAACTAGCTATGTGATCTTGAGCACGAGCCTCAGTTCCTCATCTGTAAAATGGGGATGTTAGATTAGATGATATCTGGCATCCCTTTCGGCTCTTAGACTATGATATAATAAAGAAATTTTACTTTAAAAATTAAATGCATAATACTACCTTGGGATTATTTCCTACAGGCTTCCTATGAAGAACCTTCTTAGGGCAGTGCTAGGGAGAATCTTAGTCAATAAACATTTATTAAGGGTCACATACTATATTAAGTGCTAGATTCATGTACCTGATCATAATAAATTTGATCACACAGTGTACAGCATAGTATGCCTTGAAAGTGGACATGACCATTTTTTTTTCCTTGCTCAAAGAAGTATGGCTTATATTTTCTTTTGATCTTGGTCACTCCAGTATTTCCACTGGGATTAATTCTTTGTCACAAGAGAGATAATGTGGTATAGTGAGGCTACTAGAACTGAAACTTGGGAATCTGGGTTCAAATCTCAGCTTTGAAATTTATTAGTTATGTAGTCATGAATAAATCATTTAGTCTCCTCTCTTATAAAATAGGGATAATAACATTTGCATGGCTACCTCACAAGGTTGTTGTGAGGAAAATGTTTTGTATAGCCTCAAGCTCTACATAAATATATCATTATTCCTTAATCCCAAATTCATGGGATCCCAACTGCCCTACAGGGAATCCTGGGGATGGTTAGAGTGGGTGACACTCTGGGAATACGGCTTGCATTTTGACTTGATATAGGTACTGCATCTTAATCCTCCATGCATCATCACTTGGACCCCTTGATGTGGTGTAGGGTCCCTTGCTGGGCTACTGGTTGCCAGGATAATGCCAGGGCCTCTTTGCAAATCAAGCGGCCTTATACCCAGGTCTCCAGCTTTCTATAAGGTAAGTGCACCTGAGAGCAAGTGTTTCTTATAGACACATTGAATTCTCTTCCCTTTCCTTATTCTAGCCGCCTCTCTCTGATTTAAGGGCAGGTTTTATTCCCGAGCTGCCTCAGGGCTCCTCTTTCTGATTGCATTAAAGTCTCCGTAATTCTCCCCTCATTAATGATTGGCGTATTTTTACCTCTCACTAAAGGAGCTTCAAGGCAACTCCCGGGGGGCCGTGCTCTCCGAATGAAACAATTTCATCCTGCTCCAGAAACGCATTAAAAAGGGTTTGTCAGGATCTTATCGCTAGTTAGAGAAAGCTAATCAAATTACTTCTATTTATTAGCTGGTGCAGCAATGTGTCATTCTATCAAGCCCAGGTGCCAGCCCAGGCTGGGGCTGGGAAGGAGCTGAGTATTTTCCCACCAGCCCCAACAGCACCATCTGCTGCAGGAGTCCAGGCGCTGGGATGGGCTTGCTGCCCAAGTCCTGTGGTCTGCCGTTGTCATTTCATCCAGTCCAGGGAATTTAGAGCTGCCCACTGTTCCTTCTGAACTATGTAGGGCTGTGGATGCCCCCTGTGTATTATTATACCATGTGTTTATTACAGGCCACAGACAGACAGACCCTCCTGGATGTATCCCTATAGGTATGTCCATATTTGGGCCAATCAGCACTGGAATTTCAGGGGGCATTGGGTCAATAACAAGTCTGACTGTGGGTCAAAAGCAAATCTGGGCACTTTGGAGAAACAGCTGTTATTGATGTAAATAAAGTTACACACAGATTCTGCTTGCTTTCTGCCCCATCTCTTTATACAATCCATTTCCTACATATGAAGTAGAATTTACATTTTACAGAGAGATCACAAGAGTCCTTTAAGTTAGGAAGCATAAGCATTATTTCCATTGCCATTTTACAGTTGAGACAATTGTTAGGAGACTTGCCTTAGATTTCACAGCTGTTAAATGTCTGAGCTGAGACATGAGCTGCATCTTCTGGACCTGGGACCAATGTTCTTATTCTGCTTCTATGAAAAAGTTCGACTAAATCAGAGACTGGTGGATTATTGATAAAGAGTAGGAAGGAACTTCAGACCACTCAACTCTATTCCTTGACATTAGAGGAGGAAATTGAAATTTAAGCGAAGTGATTTGCCCACGAGGCAGAAGATGGCAGAGCTGGGATTTGAATCTCCAAAATGGCACTTTTACCCTCCTTGGGCAGGCAGCTGGTGCAGTGGGATAGAGTGCCAGACTTGGAGTCAGGAAGACTCATCTGTAAGAACACAGATGCCCATTCTGCCTCTTTCCAAACTTCCACCCCAGTATAGATGGTTATTTAATTGTTTCAGGCGGATCTTACTCTGTGACCCTATTTAGCTGGTATAATTTATTATTTCCTTTTCCAGCTCATTTTACAGATGAGGAAAACTGAGGCAAGCCGGGTTAAGTGACTTTTTCAGAGTCACACAGCTGGTCAGTGTCTGAGGCCAGATTTGAAGTCACAAAGATGACTCTTCTGAGTCCAGGAATTGCACTTTCTCCATTTTGCCACCTAACTGACCCTGTACTTAGGGTATTTCATTCCAAAACAACCAGTGATTCTACAGAAAAAAAAAATTAAACTGGAATCAAGAAGCTGTAATGGTCATTAAAAAAAAAAAATCAGACTTTGTGAGATAGCTCCCATAAAGTTATCCAGGTTTGGAGCAGAAAGACCTGAGTTTGAATTTCAGCTCTATATTAGTTTTGGTTCCTTGAACCTTAATTTTCTCTCCTGTGTAATGAGGGGAATAGATGAGATAGAGATATTTAACTTTTCTGTGTGTCAAAGAATCTTTCGGCACTCTGATAAAGTCTATGGGCCCTTTCTCAGATTAATGTTTTTATATGTACAAAATAAAACACATAGGATTATGAAAGAAACTCATATTAAAACATGGTAATCGAAATATATTTTAAAAAACAACAAAAATTTCCATGACTCTTGATTAAGAACTCCTAGACTAAATGGTTTTCATGGTTTGTTCCAGCCCCAAATTCTTTGATCCTGGGCATCATTTGGCTTTGGGTTCTGGTAGCACAATCAGAGCAGGCAGAGACCTGGCAAAATTAGAAGCCAAAATTCATTCCCTGCTACCCTGTAGTGAACGGATGTTCAGAACTGCTCAGAGAAACTCAGCTGCTTTGCACCATCCAGGTCCAGTTCAAAAGGCTGAGCTGAGTGCCCCATCACGTCCAACAAAAGGACATATTGATTGGTTTGTAGGAGTATTTCCTGGGGTCCTTTATATCTCTCTCCCCTGTCTCCCATAATGAAGAGGCTCAGAGTGGCAAAAAAGAAAGGATAGGCAGGCAGACATCCGGGTGGGATTTCTCCATCTTATCAATCAGGATTTTAATTAGACACGTCCAAGAGGGCAGTTCCATCTCAGGGCAGGCGGTAATCTTTATCAAGCATGCCACATCTCTAATTACTGTTTACTGACAGATAACAATTGGGGGGCAGGAAAAGAAGCAGAGGCGACAGGGAAAGGACAGTGGGAGCCCGAGTGTGTCCATCCACCTAAGGAGATAGCCCCTTCCTGGAATTCTCTTATTCTCTAGAGCATGTCTGGGGCAGGGGAGCTAGCCTCATGTACCCTCTGCTAGAATGAATGGTTAAGGAAGGGGCATTCTAAAACGTGAGGGGGAAAAGATGCATTGATGGATAAACATTTATTTTAATTCTGTTTCCTTTTTCATTTTTTTTAATCCAGATTGGATAATAGGATTATAGATTTAGAACTAGCAGGAACCTCAGAGGTTATCAAGTTCAAGATACTCGTTTTACAGATGAAGAAACTGAGGTCCAGAGAGTTCAAGGGACTTGATTTAGTTTGCAAAGGTATTATAGAGTAATAG
Source organism: Antechinus flavipes (assembly GCF_016432865.1). Taxonomy (NCBI): domain Eukaryota; kingdom Metazoa; phylum Chordata; class Mammalia; order Dasyuromorphia; family Dasyuridae; genus Antechinus; species Antechinus flavipes. The sequence continues at coordinate 316,446,585 of NC_067399.1, read as the reverse complement.
AGGTAGGATTCAATTTCAAATTCAGCACTATCCTTGGAACCTTGTAAATGTTTCTTTTTTTCACTGAATTGGATTACTGATCTTTCTCTTCCTTCCTTCCTTCCTTCCTTCCTTCCTTCCTTCCTTCCTTCCTTCCTTCCTTCCTTCCTTCCTTTCTTCCTTCCTTTCTTCCTTTCTTCTTTCCTTCATTCCTTCTCTCTCTCTCTCTCTCAATCTCTCTCTCTCTCTCTTTCTCTCTCTCTCTCCCTTCTTCCTTCCCTCCCCAATCTCTCTCATTTTCTCTCTTCTCTGTCTCTCTTTGTGTCCTTATTTTTCTACTCTTTTTTTCCCCAGTAGAGCAAAGATTGCCTTTTGCTTTTTTCCATATGTCTAAATCTTAGCACAACATTTGGCACATAGTAGATCCTTAATGAATACTTGTTGAGTTTAGGAAAGCATTTCTTTAGAGCCAGATATAGGAAATTTGCTAAGTGTGATTTTTTTATTTTGGGACCTAAGATCATTCAGATTCCTGAGGGACTAAAGACACAAGCCCCTACCTGTCTGGAGTGTTTCTTTTGGTCAACACAATTGATAAACCATCAAAATAGATGGACCCTGGAGATCATAATTTGTGAATAGCTCAGCTTAGATGGCTTTGGTCCCTGACCCACAAGATTGTATGTCTGTCACTCAGAAATTAACATGATGAGATAAAATGTGCTATAATTTAGGATGTTAACTTAAGACACTTCCACGGAGTGGAGAAAATATTGCCATATGGAAGAGGAATAAAATACTTCCACTGGATCCCAGATGATAAAACCAAAAACCAATGGATAAGACACAGATTTCATTCAATATCGGGAAAATCTTATAATAAATGTGTCTGTTGTTGTCCCAACCCCTTCCAGATGAAATGGACTGCCTCTGTAAGTGGGGAGTACCATGTTATTGCAGCTAGCCAAGTAGAGCTTCAGGGACCACTTTTTGGAAATGCAGTGGATGAGACCATGCTTTAGATAAAGATTAGACTACAGGACTTCTAAGGTCCCTTCCAATTGTGGGAATTCTGTTATCCTATTGCCATAATCTCAATGAAGATGGGGCCATTTTGAAGGCATGATCAGTGTAGCAAAGGCCAAATGAATTGTAGTAAGCTTAGCGAAATCTATCTATCTGTGGAATACTTGTCTCCCTGTTTTTGCAATCCCTTGACCTTTGAAGCTATGACCATGTGACCATTTAACTTAGTCTGAGTTTAGTCTTACTAGTTTTATTGCTAGGCTACATAGATATAAGAGACACTATCAATTTTCATCATTGAGTTAGTCTTCCTGATGGTTCCACATTAATAATTTATACTCCATTCTCCAAGATATTAATTCCTGCCTTGTTCCCTAGTGATTCCTCCCCGATATCCAAATCCCCTCAAGAGTAACTTCTTTTCTCCATGAGACCCAATCATTTTATAACAGCCTAGATCTTAGACTATGGGTTTTGACAATTGAGACCTTCCTCTCCTTTTCTCCGATAGACTAATTTCAAGCCTTGCTTTGAACTCACTCTCTTTTGTCATTGCCTCAAATGGCTGTAAAAGTAGACTTCTAATCAGTTAGCCACCTAATTCTCCTAAGTCATGCACATTTTATTGCTACAGGTTAGCCACGAGTGACAGAAACAGTATTATGGTTCAGAGACCACATTGTGCCTGCTATGCTATTCACAAATTTTGGTTCCAGGGTTCTAGTTGCTTTGGCTTTGTTCCCATGCACTGTCCATTTCCCAGTCTTGTCTCACTCCTGTGGGTCTACTTAGATCCTCCCAGTCCTAACTAGTCCCACCGCAGCCAAGCTTGTTAGTTAAGTTTTAGGAACTCTTAAAGTGGGGGCCAATACTTTATTTTGAAGTTTTAACAGAAATCATTAGATTTTTAAGACCAAGTGCCAGGGTTGTGTAGAGAAGTGATGAAAACAAGGATTGTGTGTATGTGTGTTTGTGTATGTGGGAGGGGAAATCCTTTTACTCAGTGCTTTGGTTTAATATTTCCTTGAATTATATGAAAATGTGCAGATGGTGCTGAAGAACAGAAGATTTGGTTAATGGGTACTAATTCTGGAAGATTGGTATGGAGTGATCTGGTGGCATAGAATAACTGGTTGATGTTAGTAGCTACAGATATGGCGCTGCTGTGATTATCTAAGACTCATTCCCATTATGTAAAGCAGGTAACATGTGGGGAGAGTCCCAGAGCTATCATTTCAATATCATGCCTGTTAAAGCAATCAGTATGTAGAAGGAAAGAATCAGAGGTCCCGGATTTGAGTGCTGCTTCTGTATCTTATGCCCTGTGTGACCTTCGGCATTTACTTCATCACAGCCTGAGCTTTCTCATCTGTGAAATGAGAATGTTGAGTAGATGATACCTAAGTTCTTTTTCTCCTACTTTAAATCTATGATATAACTCACAGACTTACAATTTAGTACTTGAGGCAGAAAGAAGGTGCTGTATATAGTGTGATGGACTTGGAGTCAGGAAGACCTGAATTCAAATCTAGCCTCTGACTCTTACTAGCTGTGTGACCCTGTGCAAATGTCTCAATTTCCTCATCTGTAAAATGGGGATAATAATAATATCTACCTCTCAGGGTTGGTGTAAGGGAAAAAAACAAGATCATACTTGTGCAATACTTTGCAAAGTTTAAAGCTACTTATAAAAGCTAGCTATCATCATCATCATCAATCATTTTTAATAGCACCTACTTCACCAGCTTCTTGTGAGGATCTAATGAGGTGCTCTGTACCCACCTTCTCTCTGTACTATATGAAGTGCTTTGCAAATTTTAAAGCTTTTATTATTACTAGCCATTATTATTAAGTTCTCTTCTGCTCTGAACCAGTCAATCAAGAAATATTTGTACAAAATGCTGTAGGAAATCACAAACCTGGTTCACAACTTGAAGGATTTTATCATGTAGGAAAGAAGACACAACAAACATACATATGATGATGACAAGAAAAGAATAAAGTGCTTTTCTCTTTGGCATTTAAAATCTTTCCCAATCTCCCCCTCTTTCTGTCTCTCTCTTTCACACACACACACACACACACACACTGCATTTCAACTACTCTAGCCTTCTGGATGTTCCCCATTCATTTTATTTGTCTCTCTTCTCCATACTATTGTACAAAGACTAGTCCTGAAATGTTCTTCCTCCTTTCTTCTGCCTCTTGGAAATCCTAGCTTTCCTGAATTCCCCAGGTGTATTTCTGCCTCACTGCCTCGTATTGCCCCTCCCCAATGACTTTGTATTGATTTTTGCGTGTGCCTGTTGTCTTTGCATTCCCCCTCACTCCTTAAGAAGTAGGCTTTTTGAGGGTAGATACTATTTTATGTTTGTCTTTCTAACTCCAGGACCTACAGTGCCTGAGACATAATGAAGAGGTATTCTGTAAATGATTGCTGAATTAAATTGAATTGTTACAATACAGGATGTTGATTATAAATGTAATGGGCATTCAAGAAAAAAGAGAATTTGTGTGGACTGGAGAACTCTGGAAAGGATTTGTAGAACTGCTGATATGTGAGTTGGACCCTTGCCTCCTTGGAGGGGAAAGATTTAAATGAATAGAAGGATGGAGAAAAGACATTTCAGAGTGGGTATTGTGGAGGTGGGGACAGGGTAGAGGAATTTGGTGGATGATGGGTGGGAGGGTAACAGCATATGTAAAGAACTATGGAGGTCAGAATGAATACAATATAAACAAGAGTATCTGAGATGGAGATTGACCTAAATGTCATCCTGAAAGCAAAGCCCAGGATTCTCAGACAACTGGACCAATCTTCCTACTCATTCTCTTTTTTCCCTGGGTTTGAATTTTCGATGCTCATTAATTGTATCTTTGAATTCCTTTTGAAATAACTGTACTAGTTTTTCCACTGTTAACAGGCAGCCTTCCTCTTAAGGAGTAAAAGAAATAACAAGCAACATGACAACAACAGTAACCCAAATAAATCACTTAACGTAGCACCTTTTGTATTGACAAAATTTTTGTGACTCTTTGTCTTTGTACGCTCAGTATCTCAATGCCTTGCAAATAGGCATGAAAATTTTTATCAAATCGATTAAGAGGAAGGCTGCCTGTTGAGTTAGGCTAACGAGTTAGAGGACCTGGGTGGAAACCAAATTACCCTGAAAGTAACTAACCTGTATGACCTTGGACAAGTAATTTCCTGGGGTCCATGAGACTGATGAATTGGGTGACATCAGAGTTCAGGATTTTATGTATTTATATATTTAAGATATATGAACAGCCCTACTAGTGAATTGCCTTTCCCCTCCCTTTGATATCATTCTTTAATTCACCAAATACATCTTACCTGTGTACGGAAGATAGAATTCCCCTTGTATTTGGCGGTTCTAGGACAAGGTAGGAGGGAACAAGGGATGATGGTGAACTATTTGTGTTTCATGCCAAACAGCTTTTTATTAGCCACAGAGTGACATAGTATATAATGCCAGGCTTCTTGGTGCCAATCTGGCCCCCTGGCAGAATCAGCTTAGAACATCAGCATGCTTAACCCATATTCAATCCTCCCACAAGGAAGCCAGACTCTGCCTAGGAATCACAGGTTGCCCATTGATTCCAGACACTGGGCTCTGTCTGGGAATCGCAGGTTGCCCATTGGTTCCGGGCACCGGGCTCTGCCTGGGAATCGCAGGTTGCCCATTGGCTCCGGGCACCGGGCTCTGCCTGGGAATCGCAGGTTGCCCATTGGCTCCGGGCACCGGGCTCTGCCTGGGAATCGCAGGTTGCCCATTGGCTCCGGGCACCGGGCTCAAACTGGGAATCGCAGGTTGCCCCTTGCTTCCTAAACCGATTCCAGCCAGTGTTACAGAAGGGTGACCACCTAGGCTTGGCCCAGCAGGCAGCTTCCCACTTAGCTGAGAGAGCCAAGCCGGAGCAGGAGAATGTGCGTAAGATCAACAAGGACTCAGTAATTGGACTGTTGTTCTTTCATTTTGCGACGAAGTAGCGAGCGGATTATAGACACCACATGCTATAGATTTCCTGTCAGGCCTCATGAATCAAGTGCCACTGTCTTATTTACTGTCGGCCAGTGGCTGTGAATAACATCACAGGGGGATGCACATTCCCAGGCTTCTGCAGATGCCTTCCTTGCAGAGTAGGCTGCCAAACCCAAACGTTCTGTGCAGATTTGGGGCAGGAAGTATGGTACTTTCTTCCATCTGTCCCTTCGCCTTCTCACCATGGGCCACTCACAGAAGTACTTCCACCAGAAGCTAAGCACACCTTTGTTACTTTTAAAAGCAGCCCTGGCAAACGGGTAGCCCCAGGTAAAGATCTTGCTTGGGGGGTACTCTCTCGATTCAAAATTTAGGTTCCTGCAGCCACTTTGGGTGTCTTGTCTTAAGATTCTTGTTAGTTAGAGCATGGTCGGTGTCCACATCCCTATTTGCTTCCAGAGTGATGTTAGGGACTGAAAAGAATGAAGAGTAGCTATTCTTATCCTTCTGAATCACCCCCTACACACCTGTCCCTCAGTAAAAATTTCAGGAAAAACTTTTCCTGTATTTTGATAGCTGTAAAAATGATTGAGTGGGGAGAACACTAATTTTGGTGGCAGAAGATCTGGTTTTGAATCTTTGCTCTGATGCTTATCAACCTCATGACTGACTAAGTCACTTAGTCTCTCTAAGTTTTTAAAATGTAAATAATAATACTTACATTGCCTGCCTTATAGAATTGTTATAAGGAAAACAAATTGAAAATCTAAAAGTGCTACCTGAAAGAGAGTTGTTATTATTAACATAGAGGATGTTCCTTGATTGATTATTCATTTATTAGGTTCATCATCACAGATCTCAATGAAGAAGCCCTATAAAATTCTGGAGTTTGCACCCTAGTTGTTATAAATCAGAAAATGATTACATTCCATTATGATTTTGCTTCTTTGTTATTAATCATTTTGAAAATTTGTAACTTTTGAGTGGTAGAAATATCCACTGGGCAGTGCAATGGATAGAATGCCAGGGCTGGAGGCAAGATGACATCTTCTTGAGTCCAAATTTGGCTGCAGGCACTTTCTAGCTATGTGACCCTGGACAAATCACTTAATGATATTTGCCTCAGCTTCCCCATCTATAAAATGAGCTGGAGAAGGAAATGGCACAATAGTCCAGTACCTTTGCCAATGAAGTCACAAGGACACAACTTTAAATAACCCAACAACAAACAGAAGTATCTACTAAGGCTGTAAACTACTTGCCACATAGTGCAGGCTAGTTTTTCCCCTAAAAAAAATCAGTGAAATTATACTCGAAGAGGTTTTAATTTACCCTTTGCAAGACTATTTGAGCCATTGACATAGCTTCCCAGTTACCTAAAGCTAAAAAGCCCAACTCACAAGTCTTCAATATTCCTCATGCTTAATGGACTACCTGCTCTTATTGTATGACTCAATACTCCTGTCCATCTGAATCAGTACAACTCTGTAAGAACATGAGACAAGCTACAAACAACTGAGCCAGTGCTCTATCTTTGCTGACTGTTTTTTTCTGTGCTATTAAATAAACTTTCTTTTATAAAATGTTATATAGTCTTTGAGTATTTTATTTTATGGCAATCCTGAAGTACGGGATTGTTCTAAGTCAGGGCTGAGTTAGAACATTTGTCATAGATGGCAGTATTGATATGGAATGACTCTGGGACTTCATCCAACCTCATTCCTGGAGAACTAAAATAGCCTCCTCATTCACTGGTCTTCCTGACTCCAGTGTTTAGGTCCCCTCTAATCTCTTTGGTGAATTGCAAGATTAATCTTTATTAACTATATTTTCATTGTGTCACATTTGAGTTCAAAAACTGTCAATAGTTCTCTATTTGCCTAATTCATCAAATCTAGGCTCTGCCACTTGGCTTTCAAGGCTGTTCACAATCTAGTCCTTCCTTCCCTCTGCAATCTTATTTCCCTTTATTCCTTACTATTCCCTCTCTTCCATAGTCACTGATTCTTTTGATACCTCGTAGCTATTATATAAGATCACAGAATCATAGTTCTAGGACTGGAAGATACTTTAGAGACTGTATAGTCCAACCTACTAATTTTGTAGATGAGGAAACTGAGGTTCTGTGAGATTGATATGTTCATTTTCACCCTCTATTCTATGTTTTTCTTCACCTCTGAAACTGCTTTTCTCCCTTTCCTTACTTAAATCCTACCAAGCCCATTGAGTTTGATGGTTTGGTAAGACCGAGTCTAAAAAAATTTTGAGCTCAGAAGTTCTGAGCTTCAGTATGGCTCAAACTGATTGGATGTCTACATCAAGTCTGGCAGCAATATGGTGAGTCTCTGGGAAACGGGGTGGATGAAGCCAGATGCTTAAGGAGGGAAAACTGGCCTAGGTAGCAAACAGAATCTGATGATTTGAAAGTACCTTCTGAAGTTCCAGCTCAGATGAGATAAGTAGGCTCAATCACAAAACAAACAAACAACCCCCTCTAACCAAACAAAACAAAAACAGACAAACAAACAAATAAACCCTATACCAATTCTTTAAGACTAACTCAAGTCTTACTTACTATTCCAGTCTTCACTGATACTCTTCTGTGATCCACTGTAGCACTTGGGGTATGTCTGTTTTAAGCACTTTTAATGATTACTGATGTACCATCCCAGTGGCAGTTAGATGATGCAGTGGATAGATGGCTGGGCTTGGAGTCAGGATGACTCATCTACAAGAATTCAAATCCAGCTTGAGACATTTACTGATCCCTTCCACATTTTGGGGGTTAAAGGAGCAGTACTCCTGTGGATCTGGAAAATTGCTGTAAAATTTTTTGGCTCTCTCTTTGTACCAGAAAAGAAGTCTGAATTTTTTCTTTTTCTTTTTCTTTTATGAGGTGTTTATACCTTATTGTAAAATTTAGGTTGAGCATTTGGTCATAGGCTCTGTGTCATTTGTTGTTCTTTGCACAGCTTCCACTAAACACCTAAAAAAAATTCCCACTTAATTTCTTATAGCAACCTGTGATATATTGAAACCTCAATAGGGGAAGTTATAATATGGAAAGGATAACTATTGCCTATGTGATTCTGGGCAAGTCACTTGCCTTTTTGCCTCAGTTTCCTCATCTCTAAAATTATCTAAAGGAGGAAATAGCAACCCCCTAAGGATCTTTGCCAAGGAAATAGTATTTGTCATTCAGTGGTTTTCCAGTCATGTTTTTTCGTGACTCATTTAAATACTATGCTGTTTTTGAGGACTCTTATCAAGTGGATTAGAGTCATCTCTCCAATTAGATTATAATAGTTTTGAAGGCAAACGTATGTTTTCTTCTTTTATATTTAGATGAGTGGGAGTTGGGCAAGCAGATGGCAAAACTGATAGACTAGTGGACTTGCAATCAAGAAAACCAAGTTATAATTCTATCTTAGACAACAAATAGCTTTGTGACTCTGGGCAAGCTACTCTCTCTCATCCTATTGCCCTCTCTGTAAAATGAGAGAAAATGAATGGGTTGGATTCAATAGCCTTTTGCGGCTTTATCTATGATCCTACTTTTTGATTGATTGGTTAAGGAACTTATAGTTACAGATCAGTCTAATGGAGATTTTGAGTACCTCGGTAGCTATTTTTACCAGGACTTCATCTATGCTAAACTAGTGTCAGACACAAGTAATACAGATAGATAGACATTAACCCTCCCTTTCTTCCCCTTTCCCTATCTCACTCCAAAGAAAGTAAATCTGTGGTGGTACACAAGAGATGAAAGTAGAAACCTAAACTTTCAGTGAGGCATCCGTAGATTTTTTAAAACCTACTAATCCCTTGTTTTGTGATTCATCTTCAGATTCTTTCTCCTTCCTGTCCTTTGAAAAAAGGGAAGGGGGGCTGAAGGGGAACAAAGAGAAAGAAAAGACAAGCTCTTCACTTGCTTGTCCTCAGCCCAGAGGAAATGTTTTGTCCTCAAATGTAATTGTGTCTGAGGAAGTGTCCTCTGCAACCTGGTAGGTCACAAAGCCATCTAATGAGTCAGCACATCCTGGCAGAGTAAATTAAACTGGCAGTGGCTGATGGGGGGCAGCGAGGAGTCAGAATTAAGACTATACTGCTGAGATAGAGAACTAATCCCATCCAGAAACAGAACGGAGACCCTATTGCATGGCTAACTTACTGGATTCTTGGAGATAGATGGAGATAAAGCTCTCAAGAGTCACACAACAACTCGAGCACATTTTCATAGATGTGCATTTTGATCCTGAGGAGGAGAGAAAAAAAGGGGGGTGAGTGGGCACTTGAAGCCCCTGTGACTATTTTCTACCATGCATCCTAGGATTTGGCATGTTCTCATTGCTCAGTAGTGTGATCTCAAATGTTCAGCTACTATTCTCCAGATGTAGTTGACTGACTATCTTGATATCATTTCTCCTATGCATTGCACAAAACTATTCAACCAAGCAAGCACCTATTAGATGTATAGCATTGCCTGATGTGGATTAGGTATCTCTTTTCTCTCTTAGCTTTTGGTAGGGAAAGCAAGTGGCACATGAAGTTAGAGACTTCAGAATCACATTTGCAAATCTAAAGTTTACATTGTAAGTGACTATGGGAGCAATGGCAAGGGGAGGAAGAAAAGAAGGGAAAAGAATGGAAAGAAATATAGCCTAGCTAGCTAGCAGGAAAACCAGTGTGATGGAAAGGATTTGCGAGTAGAGTCTAAAGGTGCAACTAGAAATCTCTACATATTTCTCTCAATCCACAGCTCTCACCACCATACCCTTTTCCAAGTTTTCCACAGTGATTAGGCAGATATACCCCAAGTACCTAGGGGTACCTTGGACCTAGGACCAAGAGGCAATAAAAATAGTCCCTATTGTTCAACCATTTCCGTCACTCTTTTCCATCCAAATAGACCCTATTTGGGTTTTTCTTGGCAAAGATCATGGAATAGTTTCCCATTTCTTTCTCTAACTCATTTTACAGATGAGGAAACTGAAGCAAACAGGGTTAAGTGACTTGCCTAAGGTCACCCATCCAGTGAATTTCTGAGTCTGGATTTGAATTTGTGAAGATAAGTATTTCTGATGCTAGAGCTAGCATTTTAGCCACCTAGCTGCTCATCCAAATGCTGCCATCTTATTAATATCAATAATAATAGCCCTCGTTTATATAACTCTTTAAGCTTTGCAAAACACTTTACCTATGTTATCTCATTTTTAACTCCTATCTCACAATGTAATAGAATGCTATTATCTTTACTTGTTATTTATCATGTGGCCATAACCAGCCTATGCCCTTTAAAAGGGGGACCCTGAAGAAGATATTCTGCTGCTGTGCAGGATTTTCCACTGCTGTCTCTCTATAATCTGATGTCACATCTCCCATTCTCTTATGTGTGAAAGAGGTTCCAATGGCTCAGGGCTGGGGTCAGACTGAGCCAGGAAGAGGTACCTGATAGCTGAGTCCCTGCTCCAATGTACCTTTGGGTGGAACTCCAAGTCTTTCTTTAATCCCTGGTCCTGGATATCCCAAAACAGAGGTTTAAAGATCCAAAGAAAGAGACTACCTGCCATTGTTCTCGTTTTCTTTTCATCAGCAGTATGAGACAATGAATAGACTGATGGATTTACAGAATGAGGGTTTGAGTTCAAATCCTGACTATGGTGTATACTACTTATGTGACTTTGAACAAATGACTTAACCTTTCTCAAACTCAATTTCCTTAACTATAAAACAGGTGATCTCAAAGGTCCCTTCTAGCTCTAAATTTAGGATTCTATGACAGTGAATGCAGCTTGAAGATTATTTATGTTATTTTGTGTATTAAGATTTTTTGTTATAAAATTATAATAAATTCTCAATTTGAATATAATAAATAATAAATATAAGATTTGAAATTTATTTGCATTATGAAAAGATTTGGATGGAAATGTATTAGTTTTCTAAAAATAGGGCAATTGTACATAAAATTTTATTAATTTCACATCCTCCTTCATTTCATTTGTTCCATTGATTCATGCTCCTATTTTAAAAACATGTATCAAATAATTTTAATGATAATTATTTTATAATATAGTTTGTACTCTGGAAGTTCTGGTCTTCCTCTATTCTTACCCTTCCCTCCCCCATTATTTTACTTCTTATTCTAGATATGTTATTCCTTTAAATGAATTTTATTATTTTGCCTTATTCTAGAAAATATCCCCTTGTAATTTATATAGCATTAAATTGAAAATTAGTAAGTACTGTCATTTTATTATATTGGCATGACCTAGCCATGAGCACTGAATATTTCTTCAATTATCTAAGTTGTTCTTTATTTCTATAAAAAATATTTTGTAACTATTTCTATACTAGCATTGAACATATCTTGATATTTAATTAATTTTATAGTTACTTTGTATGAGCTTAATCTTTGCCAAAACAGACAAGGCAAAAAGGTCAAGGCTAAAAGGGATAGATGTTTTTTTTTTTTAAAACTGTCCTTGGTCTTGGGGTAAAGTGTGATATTAGAAAACCTTGCCAATGTGATTTTATCCAGTTGGATGAGAATTGAACTATTTTTGTGTGGCCTTCCATCCTCTGAAGACTTAAGTATGATGGTATTGCTATCCTTAATAAAAGCAATAGAAAAAAAATTCACATTTGATCTCCTCAATAATAATAACACATTTATATAGTGCTTTAAGCCTTACCAAGTACTTCCCTCAATATAGCAAAAATAAGAATTATTATTATTTTCATTTTGCATATTAGGTCAGTGAAGCTCAGTGAATTCAGTGGCATTACCTGTGGCTACCCAGTTAGTTAAAAACTACAAAGCTAGATTGGGCCATTTTGGAAAATAGGAGCATAGTAGGATATAGAAACCTTAGAAGGAAGCAATTGCAAATCCACTCATTTTTTACAAATTAATTGAGGCCCAAGTAGATTAAAACAACTTATCCAAGGTTGAGCCTAGGTCTTCTAATTCTAAATCCATTACTCTTGCTAATTACTCCATGTTTGACCAGCCAGTGTGAGTATAAGAGTATTTTTTAGTCTTTCGAGCTTTTTCTCCATTCTTTAACTCCGCTTGAGAGGGTATAAGGATCTTGGGGGAAATAGGGAAATAGACCCATCACAATGAATTTTTTCTTATTCTCTTTTCATCTGTTGGAAATAAAAGAGCCTTCACTCCACCTCCTGCTTCCTATCCTACCCGTACCATCACTTCTCTTCCCCTTCTCTTCCCTGTATATACACATGCATGTTCACACATTGAATCTGGGATGATGATTATTGCTATCTCCATCTGTGAGATTCAGGGTGCCCTCTAGTGGTTAAGGATGTCTCAGCTGCACCTCTGGAGCAGGGTATCCACTGTAACAGCTCCCAGCTGCAGGCCACTCTTCAGTTTTGCTGAAGGTCATTGGAAGGGTATATTTGCCATTCCCAGGTGCTCTTGATTTCTGTTCTTTCCCCCCCCTATTATCTATTGTTAAGGGGAAAGTTTTGCCTTTTCTCTGCCCCCCTCTTCCCGGTTGTCTGCTTTACCTTTGCTTTTCTGGAGTTCTAGAGAGCAGCAGGAAACATAGATGAATCCTGCTGGACAGAGCCCATAAGGAAGCCCCTGGAACTGAGGGAGAGAAAGAGCGGAAGGAAGAAATAGGTTCATTAGTGTAGCTCAAGGCTGACCAATAGTTCTAGTCCCTGGGGATCTGAGCACCACAGGGGTTATGATAAGTAAGGAGTATCTACTTTTCTTTTCCTTAAAAAAAATCTTATTCTTTATTTTCTATAAAATGTTTAAACTGAGTTTCAAACAGAAAAAGAACAGATTCTGATTCTGCAATTCTTGAATTCATTAGCCAAGAATTATTAAAAGCAGAGGAAACTGTAATATCATGGTTTAGTCATGTTTGACTCTCTGTGATCCTGTTTAGAGTTTTATTGGCAAAGATACTGGAGTAGTTTGCCATTTCCTTCTCCAGTATTAGGTGATCAGAGGTAAAATGACTTGCTTAGGTTCACATAGCTAGAAAATATCTAAGGCTGAATTTGAACTCAGATCTTCTTGACTCTATCCACTGAGCCACTAGCTCTAACGTGGTACATAATATGATAGATGTAATTAATGTGTTAGACAATGATGATGATGGTAACATTTATATAGTGTTTTAAGATTTGCAAACAACTTTGCAAATATTATCTCATGTTATCCTCCCTAGAATGGAGGTGCTATTGCTATCCCTATTTTACAGATGAAAAAACTGAGATCAAGTAGGTTTTAAATGTCTGAGGCAGGATTCAAACTTGGGTTTTCTTAGTTTTAATTCCAGAACTTGTACCCATTCTATAACCTAACTGCCTTACTTGATTATCTTCCTAGCATTCCACTCTGAAATTCAGTCCAATTCTTTCTCCCCATCTCCAGGACCCTCTGCAATTAAGTAGTCCCAGGATGCCCAGGGGCTGTGGAGTCTATCTTCATTACTTAATTCTGCTTCTCAGTAATACTTGCTTAGAAATCCTGGTTTGGATATGATGATCTGAAGGATTTCATCCTGGCAACTCACCTAAGCAAGGATTCTGAATTGAAATCCACCAAAAAAAGAAAGCCTGAATGTCAATGAAAATTAAGAAATTTATGCCATGTTCTTCTATAAACTAGAGTCATTTCACCTATTGATGTTTACTCAGCAATAAATCACAGGTCACCTTCCTTAGGAAAGGGGAGAAGAGAGAGCAAACATTGGAATATTGGTCCCATTTTAGAGAGGGGAATACTTAGGCATGGCAAACAACTCACCCAGAACTGTAATTAAAATGCTACAAATTATTTCAGTGTTTTGACCCAGTAAACAAGTGTCAGCTAGGAATTTTGGTGGTGAGTTGTGTGTTAGACTACACTTTTTTTTTAAGTAATGGTAACCTCTAACTTTTTTTTTTTTTTTTTTTTTTTTTTTGGTATTTCTTTTCTTTCCTTTTGGTAGAGAAGAGGGAAAGTCAGTCAGATAAGCAGTTACATAGGAATTTAGGCAAAGGCAAAGGTAGCCAGGTCACTTTTGACTAAAGACATGCTTAAGACTATAGAATGAATTCAGGGAATCCCCCAATATTGTGTTAAAAAATATTTCATTTCCATCCACAATTATGTGAGTGGTGTCTTTGCCCAGGTCATGGAGAATCATGAATGGATTAAAGTAGGTCTAGAAAAGCTACTAGAATAGCTGAGTAGTTAAGTACTTCCATAATCTGGGACTTGATAGAGTTTTCTTTTACACAGGTATCAATTATAAACAAACATAATTTTTTTTAATTTTTAATATTCTTTTTTTCCTTAAGCCTTAACATTTTACTTTTGGGTATAGAAATCGGGTAGATCAGAAAGAGGGAAATGGATACTAGGGAAATAGAATCAAGAAAAAATTAGTACCCTCAAGAAAAGGGACAGGTAATTGGGGGAAAGTGGGTCATATTTCTGAACCCAGCAAATCAAGCTATATTCTGGAATCTGAGAAAGTCCAGGAGGCCTAATACTTTTAATTGAATAGGGAAAATTAGAAAATAATGAAAGGTTAAAAAAGCTCCGAGTCCAAGGACAAAAGGTCTCCTCATTCAACTTCTCACATATCTCACTTATAATTTCTCCTCTTGACTTTCTGGTTTTCTTATTCTATCTGGGTTGCCTTCTCACCCTGGAATTGTCTCTGCCTCTTGGGCAGGGACATCAATTTCTACTGGTGACTTTTGTCTAGAACTTTTATCTAGACTTTTCTATTTAAAGAAGTATCTGGACCAGACATACTCTGGTCTTTCTCTTCTGGTCTCTTCTCCCTTTCACTCCATATTATTCTATATTATGTGTAGCTTTCCACCATTAAAATGTAAACTCTTTAAGAGTATGGGTTTGTGGGTCAGCTGATGGCACAGTAGATAGAGCACCAGTCCTGAAGTCAGGAGGATTTGAGTTCAAATCCAGCCTCAGACACTTAATACTTCCTAGTTGTGTGACCCCGGGCAAATCATTTATCCCCAATTGCCTCAGCAGAAAAAAAAAATTAGTGATTTGCTATGTCTCTGTTTGTATTTATCTTCTCAGGGCTTATCAAAGTGCCTGATAGTAATAATAGTAATCCTTTATGGAGTGTTTATAAACTTCCAAAGTACTTTATAGATATTATCTCATAACAAAACCCTAGGAATTAGACAAGGGCTAAGTGACTTGCCCAGGATCACACAGCTAGTATATCTGAGGCATGCTTTGAACTTGGTTCTTCCTAACTCCAAGCTCAACATTCTATCCACTGTACCAACTAGATGCCTTTTATCCAGGTATGTGCTGGGGCCAGCTCTAGCTGGCTCTAGAAAGCTGACTAGAATTTTCATTGTGAGCAATTGGTCTTCAGAAATAAAAAAAAAAAAAATGCAATGAACCAAGACTTGATTTATAGTCTGCTGACTGTCTGGACTTAAGAAAGGGTGGAGAAAATATTAATAATGTGGGCAAAACTTAAGAAATGTATAATGTACCGCCCCCCGCCCCCCTGCCCCATCCTTCCTGTCTATTCAAGGTGGTTATTAAATATTTACCAATACATCCCTGCCTCTATGTCTCTATTTACCAATTAACTCCATTTGGAGGAGTTGGTCCCCTAAGCATTCAGGGTTTCAACTGGATTCATCATATCTAAGGCACTGGGCAAGATCTTTTCCTTGTGGTTAGCACACAAAGAGGCCAAAGCTACCAGAAAGACAGTGAGCTTTGGACACTGTGGAAGGATTTTTTTAATCCCCCATGAAATAGATTAGCAAGAAAATAAGACATTCTATCAACAGATGACTTTGAATGACAGCCATACCAAAGGCAGCAGCCTGCTGAGACCTGGAGAGAAAGGCTTCCTGCTCCATGGAGACTGGGAAGGGCAAATAACTAGTGACTGGCAGGTGGTCAGCAGAGGTGAGTGATGGATTTCACTGCAGATTGAAGAAAGTTGATGTGCTCAATCTATAGAAAATCATGATGGGATTAACCAGACAGACTTAGTGGCACTTTTTGTTGTTGTTTAGTCATGTCTGACTCTTCATGATTTTTGAATTGGATTTTTCTTGATAAAGATACTGAAGTGGTTTGTCATTTCCTTCTCCTGTTCATTTTACAAATGAGGAAACTGAGGCAAGCAGGGTTAAGTATCTTGCTATGATCACACAGCTAGTAAATGACTAAAGCTAGATTTGAACTCAGAAGATGAGTCTTCATGAGACTTCAAGTTCAATACTCTATTCACATAGTGAATAGTCTGCTACTTTAGACTGTAGCAAGACTTTGAGATTTTCAAAAAAGAGCTTTGTACCTGGCAACAATCTTGTGAGGTGGATTCCATTATTATAACCCTTTTAGAGTTGGCTCATAGTGGATTAGTGAGCTGCCCAGTGCCACACATAAGACAGATTAAATGTCTTATATGAACTGTAAAACCAGGTTTTCCCAACTCTAAGGCCAGCATGCCTTAGGACTCACAAATTATATTCTTCTCATTATCTTGCATCAAGAACTAGCAGTAACAAAGTCTTCCTTAACCTCTCCAAGAAAGTAATTCTCCCTGCAGGTCCCCCTAATTTTTCTTACTCCTACTGGAGATATTAGAACTAAACATTTTAGATGAAGGAACATAACTACAAAGAATAAGAAGCTAAACTTTCGCTAAACTCCATTTAGTCTTATAATATAGGAGAATGATTTCTCTTCACCTGAGATTTTGTGCATATTTTGAATTTTTTTACCTTAGTACATTATTTCTGAATCTTTTTGTTTATACACAAATAAATACTAGAAAACGTACTCTTGAAATTCGAAGTATGTGAAGATAAAGGGTATAAAGGAAGAGCAAAGAAAGTAGTAGAAATAGACACCAAAATTTGGTGATGCAGTGACAGAAGAGGGGCAGTAATTAGGGACTGGGTAAGAAAACTTTCTGATCTTGAGAAACCAAGCTTGTTCATAGATCTTCCAAGATGTTTGAGATCTCAAATTGAGGTTCAAGGATAATGGAAATTTATACAGTAAAAGTAAAATATAAGTGTACTAAGTACAAAGAAAAAAATCTTTAGCATCAGTTTCCAAAAAGGAACTGCTACCTCAGGAAGACAGCATCCTTCCAGCAACATAGATTTTCAAACTTCATGACATATTTGACTCTCACCTTTCCCTCAACATATGAGGGATATGTATATATATATATATATATATATGGATAGATAGATAGATAAATATACACACATGTACATCATCTGGGATAAAAATATAATAAATATTTGTAAGTAGATAATATATATAAATATGTAATATATGCAACATATTGTAATGTATATTGTAATGTAACGTATTATAAATATAAAACAGGTACTAAACTACATATCTACATATGCATGTACATATTTGCATATATACCTACACACATACATGTGTGTGTATATATATGCAGTTTTTGTCTTAGTCATTTTTTCCCTTTCCCTACCTTCCTTGGTGTGATTTTGATATTATCATTTTGAAAGCAGTAGGGCATGAATCTGTAGGCAGCCCAGAGATCAGGGTGTGGGCTGAACAGAGTTGAAGAGAACAAAACAAGTAATTAGTATCCTGAGTTAGGTAGGGGAACTTCCATTCCTTTAGCTCAGAAAAAGAAGTTACATTTTATAAAATCTCAGATTCTTTTTTCTTCTCAATACCTTTTTAAAAATTTGCAACAAAAAACTCTTCATTTACTTCTCAAATAATGTAGTTCCCTAACTCTTCCTATCCTCGGACTATGTGATATCCATGTACACTTAGCTGAAAATATTAGAGAAAGGAGATTAATTACAAAAGATTGTTATTTAAACTTTATTCTTTTAACATGGTAGAATGATCTTCACCTCTCTCAATCCTGCCCATCTTTCCTGGTCAATTAAAAGTTAATGATAATCAAGGCAAGCCAGTAAGTATTTATTAGGTAGCTACTATGTTTCAGTCACGGTGCTAAACAATAGAGATTAAAAAAAAAAAAGTAAAAAACTCCAGTCCCTGCTCCCAAGAAATTCCCACTGTAATGTGTGTTGAGACAATATACAAAAAACAGATTAAAACAAGACATACAATGGCTAAGTTGGAGATCATCTCAGAGGGAAGGCACTCAGGAGGCCTGGGAAAAGGTGGGGCTCATCATTTTGGGAAATGCCTGAATAAATTATGGTATGTAATAATGGAATATTATTGTTTTTACAAAAAATGATGAACAAGCTGATTTTAGAAAGGCCTGGAAAGATTTACATAAACCAGTGCTGAGCAAAACAAGTAGAACCAGGAATATATTCTACACAGTAACAGCAAGATTGTGCAATGATCAACTATGAAAGACTTGGTTCTTCTCAGTAGTTCAATGATCGAAGGAAATTTTAATAAACTTTGGATAAAAAATGACATCTGCATCCAAAAAAAGCAACTATGGAGATTGAATGTAAATCAACACATGCTATATTCACTTTTTTTCTTTTTCTTATTTTTTTTCTCTTGTGGTTTTTCCTTTTTGTTCTTTTTTCTCTCATCATGATTCATAAAGAAATGTGTATTAAAATTAATCTATATGTATACTCAGAAAAAGAAAATCACAAAAAAAGGAAAGAGAAAAAAATAAGGTGGAACTTTACTTGAGATTTTAAGGAAGCTGGAAAAGCCAGGGGACAGAAATGGAGAGAGAGATAATTCCAGGTATGAGGAACAGTTAGTAAAAATATCTGGAATCTGAAGATGAAATGTCATATGGAAGGAAAAGTGAGGAGACCAGGTGTCATTAAATTGCGAAGTAGGTGAGGCATATAAAATGTGAAACTGGAAAGGTAAGACGGGACCAGGTTTTGAAAGACTTCAAAAGCCAAATAGATGATTTTATATTTGATCTTTAAGGAAATAGGAAACTATTAGAGTTGACTGAATGAGGGTGACATGATCATACTTGTGTGTTAGGAAGGGCAATTTGACAACTTAGAGGAGGCTAGACTAGAATGGGGAGAGACTTGAGGCAGGGAGACCAAGCAACAATTTATTGTAAAGTCCAGGCCGAGAATTCTGTGCCAGGGATTCTGCACCAGGGATGATAGCAGTGTCAGAAGAGAGAAGAGGGAAACTAAGCAATGCTGGAAAGATGAAAGCAACAAGATTTGGGAACTGATTGGATATGAAGGATTCCAGAACATTAGGAGTCCAGAAAGGTGTTTAAATTGCAAATTAGGTTGGACGATGAAGTTAGAAACCAGACTGCAAAGCATTAAGAAGAGGAGAGGAAAGTAAGTGGAGACTCTTCTTGTCTTCTCAAGAAATTTAACCACATAAGGGAGAAGAAATGTAAAATGATGGTTAACAGGGATGGATGAATCAAAAGAGGGTTTTTGAGAATGAGAAAGACATAGACATGTGTGTGTGTGTGTGGGGGGATTTGGAAGCAGCCAGTTATATAAGTACATGCATGTATATATGATTATATTCTATATTTACTTTAATGTGAATATAAACATATACATATATACACATATATAATATACATTCTTTCCCTGGACTTCAATTCTCTCATCTCTAAAAGCTGGGAAATGGACTAGATGATCTCTGACATCTCTCAAAGTCCTAGATCACTGATGTAATGAAAAAACGGAGAAAAAATGTTAGTTGATAGCTATATGGGGGATAATTTGGAGAAGAGAGACAGGATGTAGGGAGACCAATGAAAAACTTTTTGCAATAGTCTGAGTGAGAGGTGATAAGAATCTGGGCTAGTTAGGTTGGGGTGTCAGTGGAGAGAAGGAAATGGATAGAAGAGATGTGGAAGTATTAGAATAGAAAAAAAGATTAGGCAACTGATCAGATGGGGGATCAAAAAGAATGAGGAACGGAGGTTGAATCTTAGATTGTAAACCTGTGTGATTGGAAGAATGAAAGTTGTCTTGACACAAAGTAAAGTTTATGACAGAAGTGACAAAGCTGTGGTAAAAAAAAAAAAAAAAAAAGTAGGTCCAGAATCAGATTAAAATGTAATTGGGAAATATTTGACAAAATAAAATAATAATATAACATGGATAATGTATATTTGTGGTTTTCTGAGACAATATACATCAGCAGGGATTGATTTCTTTTGAGTTTGATGACACTGGTTTATATCCATTGCTTCAATTAGTACCTCCATAAGATGGTATAGAAATTTATATATATATACATCTCTAGCTCTGACCATTCTTTGGATTATACTACAATTGCCTAGAGGAGATCTTCATCCTATTACCTTTATCCTGATACACTGCTGTAATTCAGGATGTATATTATATTCAGAGAAGACTATCCCCTCTGGTGTGTGGGTGACCATCTATTACCCAACTTTCACATGTGGTTTCAAGAAGGTGTAGCATATGTAGTGGCCATTCCCCAGTAAAACCATCTTGGCAGATGGTATAAACCAGATCTAAACAAGTTTGAAACCTTATTGAGTTAGGTGGTTGTCTATCTCAAGCATGTAAAGATTTCCTCCAATGGAATGGGCAAATTCCTAGACAATGCTAATCCACCTAGACAATGTTAACAATCTCCTAATAAGACATTTCTCTTATTTTATTTATCCTCTTTTCTCTTTTACTTCCTCCTTCCCATTCATGCTGATTCATCTGCCTTATAAATAGATTTGTTCATGTATTGCTTTTGCTGAAAAACTGTCATCAACTTCATATAACAACATAAATAAAATTTACATTTTTTTGACTGGTATTCCAAATGTTTGGCAATATAGTGGGATTTTTAAGCCATGTATCATACTGGGCAATGCTAAGTACTCTGTACTTTGGACAAACTAGACAATGTCTTAAATATGTTTTTTATTTTGTCCATCTCTGTAATTTTGCTCAAGCTCTTCCTAATTCCTGAAATGCTCATCCCTTCTTCAAACCCCACATTTCTATCTCTCCTTTCTGTCAAACTTAAATGCCACTTCCTCCTTGAAGCTTTTCCTAATTCTCTCAGTTGGTAATAACATCTCCTCTACTCCCCTATATCTCACATAATATTTTATTTGCAACTATCTTATACTATTTTTAGTCTGTAGTCATTAAACATTTATTAAAAATCTCTTATGTACTAAACAAGGAGAATACAAAGAAAGGCAAAAGATATTCCCCACTGTCAAGGAGCTCATTATCTAAAGGGAGAGTCAACATATAAATAACTATGCACAAATATGGACTTTATATTATTTGTGTATTATAGCTTGCTTCCAGATTATAAGATTCTTCTTCTCTCTTTCTTTTCTTCTTCCTCCTCCTCCTCTTTATCTCCTCCTTCCCCTCCTCCTTCCCCTCCTCTGCCTCTTCCTCCTCTTTTTCCTTCTTCTCTTTCTCCTTCTCCTATTCCTTCTCCTCCTCCTCCTTCTCCTTTTCCTTCTTCTCCTCCTTCTCCTTCTCCTGTTTTTGCTTCTGTTTTTCTTCTGCTGCTGCTTCTCCTTCTGCTTCTGCTTACTGCTTCTGTTTTTGCTTCTTTTTCTTCTTCTGCCTTCTTTTTTCTTCTTTGACTTTCCCATAGCCACATATCTAGTAAGGGCTGGAATTTGACTCCAAGTATTCTAAATTTAAATTAATTGTTTGTCTGTGATGCCATATTGTCTCTAAGTGTCAATAATATTGTTTTTTAAAAATCACAGGATTTAAGTGATTATAGGCATTTATTTGAAGAATGGGGCACTGTTAGAATATAGCATAAAATCAGTTAATGATTTATGAAATTCTTGGATTTGTGGAAGCCTCTTCTATCTCAAAGTTTGACTCAGGTCTTGAAATATGGTTCCCTGTCTTTATTTAAAATGAAATATAGAAAGATGTGTAGATTAATAGAGAGAGATAGAGATAGATGATTGATACATAGGACAGATAAATAGAAGGGAATTTTATTGTGTTTACTATATGCTAGGCCTTGTGCTAAGTGCCAAGAATGGAAATATGAGCAAATAAGCTAATGCTTGCTCTCAAGGAGTTTGTTTTGATGGAGGAAGACACCTCAAAGAGAAGGGAAGAGAAGAGGGATAGGGATAAGCATTTATTAAGGGTTCACTATGTGTTAGGCAAAGACAGCTAGTAGGCTAGTTGGCTTAGTGGATAGAATATTGTATTTAGAGTCAAGAAGATCTCAGTCTGACCTCAGACATTTACTAGCTGTGTGACTTGGGCTTGTCACTAACTCTGGTTGCCTCAGTTTGCTCAATTGTGAAATGAGTTGGAAAAGAAAATGACAAACCTCTCCAGTGTCTTTGCTAAGAAAACCTCAAATGGGTTCATAAAGAATCAGACATGATGGAACAATTAAATAACAAGAACAATGTGCTAGGTGCTATGTTTAGCATATATAAATATCTCACTTGGAGGGGGAGGATCCTGAGAAGATGGTGGAATAGGTTGGTAAATTTCAAGTGCTCCCGATTTCTCCCACAAATAGAACAAATTTGTATCTCAGGGCGAACAGAGACTTATGGAAAAATCAGGAAGACTTGGGATAGAACCCAGGTCTTCCTGAAATAACTCAAGAAGATCTGAAGAAAGGCCTGAGGCCAGGATTAACCCTTTGAAGTGCAAACACTTCTGGGTTAGCTCTGCAGAAACATCAAGTGGAGAAACCTCAGGCAAGCTGGGTGTGGCTAGAGGGTCAGCAGGAACCACTGAAACTTTCACCTCCCGGACTGCTTATGGAATCTGAGTCTGAATCTAAGAAGACTGAGTGAACCTTGGCTGATTAGGAACACCAGGCCCAGCTGTGCTGCTGAGACACAGCTCTGGGCAAGAAGGAACCAGCACATCCATGAGTGCTGAAGCCACGAGGCAGGAACATTGCTGGCTATAGCTACTTGCTAGAGGGTGGAACTCTTGATTTGCAGTTCCTGATCAGAAGGGAGAGCTCAGGTGAAGCCAGAGGCCCCATCCCCATTCCCAAGATTAGAGGTGCTTACACGAATACTTCTTATTTTTTTAAAAAAATAAACCAGTAAAGAAGAAAGAACCCAACCATAGACACAGAAACATACTATGGGAATATGGAAGACCAGGGTTCATCTTCAGAGGAGGACACTTTAGTAAAAAACAAAAAACTTCTACCCCAAAGAGTAATGTGAAATGGCTCCCTGTACAGAGAGAATTTAAAGAAGAACTCAAAAAAGAATTTTAAAATCAAATGAGAGACATTGAGGAAAAGCTAAAAAAAATCCAGGAAAAGCAAGAAGATTATGAAAAAAAAAAAAAATTAACCAACTAGAATAGGAAATACAGAGTCTCAAAGATGAAAATAACTCATTGAAAATTAGAATTGGGCAAGGGGAAGTCAGTGAAGCTATGCGAGATCAGAAATAATAAAACATTGTAAAGAATGAAAAATGGAACAGAATGTGAAATATAAGAAAAATGACAGATTGGAGAATAGATCAAGAACAGAAAATATGAGAATAATTAGACTGCCAGAAAGTTGTGACCAAAAAAAAAGAACCTTGATACAATAATGCAAGAAATAATTCAAGAAAATTATCTTGGAGTGATAAAACATGAGGGGAAAGTAGAAATAGAAAAAATCCACTCATCATCTCAATGAGATCCTTTGTGGAAAACATATAGGAACATTATTGCCAAATTTTGAAACTCCCAGATCAAAGAGAAAATTTCACAACAAACAAAAAGAAACAATTCAAATATGCTGGAGTGACAATTAGAATTGTACAAGACTTATCAGTAGCCAAGATAAAAGACCATAGGTCCTGGAATCATATCTACCAACAATCAAAAGAACTAGGTCTGTGGCCAAAAATGTTATATGCAGTAAAATTATCTAAAATATTGAATGGGAAAAAATGGACATTCAATGAACTTGCAGATTTTCAGAACTTTCTTTCAATCAACCCCGAAATTAAAAGAAAATTTAACATATAAGAGCCAATATCAAAGAGCAGTTTCAAGACTTCAACATGGACGAAATGTTTATATTTTTTTACATGAGAAATTTATAGCATATGTTTAAGATTGACATCAATAATACGACAGCTCAAAGAAAAGACTGAGGCAAAGTTAAGATAAAAATAGCAATTTTGTCGTACAAATGAAATGCAGAGGAGAAGAGATACAGAGGCATGGTGGGGGAGAGCTTGTAGTTCTGAAAACCTATTCACATTGAGAATGGGTTAAATAGGCAACACTGTATATATAAAATGAAGGGCATAGCATCCTTCAAAATCTATAAAATATGAAGTAAGAGATGGGCAGGCAGGGAAGCAAAGGGTGAGGGAAAAAGACAAAGGAGGGATCCATGAGTGGAGGGAAGTTAAGTAACAGCAGGGCAAGTTAAGAAACAGAACCAAAGCAGAGTTAGCAGAAATAGGAAAGATATGTGTGTGTATGTGTAGGGATGTGTGTGTATGTGTGTGTATGTATGTATATATATATATAAATATATCTTTTCTTAACTATAGCCTGCTTGGGAGTACGGAAGGATGAAAGAGGAAAAAAAGAATAACGTAAAAAAGATTGTAGCAGAGAAACAAAAAACAATTTACAAGGAAGTAAAGAAAAGATGGACCTTCATGAATATAATTTCTTCCATATATATATACTTTCTTAAACTGGTAATTTGTTGTTATATATTTTGAATCCTCCCTGATATTCTTCTGGGCACATGACAATGTTCTTTTTTGTTTTGTTTCATTTTGTTTTGTATTCCTTTTCTGTTTTTATTTTTTCTTATTCTGTTTCTTTAAATAAAATAAATTTGGGGAAAAATCTCATTTGATAATAAAGGGGAACTGGAAAGGGAGAGGTACTCATATTACAGATAGTGTAGAAATGAATGGAAAGTAGTATGGAAGAACAATTGAGGCAAGAGAAAAATTCAAGATTATCAGAGCCTTATGTCTTAGGGACAGAATTAAAGTTTGGGGGACATGACAGTAGAGGAGAATAATGGTTGGGCAGAGAAAATCCTAAGATAGCTTCAAAGTCCTGGGCAGGCTGGTTAGGCCTCCATCACTTGTGCTCTTTAGTGACTGGGGGAAAGGGAGGATGAGGGGGAGATGAGTGATTTCTTGGGAAATAAGCATTTTGTAGTGGTCATTGCTATTTTTCTCCAATCTTTCATAATACACAGGATTCTTATATTAGATCTTATCACACCCTTTATCAATGGTCTAAAGAATGATAGAGCTTGAAATCTTATTCAAATTCTTGCCCACCAAAAGCTTGATATCCTTGAGAGCCATACACACATACATACACACATACACATATTATATCTATATGTATGTATGTGCCAGGGATCATGGCGCTCTCTCTCTCTCTGTATGTGTGTGTGTGTGTGTGTGTGTGTGTGTATATATATATATATATATGTGTGTGTGTGTGTGTGTGTGTGTGTGTGTGTATATATGTGTGTGTGTGTGTGTGTGTGTATATGTATACACCAGGGATCATGAACCGGTTCTAATACACATACATACATGCATATGTATACATATTATCAATGTTTGATTTGTATACCTATATTATATACCTATATGCCTAGGGTTGCATAAAAATTTCTCAGGTAAAAAGGTAGCACAAGTTGGAAAAGTTTAAGAAGCCCTGATTAAGACCAGGATCCTATTGACCATTTGGTGAAGCCTCTGGGCCCCCTTTTAAGAATAATATTTTTAAATACATATAGGATTATAAAGAAAAATACATGTTATAAAGGAAACCAATTCTACAGAAATAATGATGTATTTTTTCCCATTTAATTTCATGGATCCCTTAAATCTACCTAGTGACTTCTTGGAGGAGAGTCTCTGACTACGAGGTCAAGAACTTATGATTTAGTCCACTCCCATTTTAGAGGTGATGAAACTAAGGCCCAAAAGAGTTACATAACTTATCCAGCATCACATAGGTAGTGAATAGCACAACCGAGATTCAATCCTGATTCTTTTGATTCCAAATCCAGTGATCCTTTTAATGTATCTTCACTGTCTTTCCACATGAATCTACACCAACAATGAAATCATCCCAGATTTCATCTTGCTGCTTTGCTGCTTGCCAGACTTTCATAGCGGGGATGAAAACCACAGGGAAGAGGAGGACAAGAATTACATCAATAAGTAATCTTTTCTGCCTGTCCCCATCAATGTACAGTACTTTGATGGCTCTTGGGTGGCCAGACAGCTTCTGTGACTTTTAAGTCAGCCACATTCTTGCTTCTGTCTAACTCTCTTTTCCCCTCTTGTACATTGGTCCTCCTGATCTCATGAGAAATAGAGAAAGAGTTTGGTGAGACTTTGGTAGTAACCTATACAGTGATTTGTATATATTGTCCTGTGGGGAATTTTGTAAAAATTGATCTTAATAGTATTTTATTTTAATATTACATGTAAAGATAGTTTTCAACATTTACTTTTATAAGATTTTAATTTTTTTTTCTCTCCTCTTCCTTCTTTCCTCTCCAAGATGGCAAACAATCTGATTTAGGTTATATATGTACATATTAAACATATTTCCACATTAGTCATATTGTGATAGGATGCAATGTCTGGACTAGCTCTCTACAATAGGAGAATCAGAACAAAAGGGAAAAACCATGAGAAAGAAAAAAAATGAAAGTAGTATGCTTCAGTATGCATTCAAATCCCATAGTCTTTCCTCTGGATGTGGATGGCATTTTCTGTCATGAGTCTTCTGGAATTGTCTTGCATCCTTGTATTTCTGAGAAGAACTAGGTCTATCATAGTTGATCATCAAACAAACTGACTGTAACTTATGTGCAGTTCTCCTGGTTCTGCCAACTTCACTAAGCATCAGTTCATGTCAGTTTTTCCAGGTTTTTCTGAAATCTGTCTGCTTCTCATATCTTATAGAACAATACTATTTCATTACATTTAACAATACTATTACATTACATTACATAGGCATTTATGTGCAGAGATGTAGAGGTGCAGAGATAGGGTTTTTGTGTTTCATTTGTTTAGGGAATTCCCAAATCAGAAAACTCCTCTATCAATGCAGGTTGACACCTCTTCTGTATCTTTGTCTCTGAGAGTTGCTTAGAATCTTCAAAAGTTGTAACTTAGCCAGGATCACACAGTCACTATGTTTCAGTCTTAAGACTCTTCCTGGACTAAGGTCAGCCTCATAGCTATTGCATCATGCCTTTCTTCAGGTAGCATTTCAAAGTTGTTACAATGCTTTTCATTTGTTTTCTCATCTGGGTTCTACAACAATAATGTGGAATAGATACTTTTATGCCCATTTTATAGCTGGGGAAACCAAGGCTTATTTAGTAAAACTAAAGGTCTTATCTGTGGTCAAATGATCAGTAACTGTTCTAGACAAAATACCAAGTCAAGTCTTCCTGATTCAAGGTTTAGTAGTCTAAATATCATGCCATGCCACCTGTTTGTATCTTATACGCATTTTTACAAGTATAGAATTTTACATACATATTACATACATAGAGTTTCAACATGGATTTTAATACATAAATCACATATACAATTTAATATGTGTTATATGAATAAAATATTATACATATATTGAAAACATAATTTCAAATAGATATACATAGATTGTAATATACATATGACATATAATTTATACTATATATAATTTTATATTAATAATAATTATATACATATCATATGTAACATTTTATAGACATACTTAGAACTTTATATATGTCATATATAGAATTTTCTATATATTAAGAGTTGACTTCAAGTAGTCTGAAATCAAATACATTGCTTTTCCTGTGACTCTGCTTTTCCAATGTGAGTTGTATTTTAGAAATAGCTAGGTAGCACAGTGAATAGAGAGCTGGCCTAGAGTCAGGAACACCTGGGTTCAAATCCAGACTCAGACACATAGTAGCTGTGACACACTTGGCAAGACACTTAACCTCTATTTGCCTTAGTTTCTCCAGTTGTAAAATAGGGATGGTGTTAGCACCTACTTCCTAAGTTGCCTTACTTTCTTGTCGTGGGGATCAAATGAAATACTATTTGTAAAGTGCATAGCACAATGCCTGGCACATTATTGGTACTCCATAAATATTTGTTTCCCAATGACAATCACAGACTTTGACTGCATAAAGACATTTATTTGGAGAAATGGATTTGTGTTAGGTTGCAGCATAAAATGGGTTAATGCTTTACAGAATCCCTGAACCCATTGGATTTGTGGAAGCCTCTCCTGTCTGGAAGAGTGAATTAGATCTTAAATATAGTTCCCTGGCTTCACTTTGAATGACCAAGGTGAGAAATTCTGAGCCATTTTCAGAGTTTGGAGCTGATTGCTGAAGTCTAACTTAACTATGAAAGAAGCGGGAAAAGGATGGTAGAGGCTGCTAAGAATCACAGGTTTTATTATTCCCTAGGTACTACTTGTATTTAGTAGACACTTATCTTTTTTTGGTTATTGTTCAGTCGTTTTTCAGATGTGTCTCGGTCTTTTTGATCCTGTTTGGGGTTTTCTTTGTAGAGATATTAGAGTGGTTTGCCGTTTCCTTCTCCAGCTCATTTTACAGATGAAGAAACTGAGGTTAAATGAATTGTTCAGGGTCATATATCTAGTAAATATCTGAATTTAGTTTTGAAGTTATGAAGATGAGTCTTCTTGATTCTACTCTCTGTCCACCGTACTACCCAGCTGGCGAGATATGTTTGCCATTATTGAATTGAGCTCCTCAGACCACCCTAGTGGAGAAATTTTCTATCCTCTGTTCCCATGAGCTGAAATGAGATTTACAGAGCTGTTAATTGGAAGCTTAATTATGAGTTCATTGAAGACATAGACCTTGTTTATAAAGGTAGTGGAATATAGACAACATTTCAATGGGGGTTGTCATGACTGTTTAGTTGCCCTCCAGACTATTTAAACTTTGGAGGCTCTACTTCCTTCACAAGTCATCATGAACACAGAAGTTGTCAAGGTCTCCCAAAAAGACCGTGGTGGGAACCTTTTTGTAGCCTCTGCAGCCAGTCAAAGGACCTGTTCTTTGCCACATGGTTAATCAACGTATTCTTCATAGTCTCTCTAAGTCACTTCCAGTCTCCATTATCATGACTATCCCCAAAACAGAAAACAGGCTCTCCAGCATCTTCATGAGGGCAGACATCATTAGAAGTGCTTTGTACATGCATACTACATCCCAGTTTTAATACATTATATCTAAATCTTGGCAGCTATACAAGGTTAATGGAGAGGTTAAAAAATAAACAGATTAAAAACTTGGATTAAAACATTCCCACTGCTGTTCTGCCTTACTAGTGAAGGAGGAAAAGGCAATGAAAGCAACTTTATGATGAACTGTGCTCCAGGGAAGACTTGGTTCTATGTGGCTCCTGCATCTGAGCTTAAATCAAGAAGAAGATGTGAAAGAAGAGGGAAATAAAAAGCCAAGAGGAGAAGTTCCCCTGTGTTAATTACTTATCTATGTGTTAATGGTGATCTCTCCTTGAAAGCAGGGATTTTTTGTTCTTTTTTGTCTTTTTATTTCCATCACCTAACATACTGCCTGGCACATAGTAGGTGCTTCATGATTTATTACTTGATTAATCTCATCCAAGTCTGGCATTCCTTCCAGTAATGTAGATGGCAACTCATCTAAGCCCATAACCCCTATTCATATCATCCAAAATGTTTCCATGGGCCCATCCAAGATTCTCAAGGCCTTCTTCAATTTTTCTTGAAGGGAAAGGGAACAAGCAACCTACTATGTCCCAGGCATGGTCCTAAAGCTTTACAAATATTGTTTCATTTGATAATGGCAATAAAGGGGATGCTATTATAATACATAGACTTTCAATAGATTAGCTCTTGTTCTTGCCATGTGATGAGCCTTCCTTTTTCATTCATAGAATTCTTGAATGACACTCTTTATTCTCTTTTTTCTAATTCCTTAATTGAAATGCAATGTGGTGGGTTTATACTCTTGAGCTCATTCATTGCCCTTTGGCTGATTTTCAACTTTAACCCTTTAGGGACCATCAAGTTATATGTCTACAAACATAATACCAGGAGAGTAGTGGTTTTAAAAGATAGGCCTTTATTTTAGGGAGAAGCTTGGGTCATTAAAATAATTGCAATTTCCCATCATTGATTCAGCCTGTTTTCTTGCCATCTATTCAGTTCTGGGCTCAATTCATCTATTGTCAGAGCTTGCTATACATACATACATACATATATACATACATACACACACACACAAATACAAGAGAAGGAAATTGGTGAGGTCAGTCCCTGATCAATTTGATGAGTCCCTTAATCAGTCTCATAGGATAAGTTATGAGAGACATATCTAAGGGACATGGAAAAAGACATGTTCTCTGGCACCTTCCAGACTGAGACTTGAGGAGATAAACTTGTCTAAGGAACTGGACATTCTATGATCTATAAAAGCAAATACAGACCTGAATACTGGGGAGTTAGAAAGGAAGCTATGCCCATGCATAGTTTTTTTCCCTTTAGAAATGATAGATAATCACATGCAATAGAAAAACATCAAAAGAAATAGTCATGATGTCAGAGTTATATGCTTTCACATCATCTGAGAGGAGAGGTCCTATGTATGGACTTTCTTAGCTCATCAGATGGTAGCAAATGGTGAACTGATAGATTTCCTAAAAAACAAACAAACAAACAAACAAACAAACAAAACCAAAACTCAAAGTGGAGATGGATGTTCATGCCCATTCAACTTGAGAGTGTATTTAATGATCAATGTTTGTGAACTCAAACTCTTGTGTAGAAGAGGGGCCACTTTGAATTCTCTGGAATTTTTTAGTCACAGAAGGAAGATTTCCTGGGCAGAACCAGCCTTGAGAATTGCCTACTGGATGATAGGGAATTCCAAATTTAAGAGTTCAGAGAACTAGTAGAAAATGAAGAGGATTTCCTGATGCAGTGTGATTCTTGGAGAAAGAGAAGAATTGTATGCACAAATCTTGCTTATCATCTTAATTCGAGAGGAAAGTCAGTATTAAGATGGTGACTACTCAAAAAAGGAAGGGTTTACTAACTCAATAGCCCACAAAGTTTGCTTACCTTCTTGGAGGGTTCTGAACTATGGGAAACTATCACAACTCCTAGAAAAACTAAAGGTGTTGGGCCTGACTCAGTAGAATTTCAAAGAATTACCCTAATTATAATGAAATCATAGCTAGCATTTCATAGCTCTTTAAGATTTGTAAAACACTTTCTGTATGTTATCTCACTTGATCCCAATGACCCAGGAAGTAGGTGCTATTATTGGTTTGTTGTTGTTCAGTTGTGTCCAATTTTCCATGACCCCATTTGGAGTTTTCTTGGCAAAGATACTTGAGTAGTTTGATACTGGAGTCTGAAGGAGTTTCCTTCTCTCATTCGATTTACAGATGCAAAAATTGAAACAAACCAGGTTGAGTGACAAGCCCAGGGACATGCAGCTAGTATATGTTTGAAGCCAGATTTGAGCTCATGAAAAGTTATCTATTCATTTTTAAAGGCTCAAATAAAATCATACATTCTTCACCAATGTCTTCTCTGACTACCCCAATTGAAAGGGATCCTTCCTCTTCTGTTTACCTATTGTATGAGTTATTATCTCCCACAAAATATTTGACTATATACCAGGTATTACCTTGTGGTATCTTTTGTTATCTTCAACTATTATTTAAAGCTTGTGTTATCAACAAACCCAAAGGACTCGTGATGAAAAATGCTATACATCTCCAAAGAGAAAACTTATGAATTCTGAGTGCAGATTGAAAAAGTTTTTTCTCTTTCTTTTTCTTGTTCCTTCCAACATGGCTAATGTAGAAAAAATAAAGTTTTACAATTAAATTTTGAAGTAAATCTTTAAAATGAAATAAAGTATAATTTAATTTTGCCTCAGTTTTCCCATCTGTAAAATGAATTGTAGAAGGAAAAGACAAACCACTCCAGTATCTTTGCTAAGAAAATCCCAAATGGGGTCATGAAGAGTCAGACAGGATTGAAACAACTGAACAACAACACTTTGAGTTTTGTATTTAATCAGACATCTATATCATCTACTATTCTGTCATTTTGGTAAGAGGACAGGTAGGATAATGTTGCTTGAACATGCCTATATTATGCATAATATAAGTTTTTCATGTTATAATTAGAGAATTTCACTTATTATGTCTGGGATTGAGTTGGTGGATGTTATTTTATCAGATTTATGGTCAACACCACAGCTTGGCAAATGTTTTTGCTGATATTTATTAAGCATCTTTTGGAAATCTTTTCTGTTATTTATAAACTAGGCTTTAATGATAAGAAAGATGACTTATTTCTTACCCTTACAGACTAGTCAGAGTCATCTCCTTAACAATAAGACTTCCATAGGTTCAACAAATTATATTAAGTCCTATTTTTCTGACATGATTCCATTCCTTCCTAAAAATCTGTTGGGATGACATAGTTATTTATATTTAGTTGACTTCCCTTTTGTGAGACCTAAATACATTTCCATTTCTCTCTCTCTTTTCTCTTGCTTTTATTCTCCCATTTTCCTTTGTTGTTTCTTTGCTCAGTTTTTTTTTTCTCTCTCCTCTATTGTAGGAGCAGTATCTACTCTGTGCTGGCTAGACAGATCTTTGTTTACAAATTATTAAAACTGTCCTCAAGACTTGTTGGTGCAATGGTTAACTTATGTCAGATTGTTTGAAAAGGAGAGGAAGGAGAAAAAATTGTAATGCAAGATTTTGCAGAGGTGAATGTTGAAAACTGTCTTTGCTTGTATTTGGAAAAATAAAATACTATTAATTTTTTTTTAATGGAAAAGGACTCACATGTACAAAAAAAAAAAAAAACTTTTTTGTAATGGCAAGGAATTGGAAACTGAGTAGTTGCCCATCAGTTGAGGAATGGCTGAATATATTATGGTGTATGAATACAATGGAATATTATTTTTCTATAATAAATGATGATCAGGCTGATTTCAGAAATTCCTGGAAAGACTTAAATGAACTGATGCTGAGTGAAGTGAGCAGAACCAAGAGAATATTATACACAGTAATAACAAGATTGTATGATGATCAAATGTAATGGACTTGGCTTTTTTCAACAATGAGGCAATTCAACAGACTTATGATGGAAAGTGCCACCCACATCCAGAGAATGAACTATGGGGGACTGAATATAGAACAAAGCATAATATTTTCACCTTTTTTGTTGTCATTTTTGCTCGTTTGCTGAATTTTTTTCTTTCTCATGTTTTTCCCTCTTTTCATCTGATTTTTCTTGCACAGAATGTTGGATATACAAATATGTGTAGAAGAATTGCACATGTTTAACCTATATCAGATTGCTTGCTATCTTAGGAAGGGGGAAGGAGAGAGAGAGGGAGAAAAATTTAGAAACAAGATTTTGCAAAGATGAATGTTGAAAACTCTCTGCATCTATTTGGGAAGATAAAATACTATTAATTAAAAAAAAAAGACTTATTGGTATAGAGGAGTAATGCTCAAAGCATTTATATTGCTTCCTTAGTGGCCTAAATACTTATCCTTTAGTCTTGACACAAGGCTGGTCAAAACAGAGGCAGAGAAGGTATACCCAACTGAATCAATGCCATATCCCACCTGAACATCCCTTCCCTGCTATGGGTAAGCAAGGTTTTTTTTGTAAACTTTTAGCTGGTCAACATGGGTCTCATTTCATTCCAGTCCTGAGCCTGAGTAAGGTCTAGCCCACAACATTTGACATCAGTCGGTAGAATCAGATTATAATAAGACTGTTGAAAGGAGGGAAGGGCAGGGAGGAGGAAAGTAAACCCTATATAATCAGAAGCACTAATAGATCTCTACATGTCTCTGGTTCAAATGGTAGGTTTGGTTCTGTGTGGGAGTCTCCATTGACCCAGGGAGATTAAACTGTCTGTGGGCATTCAGTAGCTAGAGACCAATGTGATTATGTATCTTTAAGAACTCTACCCTGAAGATAGCTAATTCTATAAAGCATTTGTTAAGTTTGCATAACTTTTGTATTTAGATGTGAAAATGATCTATGGGTACACCTATCTGTAGCTTCACAAATGCCTGGGCTTTTAGTACTGAGAACTATTTCTGAATGGATTACTTGGGACTTTTTGTGTGGAGTTTGAGAAGTCATTGGGGTTTTTTGGTACAAGGCACTGGAGGAGACACTTGAAAGCATTATCTTTGACCTTTGCCAGTCCCCATAAACCTTTGTAAGAATGATAGATAGGGACAAATATATCAATCAAGTGGTTTGCTGAGACCAGAGGGGCTGTATCTATGTAAAGGAAGAAGCATCTTATCTCTTACTCCTGAATCATAGCTCTCTTTTTCCTCTTTGGGACATCTAGTGACGGTTAATGAAGAGCCCAGACATCCTCCCCAGCTCTTGCAGAAAGAGCATCTGCTTGCACCTGGCAGGTAGCTCACACACATCGACCTAGATCAGGCTCTGTCACCCGTCTTACTTTGCATCTCTCTCCCTATGCGTTTTGTGATCTTGAAGTGGACATTTCTGTGAGTGTGAGAAGGGGAATGGTGGTAGCAGTGTTCATCCCCTGCACAGGGATGACATTGCTCAGGACCCAGAATAGAGGAACATTGGTAGTAATCATGGAAGTTCTTGATGCTGACAGAATAGATCACTAAACCCCAGCACAGGAGGGCCTTGGCACTAGGGGCGTTGCTTCTGTGGGTAACCTAAAATAAGAGGCATTGTTCTGACCCGTGAAGGGCAGAGAATGTGGTATCAAGATCCAGGAGCCTGGGCAAAGGGGAAAATTTTTGACTTTGGCAGAGCAGGTGGTGAAACAGGCTCTAGTAGCAGTGGGCAGTAGAATGCCCCAAGCCCCAATGACAGCAGAAATTTCTGAATTCTCACCCCAGCAGAATGGGTGCTGGCAAGATCATCATTATAGGTGCTATAATTACCATTGTAAGCATTTGTTTGTTTTAATATAATATAAAGCCTTTCCATTTTTCTGTCAGAATTATATTTGATGGTATTACTAAACACAGTGATAAGTACTAGGAGAACAAATAAAAAACCAAACAAGATAGTTCCTGTCCTCAAGGAAGGAATTTATATTTTCTTAAGAGAAATCATATAAGGGATTGATATCCAAGGTGGAGTGTTTTAGTCTGGGAAATCACCGGGATGTTGAAGATATTTAAGTGGCCATTCACTAATACATCCTTTCTAGGAAGAGTAGTATTAATTTGATTATTTTTCCCAGAACAAGAGTTGGAAAATAGGGAATAAGATGCAATATAGTATAAAGATGACCAAAAAGCATTATGGTGTTTATGGGGAGTCCTAGGTATGGAGAACTCACTATTCAGGAGCCTACATTTACAGTTAGCATACCATGATGATCCTGAGAACCAGGATGGAATTGAGGGTCTCAGTGGCTGATGAAGGTAGAAGATGACTTATGAGCTCAGACACTTGAAATATGCTAGAATGATTACAATGACACTAGTTTTATCACAGCAAAGGAAAAAAAGAATTATAAAGAAGTCTTAATATGGAGTAATTGCTCTCTCTGATAGATGAATAAAGATACCCACCAATTGGATGTTCTGGTCTGCCTCTTATAATGGAAGCTCATTGTAAGTAGGGATCCTTTCATTCTTTGTACTTCTATCCTTAGCCACTCACACAGTATCTATCACACACTACTTACTTGATACATACTTGTTTCATTAATAATAACATAATAATTGCCATATTGGGTGTGACATGCTTTTTAAAATGTTTTTTCACCATTCAGTCTTGCAAGATTTTTAATTCCAATTTATTTTCTCTTCCTCTCTCCTCTACCTTCTCCTCAAGATGACAAACAATCTGATACAGGTTACTCTTATGTTTTTTAAAAATCTTAATATTTTATTTTATCTCCAAATACATATAAAAACAATTTTAACATTTTTTAAAAAATTTCAAATTTCTGAATTCTCTCCATCACTTCTCCCCTCCCTCCATTTAGAAGGCAAACAATTTGACATAGGTTATACATATATTGTGCCTTAAATATCTGGGATTTCATGGGTGTGGGTACTCTTCCCAATAATATTCCTCCTTACCTACCCTAATAGTCACTATTCATTTTTGAGTTACTGTGGCCAAAAAAAAAAATCTTTCTCCCTCACTTGATAACCAAGTCTCTGGTGATGAAGTTTTCAACCTAGATGGGACCTGGAAATACATACATGTCTATTGCTGCTACCTGAAGCCCTTCCAATTTCACATAGCTTACATTACATAGGGTCACTTGAGTGCCCCAAGGAACCACTTGGACATGGTCTCAGGGAAAGAGGTCAGATCAATTGAACACATATGACATATGCCGTTACTGTGAGATGATTGGGATGAGGGTGGGAGTAGTTTAAAAGGGAATCTACCTGCCAGGTGCTGGAGTCTTAAGAGCTGTTGTTCTTTATCTACAGTTAGAATGCTACAAGCTTAGATCTTCTGGGATTTGGGGGTGGGATGAGGGAAAGTGAATGCCTATGAATAGAAAATGTACAGCTGTCACACTGAATAAGATCAGTCACCAGTTAATGCCTCAGTTGCATCCTGTCCTACGAGGGCAGAATCTTATCAAGGTTTGAGTGTAATAGAGTAAATGGATGTAGCCACAAGGGAGAAGATCACTGATAGGTCAGATGTGAGAGTTCCCATCCTAACTCTCTAAGGTTGATGGCCCAGAGGGTATTCCTCAATAGACACTTTGTAGAGCACTAGGAGACTAGTATAGGTTGGGATGCAAAGAAAAACTATTTTTCCCATTCTAGCCCTGTTGCATCTCCCTAATCACTGTGCCATTATCTAGACCAAATAGATTATTGTCAGACTGAACATCTCTGGTCATTAATAAGAGAAAGTACAATGTTTGGAGCATAGAGTTAATCTTTTGAGGTTAGAAAAAAGAAGTCCAGAATATGTTTCAAGAGCTGGAAGTGACTTTTCTAATCTATTTTCATGTTACTTCCCTCCACCCTCTCTATGATCTGGCTATTTTCTGTTCTCCTGACTCTCCTGATCTCCTGACTGTATCATTGCCCTGGTCATCTTCTAGACCTGCAATTCTTTGCCTCCCTACTGCTACCTCTTAGTTTCCCTGATTTCTTTCAAATCTTACCCCAATTCCAATCAATTAAAGGTTCTTAAGTCATCCAAATGCTAATATCTCTCCCTCCCTTCCTTATTCCCAGACCTCCATCTCTTTCTGTCTCTGTCTCTGTTTTTCTCTGTCTTTCTGTCTCTGTTCTCTTCTGTTCTTTCTGTCTGTCTCTTTGTCTCTGTCTTTCTGTTTCTGTCTCTCTGTCTCTGTCTGTCTTTCTGTCTCTCTCTCTCTCTATATATATATATATCCACATGTATACATGCATATACACATAAATCTAAATATAAAATGGGGAAAATAATAGTAACTATTTCCATAAATCTCCATTATCTTCATTATGTATCTAGTTATTTCTCATCTTCCTCATTAGAATGTAAGCTTTTGGAGGGCAGAGACTAATTTTGATTTTTTTCTATAACTCCCAGTCCTTGTCACAGTGCCTGGCACATGAGAAGCCATTAATAAATGCTTCTTGGATCATAGTCCAACTCTCTCATTTTGAAGATGAGAAAACTGAGGGCTACATGGGACTTGTCTAAGGATTGGTATCACTCAAGTTGACCATACTTTCTCATGATAAACTTCGGTGCCTCTGTCAGTGACAGTGACAGATCATGCACCTAACCTAGCCTGGCAAATCTTATATTTTTATAAAATCACTTAGATCAAATGAGGTCATATTTGTAAAGCACTTTACAAACTTCAAAACATAAATGTAAGCTATTACAATTTGGATTTCACACTGTTAGAGACTCTCATTAGGATAGACCATTTCATGACCATCATAAAAAGGGGCAACTTTAAGTAAAAACGTTCCTAGCTGTGACAAATTTCTTTATAATATCTTGAATTATTTAACAACCTATCTCCAGTTTCAGGTGAACAAAGGTTTAAGAAGGACTTTGGTCCAGTATCCTCACTGATGCAAAATATAGATATTATAATAAACAATCCCCTTCAATTAAATTTGTCTTTATTACTTTTTATATTAATTTCACAACATATATTACAAAGTTGATTGGAGGGCTCTTTTGTACTGCTCATTCTAAGCACATTTCTGCCTCAGGTGTTAAAATTGTTGGTTTGGGCTCTATAAGCAAAGATGAGTCAGAGAGCTACTCGGCCTTGTTATAATCCTCAGTACTGAGCACAAAGTGGATCAGTCTGTGTGAATAACTGGTTTCCTAAAGCCTAGAAATAAAAATAAAACATATTTGGAATAACAGAAAGCCAAAACTATTTATTCTGTCACTTGGGGAACTGCTACTTAGAAATGGAAATATCTAGAGAGAAGGTCTCCTGAATTTTATAGGGGAAATTAAATCAGACTAGATCTCCCACTTCATGATTCTGTAGGAATGATTGTAGTAAATCCAGGTGGGTCAGAAAAATGTTCCATGTTTGAATATGCTCCAGTCCAAGCAAATTGCTTTCAATTAGCAGACTTCTGGGCAGTAGATTGTCTTTTAGAAAAAGTATAAATACTTAAATTTCTATGATTTTCTTTCTATCACATTACATATAAGGTCTTTGAGGATAAGCACTGTCTTGTTTGCTTACATTTTTATCTTTAGCACTTAGTGTGATGTTTGATACATGTTAAGTATTTAAGAAATTATCTATCTATTCATCCATCTATCCATTTATCTATCTATGTACCCATCCATCCATCTATTTATCTATCTATCTAATGAAAACTTGTCCTTTGACTGTCTGACTTTTTTCAGATTTCAGCTAGCTTCCTAGACTGTATAGTAGATAAGGTATCAGACGTGGAGTCACAAAGACTGGAATTCAAATGCTGCTTTGGATACTTACCTTGTGATTTTCCAAGAAGTTACTTAACTTTTTTGACCTCAATGTTCTTATCCTTGAAGGTGGACTCAATGACCTTGAATACTAAAGGTATTGAGGTAAAGCAGGTTTGATTAGTAGGAGATAAACTGGTAAATGGAATTCGTTGTGAATATTGAAACTTGAGGGCAAGTTCAAAGCTTTCAAGAGTCATAGAGTAAATAAAAATAATTCATATTATGTCATTCTTAAAAACTTACAAAGTATGTTTCTCATAATAACCATGTGAAATAGATAGTTTAAAATTATTATGATACCTTTTTTAACACACGAAGAAATTAAGACTTATAGAGGTTAAAATTATTAAATCAATGTTGACTATACTCCCTGTTCCATGACTCTGTAAACTTCCTTTTTTAGATGGTGTACATTTCATTCCTAAGTCAGACCCTAATCACCAACCTGGTTTAAGTCAGACTGAAACTAGTCCCCTGAAGAATGGTATAGTATCCTAAGCTCATAGAAGTTGAGCTACAAAGGACTTTAGCCATTAAGTAGATTTATCTCCTTAATTTAGAGGGAAAAAAATGAGATTTACAAAGATTATGTCTTCCCATGCCATATAGAGAGATAGTAAGTGACAAAGACTGATGGTCACAAAGCTAGTAATTGTCAGAATTGGGAAATGAATACAGGTTTCTTGACTTGAGTCTAGCCTCTTCCCACCCCACCATATTGCCTGAATAACTGTTCTCTTTCCTCAAAGTTTCTTGGCTACTAGGGAAGGAGGTAACAGGAAGAATTGGAAGAGAAGAGAACCAAGGAGGTGATTACGAGTGATGTGTGCATGCTTTTGAGAAAGACATTCACCTGAGACTGACTAATTTTGTGAATGATAAAAGACAAAGGGAAAAGAAAGAGTTAGTTAGTTTGTGAATTCCATGCTCAGTGATGAAAGGTGGATAAGGAAAATGTTGGGAAAGAATCTCCTAAACTCGCTAGCTGTAAAGTATTGCTCACAAAAACAACTGAGGCAGAGAGAAGAGCAACCTTAAGATGAATGAGAGGAAGGAGAAGCAACAAAGTTCAATTAACTGTTCAAATCATGAGACCATATGTATGTGAACATACATGCAACATATGTGTGTCAACCTCTGTATCAATTTCTTCAAATATTAAAATGGGAATAATATTAGCATTTGTTTCACAGGGTTGTTGTGAGGATCAAATAAGGTAATGTTTGTGAAACAATTCCTGGCACATAGTAGGTGCTATATAAATGTTAGCTATTATTACTACTACTAGTATATAGGTGTAAATATATAGCCATACATTATGTGTATGTACACACAATACACACATATACATATACATACACACAAATGTGTGTAAATATATAGTCATATATAATGTGTATGTACACACAATACACACCCATATATATATATACACATATATATATATATATATATATATATATATACATACATACACACAAATGTGTGTATGTGAGTGTTTATATACAATATTCTTAAGCAGTGCATTTTTAACTCAGGAAGTACTAGTAAATATAGATGAATTGTGCCTAGCATGCTTTCCCTTCCCACCCTCCAAATCAATCAATCAATCAATAATCATTTTTTATGTATGTACCTGCTATGTGCCACTGTGATAGATAAAAGGGATAGAAAAATAAAATAAAATAATTTTTAATCTCAAGGTACTATATTCTATCAGGGAAGACAACACCTTTTATATATGAGAAATATATAACAAGTAAATAAAAGGGAATATCGAGGATGGGGGGGGGCGTATGTGACATTAACGTGTAGAGAATGTCAGAGCTCAGAACTCAAGTAGATGGTAGAGCCTGAGCTGAGTTTGTTCCAAGGGTGATACAACACACTGGTCACATCATTTGAATGCCAAAAGTACATTTGCCTTAACGACTATTTTACTAAGAACTCAGACAAGCAGGAACTCACATGGAAGTCAGAAAAAGCAGTACAAGAGCACTCTCAAGGTCTCTCTGAAGAACTTTGGTATCGATTGGGAGACATGGGAGACACTGGTACAGGATTGCCCAGCATGGAATACCTGCATCAAAAAAGACACTGTTCTAGGAGCAAAGCAGAACTGCAGTAACTCAAATGAATTGCAAGATGCACAAATTTAGAGACATCTCCCTCACCAATGGTCATGTAGAGCCTTCGGAGCTCTTATTGGAGCAGAATACACTTTTTAAAGTGTATTTTAGTATAAAGCATGAAGGACAAACAACAACAAATCAATGAGCCTGAATTTACACATCAATTCTACATCTTACAACCTATGGGTTGGTACCTCTCTAACCTTCAGTTTCTTCAGTGCAAAGATGAGGGTTGACTATTCAGTGGTCTCTAAGACCCTTTCCGGTCCAAATCCTATAACTGATTATTAGATTTCAGGCATTAGGATAAGGACACACCATTTCCTTTAGGACCTTATTGTTCATCCCTGCCTCTGTGTACACCGGGCACCTTTAGCTTTTCCCCTTCAGAAGTACCTTTGGACCCATATTAGCATCTTTATTATCGTTGGATTTTTTCCAGATCACTAGTGTCCCCTTTGTAGTTTACTTGTGGAGCGAATCCCCTAGAGCTGAACATAGAACTCAATCTGTGTCTTCACTAAGCTAGAGTAAAGAGGACTTATTACAACTCCTTGCTCTGCTGGGCTCTACAGAATTATCCCAAAGCAGTGTTTATAATGCCATTGCACTGGATGGCCGTGTTTAATGTGCTATCTGTTTTGACCCCAGGTCTTTCTCTGCATCATTGCTCTCTAACCAGCTCTCTGGCAGGCTGCAGCTCTGGATAGGGTCATTCCTGACAAGTGTATTACCTGTGTTTATCCATATTAAATCTAGTATCATTAACTGCCCTCTGCCTATTTTTCTAAACTCTCTTTAATCTTTCTACTGGCTCACTTTCCGTATTTTGTTAATGGTATCTCTCTTCCTGGTAAAGCAAACCATTTGAATCTATGAGTCCTATCAAACCTTGATACTATAGGTCATTTAACACAGTGTTGCAGAGTAATCCTCAATACAAAACAGTTTTGCCCGGGGTTGGTACAGCACTAATCATAATGACGTGGCATAGAGTAGTAATTCTCAAAGTGTTACCCTTAGACATTTGGGGATCCCTGAGAACCTTTCAGGAGATCTTTGAGGTTAAAACTAATTTTACAAGAAGGCTAAGAATATTTACCTATTAAAACATTCCTCCCTTGTCTAGGTGCTGTTCAGTCATTTTTTCAGTTGTGCATGACTCTTTGTGATTTGGGGTTTTCTTGGCAAAGATAATTGGAGTCATTCTCCATTTCCTTCCTCAGCTTATTTTACAAAAGAGGAAACTGAGATAAACAGCGTTAGGTGACACAGCTACTAAATATCTGAGGCAAGATTTGAATGTAGGAAAATGAGACTTTGTGACTTCTGGACTGGCATGCTGGCCACTGTACCACCTAGTTGCCCTAGTAAGGGGAGGTCAGATTTTCTTATATTCCAAACAAGCCAATAGATTGCAATACAGAAGCAGATGTGAGAATCTGGCTGTCTTTTTTAAAGCCATTTATTGAAGAAAATTGAAAACAAAAGTAAAACAATGTTAGTCTTCTCATTGTTGTTATTTTTGTTTTGGAAAATATGGACTTTTCATAAAATGTTTTATGTTAATATGTCATGAGTTTATTGTTATTTTAAATGAATCAATAAATATTTAACATTAAAAATTTTTTTCCTTCAGTATTTTTTTATTATAGCTTTTTATTTACAAGTTATATGCATGGGTAATTTTACAGCATTGACAATTGCCAAACCTTTTGTTCCAATTTTTCCCCTCCTTCCTCCCATCCCCTCCCCCAGATGACAGGTTGACCAATACATAACATTTTTAATTTCTAATATAACAAATATCAAAAGATATTATAAATAAATAAAAACAGTTGTGGTCATTGATAACTTTTTAAAAACTTTTTTTATTTAAAATTTTGAATTCCAAATTTTATTCCTCCCTCCATCTCTCCTTTCCCCCTTAGATAGTAAGCATTCACCTGATTATTATTATTTTAGGTTATACATGTGAAAATCTGTAAAACACTCCCATATTAGTCATTTTGTACAATAAGACTTGAATAAAAGAAAAACAATGAAAGAAAAAAAGTGAAAATAGCATGTTTTAGTCTATATTCAATCAATAACAATTCTTTCTCTGGAAGCAGATAGCATGCTTCATCATTAGTCCTTTGGGATTGTCTTAGATCATTCTATTACTGAGAACAGCTAAGTCATTCACAATTCTTCATTGAACACTATTGATGTTGCTATGCACAATATTCTCCTGGTTCTGTTTACTTCACTCAGCATCAGTTCATGCAAATATTTCCAGGTTTTTCTGAAATGATCCTGCTTATTATTTCTTATAGCACAAAAACATTTCATTACAATCATATACCATAGCTTGTTTAGCCATTATATTGATGTGCATCAATTTCTAATTAGATTTCCAACTCCCAATCACCACACAAAAAAAGAGAT
This sequence comes from Antechinus flavipes, assembly GCF_016432865.1. NCBI lineage: Eukaryota > Metazoa > Chordata > Mammalia > Dasyuromorphia > Dasyuridae > Antechinus > Antechinus flavipes. The sequence continues at coordinate 316,403,057 of NC_067399.1, read as the reverse complement.
GCTAAAAATATTTTTGTACAGATAAGTCCTTTTCCTTTTTTCGGATGTGTTTGTGATATAAACCCAGCAGGAGTATTACTGGATTACTGGATATGCATTGATTTTATTTGTGCAAAAACTTTTAAATTTTATATTTTGCAATGGTCTCTATATATTCTTTGGTCCTAATTTCTTTCCTTATCCATAAATCTGATAAGATAAACTATTCCATGCTTTCTTAATTTGCTTATGAGATCATCCTTTATGTATAAATTATGTGCTCATTTTGACCTTCTCTTGGTATAAGAATATTAAAGAGGCCCCAATCATTTTTATGAGTGTAAAGGCAGACTGAAAGTTTGAAAACTGTCTGTTGAATAGGATCTTAGATTCAAAGCCCTTTTCATATATGTGCTAGCTGTGTAACTCTCAGCAATTCCTTAACCTCTCTGTGCTTCAGCATCCTTATCTGTAAATTGATAAACTCAGTGACTTCTAAGATCTTATGACTTAATATTAGTATCCATGAGTGTGAAGTCCAGAAACTGGTTTTCAGTTTGTATGCCATGTCTCTTTTTAAATAGTCTAGTCTTACAATACAAAATATTATTTCCTAATCTGGACTATGGAATAATCTTGCATTAGACCAGATGATCCCTAAGATTCCTTCTTTAAATCTCATGATCCAATGTATTACTATTACCAAATGGAATTATTTTAAAATGAGGATCTGTTTTTATTATTAGTCAATCAAAATAAGCTAGCACTGAGTCTGGAGTCAAGAAGATCTGAGTTCAAATCCTGTCTTAGATACTTGCTAATTGTATGATCCTAGATAAATGACTTTACCTGGTTTTCCTCAGTTTCCTTATCTATAAAACGAATCTTAGAAGGAAATAGCAAGCCACTCCAATTATCTTCATCAAGAAAACCCCAAAGGGGTCAGACATGACTAAAATAATTCAACAACAATGATCCAAAGACAGATTGAACCAAGATTTTCCAGAGCTCCTTCTTATTATTAATTTAGAGCTGGAAGAGACCTAAGAGAGTAGTTCAGATCTAGTACAATCTATTCTGATGATGAAGAGACCCTGGCTCTTGGAAGTGACGTTATTTGTCCAAGGTCACATGTAGCATTTAAACTCATGTCTGATAACTCCAGACCCTTTCCATTGTACAGCTTAAGACCTAAGATTCTCCAATGACTGGCTTTGGGAACAGAAGTATAAAAAGAAGAATAACTTAGGAATTTTGCAATTGTTCTTTTCTCCTATCATGGTTAGCTGAGCTGTTACAGCTATATCGAACAAATACAAAGTTTTCCTTCCATCAGTGATGATTCCCTGGAATCATTATTTGAAGCTCTTTTATTTTACGAAGTCATCATGCTTGGGTGGTTGGCAAAGACGCGAAATTTGTGAAACATGATATGTGATATGTACAGGGAGGTATAGTCTCTCATTTTCTCATTACAGCAAAAATAACCCACTGCAATGGAAACCAGTTTCACTGGAGAGGTGAAATCCTTCATCTGCTGTCAAAAGTATAGTCTGAAGGAGGTGAAACTGTTAGGGTCAGGATAAGTGTTTGATTTTCTTTTAGATGATAAAAAAGAATATAAATTTTAGCTTCCTATCCTGCTTCCTCACCATGGCTGCTATTTTGCAAACCTCTTCAAGAGTACTACTTGGGATAGACAGAAGTAGCTACCACCAAAGAAAGAACACTGGGAAATGAATATAAACTGCTTACATTTTTGTTTTTCTTCCCGGGTTATTTATACCTTCTGAATCCAATTCTCCCTGTGCAACAAGAAAACTATTCGGTTCTACACACATATATTGTATCTAGGATATACTGTAACCTATTCAACATGTAAAGGACTGCTTGCCATCTAGGGAGGGGAGTGGAGGGAGGGAGGGGAAAAATCGGAACAGAAGTGAGTGCAAGGGATAATGCTGTAAAAAATTACCCTGGCATGGGTTCTATCAATAAAAAGTTATTAAACACTCCCCCCCCCCAAAAAAAAGAGTACTACTTGGTTAAAAGGAGACCAATAACTTTGCCTTAGATGCAGGAGAATACGTCTTGGAAAGTCTTAGAGAGTACAGTGAAAGCAGTTTTTAGGCTTCATTCCTTTTTCTAATGACCTTTCTAAGGTGAAATGAATGTGTGTGTGTGTGTTTGTGTGTGTGTGTGTGTGTGTGTATGAATGAACTAGGGGGAAGAGTCCAAATATTTTTCCCCCCAAGAAGTTCCTTTTACTTTTTTACTTTTGGTGTAATGGCAACAATACTAATAGGATATGAGACTTTTTGCACCAATAATAGCCCATTACCGCTTCAGGAAAAACCATCTTGTCTTCTCGGCATTTATCTGTCAGCAGGAGACTATTATAGAAGCACAAACTCACATTGTATTAATGTTATCAGTTAATTATGCCACATGGGACTTGTGCCAACCAATCAGGTAGGAGGCTGGCTGACCACCACTCAGGGATATAACTCCAAATCTAACTTAAAGGGAGTTAGAAAACAGCATATAAAGTAAGGGACAGTAAGGGGCAACCTGGAGCTCATGAAACCCTCATCCTTGGAATTGACTGACTAAAATGATAGACCAACTTCGCCAACCAGGGCCCAAGATAGTGTGAGTGACCATTGGCCAAGGACTGATTGACTTCCTGAACGAGCTGACCCAAGTTCTTGCCCTGGTGTGCAAGCAAGCTTGAGTTGAGGTTTGGGGAAGTTCATTGGAAGCTTTTTCCATTACTCCAGGTTGGTGGTAAGAAAAATCGTGGCATGTCATGTATCTTTCCCAAAGCATCACTCTGAAAGGGAAGCTTCTCCTGGGAAAAGTGGGAAGGGGGAAAGAGTATTTAATTTAATTGAATGATGACTTTCATCAGAATTCGTCTCTCCTTATTCAATGAAAATTATCTTGACTAGCAGACCACCTTGTAGTATTTGATTTTATCTTTTAGGGAGGATCAGTCCAATCTTGTTTCTTGCTTTTTTGGAAGATAGAATGATTTCTGCAGCACCTGCCGAGCCATCACTTTTGCAACATTTAAACCATCATAGCAATGGAAGATTCAGCAGATAGAGTGCTGGATTTAGTGTCAGGAAGACTTGACTTTAAACCATGCCTCAGTTACTCAGCTGTGTGAGCCTGGGAAAGTCACTTAACCACTTGAATCAGTCTCAGTTTCCTCAAATGTAAAATGGATATAATAAGAACATCTACCTCACAGGTTGCTGAGAGGGTCAAATGAGATAATGTGTGTAGAATGCTTTGTAAACTTTGAGGTACTATATAAATGCTAGCTATTATTATTTGAGCTGTACCTTAACGTTATGGGGAGATTTGGGCTTTTTTTTTGGAAATATTATACTTGCCTTCTTTTTCATAAAATGCTATTTATACAGTCCTTGAAAATGACCTTGAAAGAATGGGGTTTGAGAGAACATGCTAGGCAATAATTAGTGTTCTCTGGGGCAGAGGTTTCTGAGTAAACTCATGGGAAGAAGTTCCTTATTGAGGTCTACCCCTCAGTCCCTTCATGTGGCCATCTCCAACCATCCTGATCATAGAAACAGGTTACCTTGTTATGTGAATTCAAGCAGTGCTCACATTGGGAAGATCTAGCCTCCTCGCTGTGAGATGTGTATTAGTTACTAGTGTACTGAAGACTTTGGGGCAGGATGCGTTGGACAGCCTGGACCAAGCATCTCAATGGGTGCAGGTGAGGATGCTCATCCACTTACCTTTTCTACCAGGACAATGTGTACTGAATCTTGTTGGTGTTGTCCCATAGATAAGTTAGATGGCATATTGGTTCAATCATTAGTGGTGTAGAGAACAGGTGGAGTTGGGAAGATCCAAGTTCAAATCCTGTCTTAGACTAGCTGTGTTACCCTGAGCAAATCACATGACTTATGTCTCAACATCCTCATCTATAAAAATCAGTAAATAAACATTTATTGAGCATTTACTATGTGCCAGGCACTTTGTTAAACACTGGGGGGAAATGAGATCAATGATAGTTCTTGCCTTCAAGAACTTACACTCTAATGAAACTAAAGAAAATTGGACTTGATGGTCCTCCTGGGTCACTTTCAGTGCTAAATCTATAATCTACCTATCAGCATTACCTTTTTTTTTCCTCCTAAAAACTGCCATCAGGGGATGATTGGTGTAGGAGTGTGGACATAATTACCTTTGTCTTTTACCCCACACATGATGTCACCAAAAGGGTCTCTCTCTTGAGCATATGCTGCTGTAATAGAGTGATACTTGAAACCAAAAATTTTTCTGTGGAGACTTGCTAATTTTGTGACCCAGGAAAAATCATTTAATCTCAATCTGCCTCAAGTTCTTTATTTGTAATGTGAAAAAGATACTAGTACCTACCTTTCAGGGATGCTATGAGGATCAAATGAAATACTTAATGTAAAGCACTTTCCAAACCTTAAAGTGCTATATAATTGTTAGTTGTTGTTGTTACAAAATCTCCTATGACTGCTAGGTTAAGTTTTTCTTAGAAAAAAACTGATACTTTAAAAAAAAAGGAGAAAGAAAGAATGGAAAACTGTTCATAGAAGAACTTTAAAGTTGAATAAGGGGATAAGATCTCTGAGATGTGCAGATGTAAACAAATGCATTGAAGAACTCTGGCATTCACACTGAGCTATAACAACTCTACAGCTTCCAAGTCCGCTAAATTTAATGCTCTCTATCCATATCCTTGAAGGTTCGTTGACTTATCTCTTTGGGAATAGCTAGAAGGAATGGGAAGAGGCAAGGTAAGTATTAGGTCAAGGGAAAAGTATTTGGGTGATGAGGTTTTTTTTTTCCTCATGGTTGGATAATGAACACTACCTGGTGACAAAAGCCAGTCATTCTAGGAAAGCAAGATCTCCTCTTCTTTCCAACATGATGGTAGAATACCAAAAGTTTTATTAGCCCCTTGGTTGAACAAAACTACAATCCATAGACTTACAGATTTTAAAACTAAAAAGATTGAGCTTATCACATCATTTTTATTAGAGAGGGTGAAGGGTATTTAAGAAGACACTGACAATTTGAGGCAGAACTAGGACTCTAGAACCAAGGTTTTCCTACACTTAATCCAGTGTTCTTTCTATTATACTATAGTTCCTCTCTAATTAAAGTCACCAGGACCTGATCTTGGGCTTCAGAAACAAATAACTTTGCTTCATCTTATATCCCATCCTATGTTAGAAGCCTTGTGAAGGAGTCCCCAGAAAGGTCATTTCCATTTATAGCCATGACCCAGGAGAGATTTTATAAAGGGAATCCAAGGAAGGATTTAGGTCTTTCAGGTCAGATTGTATCACTGGTTCTTAGCTCTTTTGCCTTCAGAAGGGCTATTAGGTTCTGCTTTTTATGGAGGAAAAGGGAAAGAACTTCCTATATATTTGTTCAGGACACCAAAACCTTCACTCCATACAGGCAGTGAGAGAGTAGGGGATTAGGTAGGAGGAGGAAGATCAGAGGTCACCAGTCTCATGAGGGCAATAAGTTTGTACCCTGAAATATGGCATTCGGTCATCCTCATCTCTAGGCCATGGCTGCTGATATGTTATTGCTGGTCAGAACATTAGCCAGGATTTTTAGCCAACACAGCCTTATTTTTCCTGTGTCCTCCAATGGCTTACTGGAGGCTCACTTCACAGTGATGTTGCATTGGAAAGGCAATCTTTTTCTTCAAATTAGCATCATGCAAAAAGACTTTTGGTCCTCTTGCTATGTAAGAAGAAATGATATTCAAATATGTACCTTTGTATACACATTGGTTCTTTTAACCTAGCCTGACTGAATGAGACACCCTAGAATAGTCACTCCTCCAGTCCTCTTGTGCTGGCTAACCTTTGTGATTATTTGTCTTCCCAGTATGTTTAACCCATTCTTGGCCTGAATATCCTTTTTCCAACTTCCCCAGCATACTTAGCTTATGTAAATTAACATTAGGGACCGCTCAGGGGGAAATAACTCTGCAATCTTTTGTGGGAAGTACTTATGATTCTCCTTTCTTTCTAATGTAACCAGGTATCCTATGTGGTTTTTAAAAAGAGAAATTTGGGACTGCTACTTGGTCTTGCACACCAAGCAAATATCTCCATCCATCTTTCTCTGTGATGCTTCCTAAGTCTCTCACTTCAGAGAGTCCCACAAGTTCTAAGAACATTCATATACATGAAAAATCTCAATTCCATTTCCCAGTATGTATTAACTTACATTTATCCAAGTCAAACATCATCTGCCACCATGCTGCCCAAACCCCCACCTCTTCCCTATATGATTAGCCCCTCCTGGGGTTTCTCACAATTCTCACTGCTTTTATTTCTGACGGGCTATACTGCTGCCTGCCGTTACATTCCATTTAGACATTATTTTGATGATAAAATTATGTCTTTCCCCTACTGGCTCATTGTCTTTCACAGACTATAGGAGAATAAGGTGGTGGTCTCTCCTGAGATTTTTCTTCTCTCTCTTTAAATAATTCTTTACCTTATTTGACTCATTTAAATTATTAAATAGATTATTATCCTTTTAGCTGGCAAAACTCAAAAGATGAAAACAGAAGAAAAAAGCAGAAAAAAAGAAACGGTTTGTCTGACAAGTTGTTTCAATAAGATGCCACTATACAATTGTACATTGTATGATCTGTGAAGGGTTCCATCCAGAAGAATGAGATATATGTGCTGATAGCTTTTAACAGGTATTAAGTGTATGTTTGAAGGGGTATCCTTGGATATACACCTTCCTGTGAATTGGGACATGTGGCTTATTTTAATTGGCTGCCATCCTTTGCTTACTTTAGCAGGTAGACCTGTGTTGCCACAAATCTGAGAGTTGTAAATTCATAAATTAGATGATTAAAGAAAAAAATTTAAGTCTGGAGAGTTTTTTCATAGTGAATGAAAGTAGATATCTCAATTGTTCAAGGGAGTTTCAAGACTGATTCAGTGGCAATACTATCAAAGAATCTACTTTTTCTTCTCGCAGCACTTACACTTCATATGTTCACTTTGGCACACATAAGCAGGATCTAAGTCTGTGAATTCCCAAGTAGGGGGAATTCTCACCCATTAGGTAGAAAGGACTATCATAGACACAGGAGAGATGTGGCCCTTGCTAAGTTTGGAAGGCAAACTGAGATCTATATAGGGAAATGGTCCATAGCTTGCTTGATCTGAATGCTCAAGAAAAAAGGGATGAAGGGTCTTAATCAAATCACCCCATCTCCCCTAACCCCAAGTAGTCCTTTGCCCAACCAGTCTGACATGTTTTCATTAACTGTGAAACTGAAAGCCCTCTGGCTATGTAATCCATGTTCTCCTCTTCTGATGGTATTAGACCATGTGTGGGTATTTTATTCCATTGAAGTCTCACTTGCTTTCCCCCCTCCCCCCACCCCAGTTCTGTTCTGTCACTTTAAGTCCAGCCCCCTAGAGGTAGCCAATAGGAGCAATACCATATTCATCAGTCTCTCAGTCTTAAAGCTACAGTGGGGTTAGTGGGATCTAAATCTCTTGTGCCCGAGTCTCCTCAGCTGTCTCCCTTCCCCTTTGCCAACCTCAGTGTGTCTGGATGAGTGTGAGCGTTTGGATGTGCATATGTCTTTCTCTCCCCACCCCCATCCTCCCTTTCTCTTTCTCTTTCCCTGTCTCTTTCTCTCTCTTCTTTCTCCTTTCTATTGTCCCCCTGCCTGGATTCCGGACCTTTTCATTACCCTTCACTCTGTTTTCCGTGTGATTCTTTTTGTCGCCTTTCTCTACCAACTGGGAATGCTAAAACTGGACTGATGGACATGTCAGAACTTTGCATCTCGGACCCCCTCAGCTACCACAACCAGTAGGTGCCCTGCTTGTCTGTCTATGTCTGTGTCTCTGTTCTCAGTTTTACAATCCCTCTATTAGGTACTAAAATGAATAAATAAAGTGATGGGGATGTTGCTGAACGCAAATGGGGACCTGAAAAGTGGCAGGTGTTTGACTTTCAGTAGGAGAAGAGAAAGGCTGTCATACTTTGGGGGTTTTCCTTTGCTCGGATAATTATCCCATAACTTTTTCCCCCTTTTCCCATACATTTACCTTTTGGGGAGGGTATCTCCTTCATTCATTCCCTCCTCTCCCTTCGTTTCTTTTGCTTCTTTATTCCATTGTGAAAAAAACATTGCATTAATATAGGAGAGGGAAGTGAAAGCCCGGAACCGGTGCAGAGACGGAAGTTTTAAACCTCGGCTCTCCGGCTCAGGAGAGTCCGTTTCTCAAAGGAAAAAGACTTCTGTCCACTGCTTTTACTTTATTTTCATTTTTTTTCTTTTCTTTTATGGGCTGATATTTGAGGATGAGGTGGTGGAGGAATGAAGAGAGAAAATTCAACCTCCCGTAGTATAGTTTTGATTCAGCAGGTTCACTCCTGTTTGCTCAATGGCACTCACTCGCCGGCAAGCAAGTCTGCCCTTCCGATGTTCTTTACGGATTACAATATACTGTGTGCACAAGACCGAGGGCAAATTGAGTCCCCTTCCATGCTATGTTCACCCCTCCTCTAGGCAGGAAGGAGAGGGGTCCTGTACAACTCCCTGAATTCCCGAGTAAAGACTCAGCTTTTCTCTGGACCCTGGGGGAAAGGGACAGAGGCGAAGCTGTGAGCCGGCATCCCGTGGAGGAGGTGATAGAAGGCAGAGATGCTGAGCCCTAGCCTGGAGCGGTAAGGCAAAGGGTGAGAGGTCCCACTCCTCTGATATCAGTCTAGAGTGTGTGAGGAGCTGGGCACATAGGTCTTAAAGAAAGTTAACTGGGAGACTTTTCGGAAAGTTGGGAAGACAGGGGAAAATTACTTTTCACAGGAGTCCAATGTGATTTCTTTTCCCACCAACTCCTCACTAATAGATTTGTACCAGGATTAGGCTGTTTCCAGTTTTCTTACTCTCTGTGCTTACTCTCTGAACTTCTAGGCGTCGCCTAGGGTTCTAGGCGATGAGGACCCAACACATCCAATCTTTAAGATAGCCTCACTCTTTCCCCCTACCTTCCCCTATCACTTAGTGTGCCCCGTGTGAGAAGATGCTAAAGAAACCCGTTCAGATCTCAAGTGTCGGAAAAACGATGTTTTCTCTGTGTCATATGTCTCTTAGTCTCCTTCAGCCCTTATTGTCTCCTTTATTTCCTCTCAGATTCATCTTCACTTAATTCCGGTGTTGTTCCCCAGTTCTTTCACTCAATCCATTAAAAGAAAGGGCGTGTGTGTCTGTATGTATTTGTAAATGTGTGTTCACTTATGGTCTTTGTGTGGTTTAAAAGATTAAAATAAAATACAGACTTTAGGGACTTGGAGAAAAACTTTCTCTTGTTCATCTTTCTTTTTGTCAACAACCAAAGTTAACATTTCTTTCCTTTCCCCATCTTATTCAATTCCCTCCTGTTCCTCTCCTATACCCAATTGCTACCTCATACCCCTACACTGCTAAGGAATAATCTGGATTTCATGGAAGCTTTAGGAAATACATGGAATGTGCCCCTTAAGCCTCATAGCCATCTCCATGACTCCCATCCAACAGAAATGACGAATCTACATGGTAATTTTTGAGGCAACCTCTTATTTGGAGGGCATGATTATTGCAGTCTTCAGTTTTTCTCTTTCAAATAAGTTCCAATATCTCTCTAGGCACAGTGATAGTACTAGAATCTTAGGGGTGGGGGAGATTGAGTTGGATTAAAACCATCCTGTAGATGGAAGTTAGTCTCTGATGAGATTTTAAAAAGGCATCTCTTTGCATTTAACAAACAATGATCCTACTAACTTATAAGGCAGAAAAGGACACTTTGCTTCAAAAATAAAGAATGCAGATGTGGTGTCCAAGAATAGAAGGAAAGGCAGTGGGAGAAACAAGAAACCTGAATTGTATGGTCATGATTCTGTGGAAGTTTTGATATATTTGTATCCATTTTTTCCCATATCAGATTACCATGGATGACAAATATTGGATATTTACATTATTCGACTTGGTCACTCCAAAGATGACTTTTTTTAGTTGCGCCTCTGTGTGTGTGTTTATACATATATACACACATATATGTATATGTATATATACACAGAAGCACAACTATTATATATGTGTGCAAATGTATATCTACACACACACACACAAAAACATATATTCTTTCTTGTTTTCAAACATGTTAAGCAAGATGGTAATTACATATAGAAAGTGGACACTTCTGATTGTAGTGATTAAGCAAGCAAGGGAAAATTGTGAATCTTGGGGTTGACTAATCAGTTGAGTTGCTAAAATACCATGATTGAGTCTGAATAGATAGGCAGTGAATGAAGCCTAAGGAATGAAAAAAATGATATCTAGTCAGTTTCCTTGGGAAGAATCCCAAGAAACAAATGCCTTCAAAATAAAGTGATAAATGTTTGGACTCTCTCCTATATATTCTATCAATTTGTCTGACTAGCAGAAAGATACCTACCTGCTCTCTTCACTGAGGAATTAAGAAACCATCCGAGGGAAAGTCCTGTCACAATAATGAACTGTTTTCCTTAAGTCCAAATCCTATGATGGCAGGAGCCATCAGTACCTTTAAACCGTCACTCTTGCATATGTTTATGTCAGTTTATGTATGTGTGTGTGTTTGTGTGTGTATGCTCTTTCACATTCTTCTTGTATTGTGTGACCAGCTGTGATTCAAAGCAGGTTCAAATTTTCTGTGGCCCAGGTGCTGTGGTATCCAATGGAGAGAGATCATGGGGGCCGTAGTTTAGGCTGATGTCTGAGGAAAGTTTTCTTTTTTATGGTTTTTTTCTTACTAGATTTCTCTGTGTGACATTGAGCCAAATCCTATGGAATGAACCTTCCATAGGTGGAAATGGCACAATAACAAAGCAGATGATTTGAGTCTTCTGCCTGGCAGGTCGAATGAATGCATCAGTTGTACTGCTGGTAGAGTGGGCACTCTGTCATGATTGTGTATGTGAATGTGTGTACTTGCACACTGTGTCCATCATAAAGAGGATCTTTTTTATGAGGTTACTTGATAGCTCTGCATTTTATACAAATCCAAGAGTATGTCATAGCTTAGAGTTCAGAGAGAGAGAAAAAAACATTTCCATATTTCAGCCTTTAATGTTCTCTTTACTTTCCCAGGTGAGAAGAATTCTTTCCCTCTTTCTCCTTCATTTTCAGTCAAGTCAATAAATGTAGGTGAAACCATTACCATTTCTAATCAATATTTTATATACACATATAATCAGCAGGAACATGAGTGTGCTTGTATGTGTGTCCATGCTGTGTGCTCAGACACAATTGGGACCGACGGGAAGGCAGCGGCCACAAAAACAGTGACAAATGTGGATGTCCTCTCAACCATCTAATTCCCAGATCCATTCTCTCTGCTGTAACCCAAAGCAACAAAGAACAAACTGGACGAAAGGTAAAAATGTGGCCTCAAAAGCAGAATAAATCATCACATCATAATTCAAAATCAGTGGCCCAGAGGAAAATAAAAATACATCAATTTTCAAAGACAGGGTTTTTGGGGGGCTGTTAAATAGATAATAGATTATCTTGTTTTTTCCAAGGAATTTCAGGAAATTTTCTGTCCAGTGAAGTGTTGGGAAGGAGAGAGGAAATCTGGGAAAAGACAGGAATAGCTATAATGCTGGCTAAGACTTCTATACTAAGGAGTTATTTGGGACTACAGATGGAATTGGGAAGGGGATGGTGAGAGTTGCGAATTGTTCTGGGGGCAGAGAGTGATAAATAAGCAGAAACTATTAGGTAAATGTTGAGTTCTCAGCTTGGCTAAAAAGCCCTTGCTCTGGTTAATAACTGACTTTCACTGGAAATCTTCCTTATAAGAGTCCTTCATTTTCCTATTGCCCTTTCTTTTATTATTTTTTTAAAAATCCTTTTATCATTAATATGGAAACATGAGAGGCTCAATTTATTTAATAAAAAAAGAAAGAAAAGAAGAAACCTGCCTACCCCACCAAACAGGAACCTTTTCATTCTATTGATTTGGAGTAATCAATAAATATTCCATTTAGTCAGAGATAGAGGGAGAGGGAGGACTTTCGGGGAAAGTGCTGCAAGGAAAGTTGCTTCGATGGAGATTTTCACATCTCAACTACAGCATTACTAGATGAGTACAAGAGCCATCCTCTTCTGTCTTTATGCTTTATCCTGGACCATTTTCTTCTCAGCTGATCTTTCTTACTTGGGTGCTTGATTCATGTCCTTGGGAATTTAACATGTCTCAAAGCCATCTTTTAGGGTTCTGTTAACTGATAGACGAACTTTGTTCCATCTTCCCTTTGGAATTTTTTATGGCTTTTTCTTGAGCTGGAAAGACCTGAATGACTATAGTTGACAGAAAATTACATGTGGAAAAAGAGGTGAACATGATATTTACTCTTTTGGATATATGTCTTTATTCTGGTGACTGTTTTAAAATTAAAAGGATAGAGAATGGTTAGATAGACAGAGGGGAAGGGAGAGAAAACAACAACAACAACAAAAATAGCCCCACTTCCCCATCCATCCAACCCAAATCCTTATGCTGGATTATAGGAACAAGTGCAAATGATCTGCCTCTTTCCTTTCAATTCTCTTGAAGAGAAACAGTATCAGCTAGAGTTGTGTGTGTGTGTGTGTGTGTGTGTGTGTGTGTGTGTGTCAGAAGAAGCAGGGAATCTGTTACAGGAATTAGTCATTATTATACTTACTCTCCCCAGGAAGCCCCTTTCTTGGAATTTGAGGGCTCTTTAACTTAATTTTTCAGCAGGGGATCCAAGCTTGCACTTTCATTCCTGCACTGCTGTTGAATAGTTAATCTTTCTTTATACACTTGTTTAAAAAAAAAAAAAAAACTAGGGGAAGGAAGCTGTGAGGTGGGGAAGGTTCGAGAAGACAAGATCTTTAAATGTATTGGGGCAAAGGTGAGAAGGTAACTGGGTGCTGGATAGGTCTGAGCCCGGATTTGCCTGAACCTTCCTAACTTGTCTTGTTTTCGACCTTGAAAGAAATATTTGTTGGACTGAGTTGAATTAACTAGAATTAGTGAGTCTCTCTTTATGTCTGTTAAGTTTTTCTTTCCTCCCTTCCTTCCTGGAACCTGTAATTAACCAAGCCATACCAGAGCATCCCAGAAAGTCATGGAAGGCAGTCATGACCCCACAAACCTGTAGAGAATCCCTTGGTATGATGTGTGTTTTGGGGGAGGGTGTAATGTACCTGGAAGCCTGGCACCTTTGTCCCTCTAGAGTCTCTCAGCCCTGTCAGCTCTGGGTGGCCTCCTCCTTGATCAGGGAATGCAGTGAGTATGTTTGTCATGTTTGTAATTGCAAATGTAATTAGCAGACCAGCTCTGGGGGATTGGGGATGTTCAACTTTCCCTGCACATCAGGATGACCCCTTGTAATGTCTGGGCCAGGACGTATTAACCCTCTCCAGTCCACCTTGCTTTTCTGTTTGCCCTTGATCTGGATTCAGAGTGGGGATTATTGACCTTTTAAAGTCTCCCCTCTCACCCAATGCAATTTAGTGGCAGGGTCAGATGACCTTTACAAATTCCTCAAATGATCATGACAATCCCGATGCCAGTTTATGAAGCACAACCTTCAAAAGGGCAAGTGGGCAAGACTGCCATGCTCTGAGAGTATATAAGTGTGGGCAACAACACACTGTTTAGACCTTGGGTCGGTTTGTCTCTTTATAAACCCCCTCCACCAGCCACTTAGTGATAGTTCTCATTTAGAAGGTACAAGTCCTGCCACTTCCATCACATAGACTATTTAAAATAGTGACTCCCATCCCAGTGGTTTATTTGTGTGTGTTCGCTTCTCTCTCTCACTTTGCAGAGACAACTTGTGAAAAGCAGGGGGCAGGTTGCTATCACACAACCCTGCTTCTCTGGGCTCAGAGCCCCCAGGAGAACCAAGGGTTGGCTGTTCCTTTTCTGAATGGGGATAGAAGACCAGGGTAGTCCAGGACAGAATATGGGAGGCATGGGATAGGGACAATGGAAAGTGACTAAGAGTAGAGAAACAGGATTTTTGGTTATTTTCTCTTGTGGAGGGAGAAAGATAGAAGATAATTATAGCATAATTTAGTTGTCTGATGAGGATTTAAAATCAGACTAACCCACTACATCCAGTATTAGTCAAAAAGGAGAATGTGGGACCTTTACAATGAGTGATATGCCTTTAATTTTGTCTATTTCCCAATCCAGAAGGGAATTTATATATGCACATATGTTTACACACATACATATATACGTGCATGTAGTATATATGCATGCTTACATACAAGCACATATATATGTGTGTGTGTGTGTGTGTTTCTGAGTAATAAAAGCCGTCTCCATTCATAAGAATGTCACAAACTATTTGCAGGGTCTTTTTTTTCCTTCCCCCTTTTTTTTTTTTTTTTTTTTTTAAGACTTGGCTTTCTTATGCAAATCTCTAATTTAAAACAGCTTCCTATTCTTAGCCTTTTTTGGAGGGAGGGGGATGTTAAGATTTAACTGGCTGGAGCATTCTTTGATAAAGCGACTGTTGTGTTTTAGATTTTTTCCATAATTTGAAAAGGAATATAGAGACACCTGCCTTGTCCCAGCCTACTTTGTCGGAGAGGTGTTCTGTCTTTTTAGGGCATCTTTCCAATTTTCTTGTCTGGATGGGGCTGTAACAAGGGGCTAGGGAGGGAGAGTGGGAATCTGGGTTCCTTCTTTGGGTTAACAGATGGCAACAGTCAAAAGAGCATTTGGACAATCTTTGTGTCAAGATCCAAACTTTGCTTCCTTTCCATGGAAAGAACCGTGGACATTCTATTATAGCTTTTACTATCAAACATTTTCCTGGATAGAAGAAAATCTTGGCTAATCTGCCCATGGGACTTTGAGATTGAGTAGAGAAAAAAAAAACACTTAAATGCTTTCAATTCAGAATTAATTTATACTATATTTAAAAACCAAAGAGCAACAACAAAAAATAATTGTTCTTGATAGGAGGTTAAAAAAAAAAACCACGTATATATTTCTTTCCCCTTTCACCCTCTGTGTCTTCCCCCTACCCCACTAATTATTGGAATGAATGGAGGTGAGTTTTGTTTGTGAGGGAGGTCGTTGAATGTTTTTCTTCTGTTTATTTCTGAGTACTTTAGTGTATTCTATTCAGCACTGTCACTCACAGTCCCTGTGATTGAACAGTTTCTGGGAACAATGTTGCTGGGAGAGAGTCATTTTATTTCCCAATGTCATTTTATCTCTAGAGGTCAAAAGACAATCCCTAAGCATCTCCTAAGAATATTTTGTTTTCCTCTTCTAGTCTCAAATATGAGTATTAAAAAACACAACAAATTTACCTGCTATATAGGAGTTGCAGGAGTAAATACAATTTCCTGCTCATTGTTATTTATTTTAAAATTGCATTTAAAATGATAGATATGTAAGATACTCAATTACAGGCAATTGTTCCCTTGTATCTAGAAAAAATCCAAATCTTAAAAAATCTTCAATGTATCCATACTTTAGTCTAATTCTTAAAAAAAAAAAAGATGTCTTTAAATTAACTAAAGTTGACAAATTTTGTTTTTGTTTAGAAAATAATCTCAATGGCCTTATTATACTTACTTGTGAATGCCCTAACCTGCATTTTGATTTTTTGATTTTTTAATATTTAAAAAGATACTTGGAAGGGGTTTCTGACTGTCACGGGATCTTTCACCTGCTCTTGGTTTCTGAAGGACATAGAACAAGGAAATACTGTCTGTCTGAAAGGAAAGGAAACAGGGGAGGGGTGTCTGAGATGTGGAAAGAAAAGGTTTAGCTGAAATTTCTTATGAAAGTTCATTCATCCTTAGTCCTTTTGAGAATTTTTTTATTCTGCTATCTCTTTTTCTCTTCATTTTAATCCTGTTTTCTCCACCACTCCTTCCTTTTGATTGACTGAAAGAAAGTGCGTATGTGTGTATTTGTATATCTCTGTGTATGCATGCAATTCCTAGCACAGCTTGCCAAGGTGGGTGCTGATCTAAAATGCTGAGCTCCAAACAAATCTTGTTGTTTTTTGGTCATTTCAGTTCAGTTCAGTTCATTTTCGTGACTCCCAAACAAATCTAATGGTACACAACCCCACCCCCCACTCCCCACACCAGTAGATATGATCATTTCAGGCAGCTCTCCTGCTCAGGTACTTTGGTGCAAAGCAAAGGAAAAAAATAAGCCCCTGATGTTTCTTCATGGGCTTACTGTCTCCTGAATTCCAGACATTTACAAAGATTGGTTCAGTTGTAGAGGCTGGAGTGCAATGGAACATAGGCTTGAGGTGCTGTAAAGAATATCAAAAAGTTTGGAGTTCATTTGGGATTAATTAAAAATTTTTTTCTTATCATCATCCTTTTCACCTAGTTTTAGCTTCTCATTTGGGGGTGAGAAAAACATGGTAGGTTTTAGTTCTATCTGAGCTTCTTAACCTTTTTGTGTGTCTTCAATCCTTTTGGCAGACTGGTGATACCTGTATTCTCTGCATGATGTTTTTAGAACTACATAGCACATAGGATTACAAAGGAAACTAATCATATGCTTTATAAAATATACAGGTATATATGCAGATGTAAATATATATATATATACATATACATATATAGTATATTATACTATGCTATATTACGTTATATATATATATAATATGTAAAATATGTAATATAATATGTATAATATGCAGAAGCTCACAGACCACAGTTGAAGGACCCCTGAGGTACACGGAGAAGGCAATATCATGGATGCTTTGATTTTCCAAAAAATAAATTCCTTTTTGGTAGTGTTACATAGATCTAAAACAAAGACATTAAACAGTATTTATCCTTTTCTTGGTAGCATCATTCTTTATCATTTGTCTCCTTGGTGTGCTGGTATTGCATTTTTTAAGGAGTCCACATAAATTGGGGTAGAAAGAATTCTGGTTTGATAGTCATTATAGTAATAATATAAGAATGTTAAGTACTACTAGTTACTAATTTACTAAGTAACTAACAATAACAATAGTTAATAGCCTTTTCCCTCCAATAACTTAAAATAATTCGTGACTAGCTTTCTCATAGCATCCCACCAAAGCCGATGCTTTGTCCTAAACATGAGCGATTTGAGACAAACATAGACATAAATTTACATATACATGAATTCTATGCATGCATATCTGAGTTTATCTGTTTATCAAAATTGTCTATCCCGTAGGTTAGAACAAATCAGTATAGGACAGGCACTCAAGAAGGCGGTTTAATGTAAAAAATGTAGCATCTGATTTGAGGTTTTTTCGAACCATTGACAAGTGAAAAGCTCAGTACACAGCAAGCAGAACGTTAAGCTTAGGGTAAAGAACCCCTGAATTCCTACCTCCCTGTTCTAACAGTTATAACTCATGAGTGTGGGCAACTTACTTTACTTTTGTGAGGCTCAGGCAACTTTCTACGACTTACCTACCAAGTTATAATAGACTTTGCCTTGATGCAGCCAACAAAAGGTATTGATCTCTGGGTGACACAGAGAGCTCCATGGCTGGGTTGCCCATCCTCCTTGCTGGACAAGGGGTGACATCATTCGCCAAAGGCTCACAGGAATACAAGAATATTTTTATGTTTGTCCATGTAAATTGATAGGAAAAGAATTATTACATATGGATGCATTTTTCTACCTTTGATCTTGAGTATTGAGTAATCATCTCTGAGCATCATATACCCTAAACTGTAAGTTCGTGGAACAAATTCTTAGAGACAACTTCCTGAAGTTGCTCAAATACACCATTCCTTCCTGGACACAAGTCATGCCATGAATGGATCCTTTCTGGGCATTTTAACATTGATTACCAAATTCAGTGAAGCCTTCCCTTGAATAGGAAAATATATGTTATTGTTTCCCTTTCTCTCTTCTTTTTCATCCATTTGCTTTGGAAATATGGGGCAATATACTATTTCTGGCATTGATATCTTTACTTAGTGTTGTTCTGGGCTTGAATCCAGGAGACCTGACTTCATATACTTTCTCAGACACCCTCGCTGAGTGATCCTGGAAAAGTCACTTAATGTTTCCAAACTTCAGTTTTCTTATCTGTAAAATGGATATAGCATCCACTTCCCAGGGCTGATGTGAGATCACATGAGTTAAAATGTTTACAATATATATTTTGCAAACCTTGGAGCACTGGCTCTTATCTTGTATATGTATGTTCTCTTCTTCTCCCACCCATCCCCTTGAGAATTTCATCCATGTTGTTTTACAAGAAAAAAGATAGAATAATAATAATAATAATAATAATAATAATAATAATAAAAAGCTTGTGTTACCTCTAATGTTTATTAGTTGGCTTAAGAATACATCACCAAAGAAACTAAACCAGAGTTTGGCTGAGCAGCTCTGAAGCTGAAGCTGCCTTTTTGCCTTAACCGGTGAGAAATTTTATAGCTTCAATTCCCCTGATGGGCCCTGAGTAAAAAATTAATTCATGAATAATAAAAACCAATCAGTCTTGTTGAGTTTAAGAAGGATTAGGAAAAAGGGGTGTTTTTTCTTACAGAGAACATTTGGAATCTGAGTGTCATCTCCAGTGAGCAGTCAGAAATGGCTCAAGCTTGCCTTTATTAGCAGCAGACAGAAGCAAAGCTGGCAAATGAGATGTTTATTATCCCAAGAAGAGTATTGCATCTTTAGTTGTAAGGTCAAGTTCTGAGGACCAAAGGGTATTTCCCACTCATTTATTTTCTTACAATTCCATATTTCAAACTGGTGAAAAGTCATTTAAATCATTTCCCTGCATAAACTGTATACAACCAAAGAGCCCCAGATCCTATTGTTAAAAAATAAATTCATTTCTAAATGGATGGAGATTGTCCTTAGTCCTCACCCCCACCTGGACCCCCACCAGGACTGAGCTTCAATATAATAGGACTAATTGAAAATAAGTTAGGTTTATAGACATTTCCTTTCTTTCTGTCTCTCCTCTGATTGCATGCTGTCACAATTTATTATTATTTTTCTTTTTTTGTGGCCCAAGATGTGGGGCAAGAGTGCTAAAAATGTACTTTGCTATTAACATCTTTGCACAATCAGAGCTCTACCCAGCCCCATTAGATTGAGTATTGATGAAACTGCATTTTGGTAGGAAGGATCTAGCATTCAAATTAGGGATTTAGTATATAATATCGGGAATAAAAAAGAAAGATGGTGTGAATTCTTCCAATGTATACACACATATATGTATTTACATAAACATACTTATATACATGTATATGTGACAGGTAGATGGCATAGTGGATAGAGCATTGAATTTGGAATCAGGAAGACTTGTCTTCATGAGTTCAAATGCTACCTCAAATACTTACTACTTATGAGACCCTGAGGCAACTGTTTACCTCAATTCCTCATTTGCAAAATGAGCTAGAGAAGCAAATGGCAAATCACTTCAGTAACTTTGCCAAGAAAACCCCGAAAGGGGTCATGAAGAGTCAGACACATGACTGAACAGCAATATCAACTCATGAACATAGCTGTATAGACACTTGGACATGTACGTCTGTATAGTATTGTGCATGTATAAACATACATACATACACACATTATATATATATATATATATCTCCAAGCTGCCAGGTGGCACTAGGTCTGGAGTGAAGAAAACTCATATTTAAGAATTAAAATCTGCTCTTAGACATTTACTACTATATAACCCCAGACAAGTCATTTAACTGTTTGCCTCTGTTTTCTCATCTGTAAAATGAGCTGGAGAAGGAATTGGCCAATTATATCCGTATCTTTATCAAGAAAATCCCAAATGTGGTCAAGAAAAGTCAGACGCAACTGGAAAATATCTGAACAACAAATGTATATATACACATACACATACAATACATATGCATGTGCATGCATGTATATGTGTGTGTATATGTGTATGTACACACTTAACTTGATAAAAGGCTTGTTTCCTTTTAGCCAAGCTATGGAGAGAGCATTTGATCATGTGCATTTATTATACTGTTTTATTTCATTCTTTCTGCAGCTTTAAATAACTTCCTCATATTAGTTCCTTGGCCTTGACCACCATCCTAGGACATTAGAAGGTAGAAGAAATGAATATCATTTAAATACTCCAATAATTTTTCAGTTTGAAAAAGTCATACGGTCAAGTCTTCCAGTCTACCAAGAGCTCTTGGTAGGATAAGACTAATACCGTCTTCTTAAATTGTCCATCTGAAGAACAGGTTGGTCTTAGAGACCCCTTGGATCCAGAAATTCTTTGTGACAGGAACCCACCCATTGTTTTACTTTTGGATTCTCCAAGTCAGTTGTCCTTTACTACTCAGCCACAGAGTGGTGGCTGTCTGGACACTCACACTACAACTCATTCCCAAGGGAAGAAAAACATAAATCAAGGGTAAGTGAATAGAGGAGTTGAGTAAGAAATAGAACCAATTGGGACAAGGATGGATTGATGTCCTGATAGGGAATGAGTGAATGAATGCATGAATGAATGAATGAAAAAGACCCCATCAGGCTCTACCCTTAGAATAATAGCGTACATGGTTTTAAGCCTCTGCATCAAATAGCCTAGGGTATGGAAAACAGAAGCATTCTAGAGCCCCCTGCAGGGCTTGGATAAAAGTGCACATACGTAGCACTGGCTGCAACATTCCAGAGCTATGCTATTCAGGAAAGTGATTCCACTAAAAATCTTGCAGAGATGAATGTTCTGGAAAGAGGGGCTTCCTTGCTGATAAACTTCAGAAAACAGCTCCAGTTCTCCCTTTCAGTTTTCTCTTACGCGTCCTTCACAGGACTATTGTCTCACTGTTTAAAAGGATGCTTCCTTCCATTACCGCCCACATTCCCCATCCCACACTCTCAATTTTTGTATTTACTCAGTTAGGAAGTCCTATAGTCGAATGCCAACTAAACATTAGGGGGTCCCAGTCTTGGCAAGACCTGATGTAATCACCTTTATGTCCAGCACCTAGTGCTGCTGCTACCCTAGGCTACAAGCAGTATAGAAACGATTCCACCATCATCAACGGGTTGTTTGCATTAGACCTCAAAATGAGTCACTTAAACCCTAGTGGGATGATTTCTTCAGAGGAGAAAAGTTTGAATAGGTTGGGAATGAAGGAGAGAAAATATAAGAGAAGGAGCAAACTAGAGAAAGCAACCAAAGAGAACAACTCCTAAATCTCAGAATTTTCCCCCTGATCTTTGTTTTAAAATATTATCATCTCTCTCTCATTAGAATTTCTGACCCGTCTTGTCTAAATTACTCCCAGGGGATTGGACCTTGCTGTGTCTTACAACTGTGAAAAATCAATGGCTAGCCTGCCTCTGTTAGAGCTTTTGACTAAGTGTTCATACTTACTCATCTCAGCAATGAGGATTCAGAAATTCAGGTTTTGTGTTTCAAGTCTTTTAGATAAGTTACATGTAGATAATTTTCAGAGGACTGTGTGAAAATAGGGACCTAAGGCCGAGACCCTCCTTGTATATCATACTATCTTGCATAGGAGGAAAAACAAACACTTAAGAGTTAGAAATGGTGAAGAATGGACATAGCCATTGCTATAGAATGAACAAAAAATTTGTTAAATACTTATTGTGCAAAGCACTAGATTAAGTGCTGGGATTACAAAGAGAAAAGTATGATAATTCTAGCTCTCAAGGGGCTCACATTTTAATTGAACAAAATAAGAAATACAGGAAGGGAAGGTTCAATCAGAGATCAGAAGTTTTGGTGGCTTTTAGGGACAGATTACATAGTGATGCCCAGAGTAACAGGGATAGATGGAAAGGCCCAGTGGTTCTCCACCTTATAGGAAGGATTATAGTTGGTAATTCCCACTTCATCCAAGTAGTATGAGCAGTCATGTTAGCCCACAGTCAGCAGTAGACATGTGATGGAGGAATCTAGCCTATAACTACTAGGAGTGGAGTGGAGTTTCTTGATTCTCTCCATTTGGAGGGGTAAGGATGGAGGGAGGTGGGCAATCAACATCTCACCAGGAAGGAAATATTGATGGAGTTTGTGGAGAAAGGATTCCCCCATGGCATCTTCTCTGCTGGACCCTTGGGTGCCCATTGGATTGAGGGTGATCTGGGGAAGGAAAAGGGAAGGGTTCAGAAATCCAAATTTCTGTTAATACTGGGGCTCCAGATGCACATTATCTATCTAGTTTCTTATTCTTTAGTGCTTTCCAGGCACATAGTCTTTGTCAAAAGAATTAAGGTTTTGTTCTCATTGACACTGACTTCAAAGACTGAAAATATGACAAATCCTAATTTTCCAGAGGCAAAAACAACCACCCTTATTAGAACTGGCAATTTATGGCTTTTTGGGGCTGTGAGGTATTTTTTACATTTTCAACCTGTTCAAAGATTCTTTGGAGGAATAACTATGGCATTGTATGGAAAGAACAATAAATGTGAGTGGTGGCTCTACTACTAAGCAACCATTACACTCTGGAAAAATCACCTCAATTCTCTGACTCAGAATTTCCTTATCTGTTATATGATGAACTTGGGAAAATGGCCTCTAAGTTTCCTTCCAGCTTTAAATCTATGATGTGGTGACTACTTCTTTCTAGTTCTAACCGTTAATGATCTCCATGAATTTGCTTTTCTTTATGTGCAGTTTTGTTTTCAATTTATCAGCTATGTCTGTTGCTTTGGCCCTATTTGGAGATTTCTCAGCAAGGACACTGCAGTGTCCTTCTCTAGCTCATTTCTAGATGAGGAAATGAGACAGAGTTAAGTGACTAGTCCAGGATTACATAGCTAGTGAGTATCTAAGCTCAAAATTGAACTCATGAAAATGAGAGTCCCTGACTCCAGGCCCAGTACTCTATTTATTATGCCTTGGTCTTGTTTTTCTTCTTGCAAGAAATTAGAGTGAAGTATGATTCACGAGTCAGAGAAAGGAGGATTATGATGGTAGCAAGGATGCCAAATTCAGTGAGAAGCAAACTCCTGGCCGAGGATGGTTTATGAAGGGAAATGGCCAGACATAGAGAAATAGCCAGAAGATGCAATGCAAAGAGAAAATCTTCCCAAGTTTCTATAAAGAAGAGATCTGGTACAGATTTCTTTTTTGTAAAATTTGATTTGGACTGGATGGCTTCTGAGGGCATCTAGGTGGTGTAGTGGATGAAGTGTTAGACCTAAAGTCGAAAATATTCATCCTCCTGAGCTCAAATCTGGCATCGGGCATTTACCAGCTGTGTGATCCATTTGTCTCAGTTTCCTCATTTGTAAAAGGGACTGGAGAAGGAAATGGCAAAATACCCCAGGATCTATTCCAAGAAAACTAGAAATGGGGTCATGAAAAGCCAGACAGAACTGAATATGACTGAACAACAACAATGACTTCTGACCTGAAAACCTCTGACCAGTCCTGGTAGCAATAGATTAGGTCAAAGAAAGAAGCTGTTTGGGGTTGTGGCTTTCACTGCATTAGTGATTTGTTTTAGGTCCTTAATCTTTGGCTTAATACAAAACTATAACCCTCCACATGTTCCATTGGACAGTAATGTTCAAACTCAAAGAGAAATGTATCCCTGTCATATGTGGTTTAGAAAATTATGATTAACATTATATTTTGTTAAATATTTACCACTCCTGGCACTGAGGTGTTTTTTCTTGTTGTTTTGTTTTGTTTATTTGTTTGTTTTTACCAGATCTCAAATTGTATTATCAGAACAATCTGATACTGGCTAACTAAGAGAGTGGCAGATCACTGAAATAGGTTAAGTACACAATACACAGTAGTAAATGACTATAATAATTTAATGTTTGACAAATTCAAAGATCCAAACTTTGGGACAAAACTCATTATTTGATAAAACTGCTAGGAAAACTGGAAAAAAGTGTGTCAGAAATCAAGTGTAGACCATTTCACATTGCATACCAAGATAAAGTCAAAATGGATATGTGATTTATATGTAAAAAGTCATACCACAAGCAAATTAGGAGAGCTTGAAATAGACCTGTCAGGTCTATGAATAAGAAAAGATCAAATAAGATACAAAAAGCATTACAAAATATAAAAAAGATAATTTTTATTTTATAAAATTTAAAAAAGTTTTGCACAAACAAAGTCAATGCAACCAAAATTATGAGGAAAGCAGAAAACTGGGAGGGGGAGAGATTTATAGCAAATATCTCTGATAAAGGTGTGATTTGTCAAATATATAGAGAACTGAGTCAAATTTATAAGAATACAAGTCATTTCCCAGTTGACAAATGGTCAAAGGATACAAACAGGCAGATTTCAGACAAAGTAATCAAAACTATTTATAGTCATATGAAATATTTCCCAACTATATATTAATGTGATTCAAGACTCACTCACTCACTCATTTGTAGAATTTGAGTATGACATCTCTGAAGGGTG
This sequence comes from Antechinus flavipes, assembly GCF_016432865.1. NCBI lineage: Eukaryota > Metazoa > Chordata > Mammalia > Dasyuromorphia > Dasyuridae > Antechinus > Antechinus flavipes. The sequence goes on along the minus strand of NC_067399.1, from coordinate 316,378,619 downwards.
TTCAGTGAGGATTTTGTTTTGTTTTGAGATGAAACATTAGAAGTGGCCTTCACTGAATATAATGTACCAAATAAAACACACCTGGGCCTAATGAAGATAGTACAGTATTTAGAATGAGAAAAATCTGAGTTTTTAATTTTCCTTATGAGATTTAGACAGTAAATGATTATGGGCAGGTCACTGAGTCTTAATTACTTCCTCTCTAAATGTTAAAGTTATATGTAGTTGTTATCTGCCTTGAGAATATGATGAATATGAATAATAGATTCCATTAGTATGGAAGTTCCTTGAGGACAGGGACTGTGTTTTTGCTATTCTTATCCTAAGAATTTAGAATGATGTTTGACATATAGTAAGGTTGTTGACTGACTTGTAAGTATTGAATTATTATACATTCTTGTTGCATTTTGGATATATCTTTATTTCTTAGGATATATTTGTATATATCCTTCTTTCTGATCAGGAAACCACTTTAAAGGGTTGGGTCAGGGATGGAGCAGACCCAGGAAATTTAAGAAACTATCCCAGAAGTCCATTCATTTGGTATTAACTTAGAATATCTAAATTCTTGTGGGGCTTTTGGGGAGTTCTTGGGTTTGTTTCCTTGGACCAACTCAGAATTCACTTGTTCTCTTTGGCTGCTGTGATTTTTGCAGAGCAGCACTGCCTAATCCAAATCAGTCCCTGAAAAGGCTTGGTGGGTGTAGATACTGTCTAAAAAGCAGCTCTGCTATATTAATTTCCCTTCTGGACTCAGGATATAATTCTATCCAGGGTAATTCTCTGCAGCAGCCACCATGGGATGAGCCATCAGGGATGCACTTGATTACCTTCAGCAGTTGGTTTCTTCTCCTGTCTATGCAGGGGGAATGGATACCTACTTATTTGTGCCAAGGATGAGTGAGGTGCAAAGAGAACACGATTACTATCCCTTGTTTTATGACTTGAGGCTCAATTCTTGTGGACAGTTATTAAATGCCCTTGGAGTAAATGGTCCTTTGCAAATACATAGACTGTTTTACACTGATAGGGAGTACTTGTGTTTGACCTCAATGTACACTTTATTATTGGAGGGGGGTGCTACTAAATATTAATTGCTGAAAAGTATGTGTACTTAGTGTTAATGAGCAAGGGTCTTGTTGGTATTTCCTGTGGTACTTAAGGAGATAGGATTGTTTTGTAGGGTTTTTTGATACATATGTGAGGTTAGTAATTTCTTTCTTTAAAAAAAAATTTTATTTTTTCAAATATATTTCTTTCTCTTTTAATTTATTTCTAATAATAATTAATAATAATTTTTATTATCTATTTAATTTATTTCATTTATTTCTCTTTCTCCCATCCAGCTCCAATTTAAGAGAAAAAAAATCTTTGTAACTAATATGTATATTTAGGCAAAATAAATTCCAACATGGTTCGTATCTAAAAATGTATTTTTCACTCTGCACCTGGAATCCTTTTGAGGCAATCTGGTACAATGGAGAATACATTGGTACATTAAAGTCAGGAAACCTGAATTAAATCTGGATTTGGATGCTGATTACTTTTGTGACTTTGCAAATCATATGATCAGGCCTCAGTGTTCTCATCTTTAAAATGAATGAGCTAGACCAAATGACTTCTCAGGTTCCTTCTGACTTTAAATCAATGACTTTAGGATTCCCTGTGCATACTTAATCTTGTATATGAAAGAAGGCAGACTGAACCAAGTTGAAGGTATCCAATGAGTCTCAAACCTATACATGAGTTAGGGGACCATCTACCCCAACCACATGAAGACTTAGCCTGGTAGAATAAGCAGATGACAATAATTTGTTCTAATCTTCATGAAGGCAATTGAAGAAAGCACTGGGAAACACTTAGAGCTTGGACAAACATCAAGATCATCCACTGCTTCCTGAGTTGTCATCAGTTGTTGTGACTTTTGTCTAGTTATTGGACATCAATGACCAAAAGAGAGTGAGACTGACAGTTTTGTGCTTCTACCTCACTTAAATCCAATTCATGTGCAAGTCAAGACATTACCCATGATTCTCTCTCAAAAAATGAAGAACAAACAACAATATGAAAGATAGTATCAGAAGGATTACTCTTACCTTTGGGACAGAAGAATGTCATCAGAAGCCAGTCTATTCTCACTGTCCCTGGATAGTTCTCAGAGTAAAGATTATATTAATTCCTGAGAGATAAATCTCATTTTGAAATGGTACAATAGAAATCTTGCTGGCTTGGTCAAATGGTCTCTCTGGCTTCATCCAATAGATCCTTTGTGTCAAAAGACTTCCAAAGGAGATGGATGCTCATACTCTTTACCACCAGATTATCACAAATTGATAAGCTTATTCTTATAAAGAATATAAAGAAAACCATATTCTTATAAAGAATATGGAAACTAGACTAGAAAACTTGCTTGTTTTTTATTATTTAATACCAGCCAGTCATTGATAGTTACTGGGTTGTGAACATAAAGAGCAATAAATAAATATGGGGGTTATTTATACCTTCTGAATCCAATTCTCCCTGTGCAACAAGAGAACTATTCGATTCTGCACACATATATTGTATCTAGGATATACTGTAACCTATTTAACATGTAAAGGACTGCTTGCCATCTCGGGGAGGGGGTGGAGGGAGGGAGGGGGAAAATTGGAACAGAAGTGAGTGCAAGGGATAATGTTGTAAAAAATTACCCTGGCATAGGTTCTGTCAATTAAAAGTTATTTTAAAAATGAATGAATGAATGAATAAATAAATAAATAAATAAATAAATAAATAAATAAATATGGGATTTCCTGGAAAAATTGAGTGGACTGCTAATAAGGTTTAGTTCTGTAAGATAGGTAGTAGGATAATAAAAAAGTAAACTGGAGAATCCAGGAATAAGTACTGGAAGAAAAGTGGTTAAGATACTCCCTCCCATTATTATCAATGTCTTTTATTTAAATGTCATTTTTTTAATATATGTCTCTCTACTCTTTCTCTTTCCAGCGATCCTTCCTTTGTAACAAAGATTTAAAAAGAAAGCAAAACAAAGCAGTTTAGTAAAATAATGAATACACAACACATCTGGCAGTATGCATAGCATCCTACACCCACCTTTCTCTGTGCTATTTTTTCTTTTGCTATTTTTTGTTTTATATCACCTTTTCCAGAGATATTCCTCCCTACTTCTTTACCCATTCCATGTAACAATAAATATACAGTGAATAAAAGAGTTCATCAAATTTAATATATTGCTCCAATTCTAAGGTATATATTCTATATCCCCAGTCTTTCCACCTTTTCAGTGAAGGCAATGAAATCTAATTTTTTTCATTTCTTTTCTGAAGCCTTAAGCTTGGTCATTTTAATTATGTAGATTGCAGTTTTGATGGATTTTTTTGATTGTTGGTGTTCTCATTCATAGCATTGGAGTCATTGAATGTTTTCCTGGTTTTCACTATGTATCATTTCATTTAAGTCCATGTTCTCTGAATTCTTTATGGCCATCATTTTTTAAAGTAAAGCAATATTGCTTTATATTCATGTACCACAATTTGTTAAACTCTTTCCTAATTGATAGGCATCCATTTTGTTTTTAGTTCTTTGCTACCGTAAAAAAAGTGTTCCAAGAATATTACAAGGTATAAAGGACCTTTCTGTCTTTAACTTCTTTGGGCTATACAGCTAGGTCCTGATTAGTGCAAATAAATGTCTCTCCTGAAGTGATGGCATTATTTGAATTCATATTGCATATTTCCATTGGACTGGAACCAATGATCCATATTTTACATAATTATAAATTCTGATAGTGTAAATTTGAATACATGTGACCACTTCGGGGGAGTCATTATTTCCACTAATTGGGACTTAGCTTATATCTAGCAGGGGGGATTTCTGGATCAAAAAGAATGGATATTTTAGTCACTTAAAAAAAAAGCATAATTCTGAATTACTTTCCAGAATGATTGAACCAATTTGTAGTTCCATAAACCATATATCAGAGTGCATGTATTCCTTTAGTATCTCTAACAGAAGTTATTGCTATATTTTGTGATCTTTTATGAATTTTTATTGGTGTGAGATTTTTTCAGTGGGAGAACTTATCCAACTTGCTTTACTAGTGTATTCTAAATACCACTATCTCCCATCCAAGTGAAAACAAAACTTCTCTTGTCCATGGTACATGAAGTCCAGACCCTTCATGAGTATATATATATATCTATATATAGTTTATATAAACATATTACATATATGTTTATATATACACACATATATGCATACACATGTCTACATGAATATATATTCATATGTATCTATAGATTTGTATATATGCATGTGTTCTTTTCATCTCTTTCAATATCACTTCCTATTTTTGTTTCTCATAGTAATTTTCTCTCTTATTTATCCTGGTCTCTCCATTTGTCTCTCTCTTTTGTTTTTGAACAAAAACATAATAATAATCCCTGAATACAGGCTAGTCAACCAATATTCTGAGAAAATGCATATATTGAAAGAAAACTATAAAAAGCCTACATATTAAGTTGGTGTTATGTCAATCTATTGGATTCTAGGTTCCAGGGAATTTACTTTAGGAAAATTGAGTCATAGGCAGTCATAGAATTTTAAAGCTAGGAAGGACTTCAGTAATTATCTAGTTCAATCTCCTAATTTATCCATGCCTCTCATCCCATTTTTTTGTGGGAGGGGGAAAGCAATTGGAGTTAAGTGACTTACCCAGGATCACACAGCTAGTAAATATCTGAGGACAGATTTGAAATGAGGTCTCCTGACTCTCTAGCCAGCTCTCCAGTCACTGCACCACCTAGTTGCATCTTATTACTTTTTTTCCCCTACTCATTGTATGGATAGGTACTGATTCTCAAATTATGGTCTATATACATCCTTTAGGGATCTTAACATCTTTTCGGGGCAGGGAAAAATTAAGAACTATTTTCATAATGAGACTAAGACATTATTGCTTATTAAAGGATTCTATCTCATTCCAACTATATATCTATATGAGGCCAGATTTTCTTTATAAATGTTAATCAAAACAATATATCACAACAAATTGAATGCAAAAGCAGATATGAGAATCTAGCTGTCTTCAACAATAATACTCTTGTCATTTTTTGTTTCAGGAAATATATTTTATTTTTCATTAAAATGTTATTTACATAAATATTATTTAATGAAATTGTTATTGTTTAAGTGAATTAAGTGTTTTAAATTTTTTACTAAGTTTAACTTATGATAAATATCAATAACTAGAATCTATATAAACTAAAGCTTTTTGGGGTCCTCCATAATTTTTAAGAGGGTTAAGGGGTCCTGAGAACAAAAAGTTTAAGAATTACTGCCTTAAACCAAATTTTTAAAAAAGCAAATATTAAGGTAAATCAAATATGCTAAGCAATAATCTCTTCTGGATTTGAGATGTTAAGAAGACAGTGTTGTGTATTGGATAAAAGCACTCACCTAGAAGCTGAGAGAAGGGCTCCTTGTTTCAACTCTGCCCAAAACTAATTGTGTGACTTTGGAAAAGTCACTTGACCTTTTATAATATAATTTTTCTCATTTTTTTAAATAATAATTTTCTCTTTTCTTATTTATCTTGAACCTTAATTTTCCCATTTTTTAAAATAAGAAGATTGGACTAGATAGACTAAGACCCTTCTGAAGGTTCTGGTACTTGGAGGAGAGCCATCCTTCAGGAAGCCTCTACAGGAAGTAAAAATGCAGCACAAACGTTTTGAAATGAGTTATTAAAATCATCTAGCAAACTCAAGTCAAAGCTGGGAACAGAATCCAGGAGGTATGATTTCTAGGCTGCCCACCAGAGTGTTTAGATACTTTTGTGGCTACCTATGTATGAAAAATTAAAAACAAATAAAAAAAGAAAACAAAGATTCCCAAGACAGTTGTGATTGAAGAAGATGTGATTTGGTAACCAAAAGAGAATATTAGTGTGTGTACGTGTGTATTTGTGTGTATGTGTGTGTATTTGTATTTTCCAGCTGAGCTTTGTGACCCAGAGAGAGGACAAAGAAGTTTTGGGTCAGATCACATTGGGCTCTTTAGAGAGGAAAAGATACTTACTTGAAAAAGATGATTCTTAAGCTGTTACAAACTGTTTTTTAGTATTATCATTTATGCGAGATCAAAGGAAACAAAGTCTTTGTCAGTTAATCAACAAGTTAAGTTCCTACTATGTGTTGGGGGGGGGGGAGTGAATTCCAGGAAATATTCAAAGTTCAATGAATTTCCTTTTGTAATAGAGAGAGGAAAAGTGTTGAATTGAAAGTTTTACCATTGGGCTTTTTGCCCTGAATAACTAAGCAAAACTCAGGACAAAGAGAATTAAAAAGAGCTTATTATAAGTACTTCAGATTATTGACAGGTTGATTACTGATGATCAGCCTTATCTATTTCTTAAAATTTTTATTTATGGCTGCCTGGTTGCTAGGCTGTGCATAAAGTGCAGTGCAATGCCCAGACCTGGTCCTTATGTATGTGTGTGTATCCTTAGGGAGCTCACTGTCCTATAATCCAGGAAAAGCAGCACGATGTCAGACAGATCAGAGTAACGTGTTAAAAGTTCCAGCAGAAGTGAACACCTTGGTCCTCTTGGGTCTTTAATAACTCCGCCAACTTCATTTCTCTGCCAGATGACACACAGTCTGTTCAAGGTCAGCACCAGGGTTGCTAGATTGAACAAGTGATTTCTGTGGGTATCCTGAGTAGTCTAACCAAATATATTTGCTACTAGTGAAAAGTGAGTCTAAGAGCCTGGGGAAAAAGTCCTTGAAATATTGGGATGATACAAGTTTTCTTTTAGTAATTATATCTTCAAAGGTAGATCTCAGCATCTTATTTCCATCCTCTTCTGCAACTACCATTTCTTCCTTCTTATGTTCCCATTCATGGATAGCATTAAGCTTTGCTAATAACTACATTATGAAAGAAAGTGTGTAATATTAGTGATGAGCCCCAACACTAATAATAGTTGTAATTTATAAACACTTTAAAGTTACAAAGTTCTTTACATATATCTTGCATAATAAAGTCAATCCCTCAACCTCATTCTCCCCCTTGTAAATGGGATAGGGACACATTGATAAATATTTAACAATCAGCTTTCTGAAGGAAAAAAATGGCATGCTTTTAAATTTAATCTGCATTATTAATATTTTCTCCAACACTGGCCTAGTTTGGACAATAAACAAAACAACAAATCAAATCATGATTTGTAACATTTGCTGATTTTTGAAGCGTAAATCTCACTTGAACATTTAACAATTGACACACTAGAGGTATGAGCTTATACTACTCTCATTATTTATACCACAAGGTTGTTATGGGACAAGCTCCTTGTAAATCTTCAAGTGTTATATAATTTTAAATTTAAAAATAATTAACTGTCTGCTACATGAAAGGCCCTACGGTTATTGTCTTTAGCAATTTTTGTTATTATGGTAATTATTATTATTAGAAGATGGCATTCATTAATTAATAAAGCAATATTTTTGAGCACCCATTATTTTTCAGGCTCAGGCAGATCTGTCTTCATAGATACTTAAAAGGAGTGGTGATGATAGTCTAATCTCAACTGAATTTCCAGACAGGGTTTGAGAAGTACTTTCAGTGAGTAAGGTACCTTAATAAGCAGTATTGGGAAGAATTTAAAAAATAACAGATTTAATTCTTGCCCTAAGGGACATTACAGTCTAGAAGATTTTTTTCCTCTCTCTTACAACTCCTTAAGATAATGTCAAATAAGTGAATGGGGCGGGGGGGAGGGGGACATTTATCAAACACATATACCAATACATAAAGCCTTACATTTGGGTTTTGTTTTTTGTTTTTTGTTTTTTTTTAAAGCTCAACAAATACAAGATGGAGGGAAATTTGGCAAATGAACTGGAGAAAGAAATGGGCAAACTGTTCGTGTCTCTTTGCCTTAAATGAGGTCACAAAAAATAGGACATGACTAAAAACCTGAACAACAGAAAATCCCAGAGTAGATTAGGTGATAAACATTGCCTTGGTCAGACCATGTATAGAGTATTATCAGTTTGGCTGCCATATTTTAGAATAATCATAAACTAGAGCCCTCATCTAAAAGAGGTGGACTTGGAGAATGAGGACACATAGATTGGGGATATTTAGTCTAAATAAGAGGATATTTGGCAACAGAATGATAGCTGTTTTTTAGTTAGTTGAAGGGATATTGTATGAATGAAGAGAAGGGGAGAAGAATGAAACAATCATTTGTCAGCTCCTATTTTTGCCAGGTACTTTATAAATAATGCTTTACAAATATTTCATTCGGTCCATATAATAATCCTAAAGGACAGATGCTATTATTATTCCTAATAATAATTGAGGAAATTGAGGCAGACCAGTTAAGTGACTTGTCTACATTTATAGCTAAATGAACTGTAGCCTATTTGAACTCAGATTTTCTCGATTTCAGACACAATATTTTATGTGTTTTGCAACATAATTCCCATAAGCTTAGGTGCTTTCTGCCTAAATTCAGAGGGTAGAATTAAGAGTAAGGGGTGGAAATTACAGGAAGACAGATTTTAGTTCCTCAAAAGGAAAAAGTTTGTAATCATGACAGTTGTCCTTGGCTATCTCTTGAGGTTTTGTAGTTGTGATAGTGAGTTCTCTATCACTGGTAGTTTTCAAGCAAAAGCTGGATGGTTATTCTTTGTTAAAGTTCATTCATAACTTGACTTGGGTAAGAATTAGATTTCAAGGAAAGAACTTTTACAAACCGTGAAGGTTCCTATAAATGGGAATTAGTTATTTAAATGATTTCTGAGACCTCTTCCAATTCTATGGAAATCCAATCTATGGAATATAGGCCCGTGAAAAATTTTAGTAAAATGGAATTATTAAATCCCATTTTTATTTTTAAAAAAAATAGCCGGATGTAAGGAGTACCTGAGTACTCATGCTAGTCATGAGATTCTGGGCAAGTCACTTAACTCCAATGGCTTAAAAAAAAAAAAAGAGTGCATTCAAAAAAAAATTGAGGTAGCTGAGTGGCACAGTAGATAGGGTACCAGTCTTGAAGTCAAGAGGACCCAAGTTCAAATTCAGTCTCAGAGACTTACTAACAATGGGATCCTGGATAAGTTACTTAACTCCAATTACCTCAGCAAAAACAAAAAATACATTAAAAAATAAATCATGGGGCAGCTAGGGGATGCAGTGGATAGAGCATGAGCCCTGAAGTCAGGAGGACCCGAGTTCAAATCTGACTTCAGACACTTGACACTTCCTGGCTGTGTGAACCTGGGCAAGTCACTTAACCCCAAATGCCTTAGCTAAATCAATCAATCAATCAACCAATTAATCGTATATTAACATGAAGAAACAATAGAGACAGGTTTAAAAACATTAGGGGAGGTATTCCAATGCCTGGTGGGACAAATGCTGGTTTGTGGCAGTTGGGGATAATGCTGATCTGTAAGACTGAGCAGTCTCCCATTGGGGGGGGAGGAGGAAGAAAGCTGTTCAGGACACTTGGAAAAGAGGAGGAATAGAGTTTGACTATAAAGTTGAAGAGATCAGTGAGCAAACATTTGGAGGTGCACACTATTTCTCTGCCTCAGAGCAATTTGGCAGCTGAGGTGATCAAGCCTCCATCCCAGCTCTATTCAGGAAGTCTTAGCTTGCTGGAGCAATCTGTGACACAGGCTCTCCTCAAAGAACTACATTAGGAGAAGCTTAACAGCAACACCTGCAGGGGATTCACTCCCAGCTCTGGACCTCTCCCACCCTCCACCTCTTCGCCAGCAGCCCTGCCTCCCCTTGAGATACCTCTGCTCTGAGACCTGCTCCCTGATTGGTGAGTCCCTGGATAGGACTGAAATTTTATGAGGGGCTCCAGGCAGGTCCACTTTACTCCCAGGGGCTTGACTCACTTTCTGGATTTCTTCATTTCTTTGCCAATAGCCTTGCCCATTCCGTTTTGTTTTCCCCATCATAGGGCTACTTAGCCTTATTTTCTGGTAAAGTTCATCACCTCCCTCCTCAGAATAAAGTTTTTAAAGGCATAAAATGTAAAGCACATTGGATTACAAAGGAAGCCAATTCTATTAAAATGCTGTTTTAAAAATTAAAACCAAAAAAAAAGTTCACAAACCCCAGGATAAGAACTCTTGCTCTCTTAGAATGTTAGCTTCGTGAGAGTTGGGATCATCTTTGTATCACAATAGTGATACATTATAAGCCTGAGTGCCTAAGTGCTTAAGAAATGTTTTGCTGTGTGTGTGTGTGTGTGTGTGTGTGTGTGTGTTACCCTGTCTGTCTCTTTTATGTGTCTTTCTGTCATCTGTTATGTCTGACTCCTCACAATCCCTTTTAGGTTCTCTTGACAAAGATACTGGGGCACTTTACCATTTCTTTCTCCAATTCGTTTTACAGATGAGGAAACTGAGGCAAACAGGGTGAAGTGACTTGCCCAGGATCACATAGCTAGTAAGGATCTGAGGCCAGGGCTTTTCCCATTGTTCCACCTAGCTATTTATCTATTTATCTATGTGTCATTTAATGTCTGTCTGTCTATCTGTTCCTTCTTCCTCCTCCTTTTCCTCTCTGTCTCTCTGTGTCTCTCTCTGTTTCTGTCTGTCTCTCCCCCTCCACCCTGTTTCTGTCTCTCTCTGTCTCTCTGTTTCTGTCTCTCCCTGTCTCTGTCTCTCTGTCTGTCTGTCTCCCTCTTTCTGTTTCTGTCTGTCTGTCTCTGTCCACCCTGTCTCTGTCTCTCTCTGTCTCTGTTTCTGTCTCTACCTCTGTTTCTGTCTCTCCCTGTCTCTGTCTCTCTGTCTGTCTGTCTCCCTCTTTCTGTTTCTGTCTGTCTCTCTCTCTCCACCCTGTCTCTGTCTCTCTCTGTCTCTCTGTTTCTGTCTGTCTCTATCTCTGTTTCTGGCTCTCCCTGTCTCCGTCTCTCTGTCTGTCTCCCTCTTTCTGTTTCTGTCTGTCTCTCCCTCTTCACCCTGTCTCTGTCTCTGTCACTGTCCTTGTCTTTCTCCTTCTCCCTCTGTGCTGTAAGGCACTTTAGAAGCCATCTAGTCTAACTCTCATTTTATAGGGAACCTGAGGTTAGGTGACTTGTCCAAGGTCACTAAGTATTAAATGACTCTTCCTGCTTCTAGTTCTACCGTTTCCTCTGGAGTCCTCAGCACCATTACCTCACTATAATACTATCACAACCTTGAATGCTATGATTCTAAATCTAAAGAATTTGCTTCCTGGTGACAACTGCTACCCTGAATTGAAAAACAAATAATTCCTGAACCCCCTTTCCCAAAACAAACCAAACCCTTGAGTTCTTCTCACCCTCGTGTTTTTCATCTTTTGTTCCTGAAGGAACCAATCCGAAGAATGTGCTGATGTCTCTACCTGGGGACCCTGGCTCCCCAGGAGCCATATTCCCATATAGGAATGACCATTCATCTTCATCATTCTTTTCCTTTCTGTACTTAACTATCCTGGTGCAGGGCAGCTCTGGGTTCTTCTCCGTAGTGGACCTGAGACCCTGGGAAAAGACTATCTGCCTTTGTGTGAATGTTGACTCTAATTCCCTAGCTTGGGGATAGCTCAAAAAGGAGAGTCAGCCGACATTGCTCATTGCTACCCCTTTGGTGGGATCTGGGGGATTCAAGGTCACAGGGAGGCACATGCCTTTGGAGGCAGTCTGTGCAGCCACATACTCAGTGTAGGATCTTGAGAATAAGCTTGCAGAGCAGAGCTGGATATCAGCTCTATTTAGTACAAAGAAAACATCCATGAAGTCCTCAGGGTTTGAAGGTCTCCATCCTGTCAGCTGAGCAGTTCTTATGACATTGGACCAGCTGGTGATACTGGACCGGAATTTCTTTTCACTTTTCTTTCGTTCTTTCTGCTCTTTCCACCCTAAAAACACTCAAAGCATGAGAGACCTCACAGAAGAATGAACAAATGACCTTTTACCCTCTGAGATGGTCTGACCCTGACCTGAAGAAACTGGTCTTGAGTTACAGAACCAATTTTCTGAGTGAGGAAAATGTTAAGGTTGCCAGCTATAAAGATCAACGAACCAACAAGCATTTATTACCTACCTACCCCATGCCAGGGACTGTGTTAAGCACTGGGCTACAATGACAAAAATGAATGGCCCATGGGGGAGACAACATATACTTTTATAGAGAAATGAAACATAAGGTTAGGGGTTAAACTTTTGATTTTTTTTTTTTTGATACAGGGTGAGGAATTCTATAATACTGTGTTGGAACTTGATCAGCAATATATAGTTTTAGAAAATTGCCTAGAACATTGAGAAGCTAAATGACTTACCTAGGATCATATAGTGATCGACATAATCAAAGATCTTTTACAAACTTGGGTCTACCTTTAAAGGTCACATCTTTCTCTAACTATAGCATGTGAGTTCTTAATCTAAGTTTAAAATAAAATAAATGGCATAAAATGAAATAAAAATAAATAGTATAAAGGAGTATAAATAAATAGTATAAAATAAGATTTGGAGGTGGGGGGCAGGAGCCACTAAGAGCTCTGGGGTTTAAAAAAAGAGTATTTGAAAAATGATTTCCATACCCAGAGAAAGAACTGCTTAGGATGAATACAAATTGAAGCAGACTTTTTTGTAAGCTTTATTTTTCTTGTGTTTTTTTTTTGGAAGGAAAGGAAGATCTATGTTTTATTTTGCAACATGACTTTTATGAAAATGTTTTACCTAACTTCACATGTGCCTTCTCAATAGGGGAAGGGTGGAGAGGAAGGGAGAGAATCTAAAACTCAAAGTTTTAAAAACAAAAGTAAAAAAATTGTTTTGCATGTAACTGGCAAAAATAAAAATATTAAATAAAAATTAAAGGACATCATTATGATAATAATAGTTAGCATTTATAGTGACTTAAAAAGTTTACAAAATGATTTACATATGGTATTTTATTGGATTCCCATGACAATCCTGGGAAATAAGGGCATTTTACAGATGATCAATCTTGAGGCGGGTTAAATGACTTGTCCAGAGTCACACAGCCAGCTTTTATCTGAAGAAGGATTCACACTCAGATTTCTTCTTTATCTACTGTGCTACTTAGCTGCCTTAGGACTAATAGATATGAGGGCCAGCAAAGACATAAAATTATGTACTTGAGCTCACTGTTAAATTCTAGATAGGGGACAGAGCACATGCAGAGATAATTCTCACAGGTGAGGTTAGTAAAAGAGCAGACTCCTGATTAGTCTGGATACTTTGGTCTCTCCTTTTACTATAAAAGTTTTGTTTCCTCAGGAAGTGGGGAAGTATTCCACTAATGCAAGTAGCAGCCCTCAGTTGTCAGTGATTTAGCATATAAATCCCAGATTGTTGCTTGAGGCACAAAGGAGTTAAATGATTTGTCTGGGGTCACACACATACTTAAGAGTGAGAGGCACATTTGAACCCTGATCTTGACTCTAAATCCAGTATCCTAACCACTATTCCATCCTGTCAGTTCAAACTTGCACTACTTCTTCCTCCAGATCTATTATTTACTATGTTTCTATGTCTAGATGCTTTAAAATGTGGTGATTTTATCGGTATGGTTATTTTTGCTTTCAATATAGATCATAAACCCTCCATGCTTGAATAACACTCATGCCAAGTGAGCAGCCCCCGACGATGAGTCTCTTGACAGTTAACCAGGCTGATTCCTCAATGAAAGACATAATCTGTTGTTAAGTCCCTACTCAGAACCTTTCTAACTTGGTAAGAAGGACATTACGTGCCCTCTGTCCTCATAGTTTGAAATCTTGGGTCACCTCTATGCCTTGGTAATGCAATGAGAAAAGAGGTAGGTGATGGTCCCATATGTTTCTTTTTTCTGAACAGAAAGAAAAATAGGGGGAGATGTTTTACTCACATCTTTATTGGGTTTTCCAGTATATTATTATATTAGTTAAGTCATTCAAGTGCATGTGTCTATATCTATCTATATATATACATATATATGTGTAGTGTATAGGTATGGTATAGTATATAGTATATAAATATGCATTTATATACATATAAAGTATGTTAAGATTTTATTTATATATAATACACATTATATATGTATGTATATATTTAGATTTTATATATTAAATATATATATATACATGTGTGTATGTATATGTGTAGTATTATATAAATATATTTAAGTTAGTAAAGCTTAAAAGTACTTTGAACCCTTGGAACAACTTGTACCTCTACATCTTTTATGTCCCCCTAAAAACTCACTCTCTATAGTTGTATATAATACTTGTTAAATAGAACACAAATACATCCTGCTTTCAGAAAATCCCAAATATGAAAATTCAAACATATCAAAATTCAAATTGAGATTATTGACCTTCTTCCAGAAGCATTTCCTTATTTGTCTTGGTGTTAATGCCTTCTTTTTGATATTATCTTTAATTTATCACCCATCCACTCACACCCACAACCTCTTTTCATGCTTTTGTTCACAATTAGATTATGAGCTTTTGAAGGGCAAGAAATGTTTTTTACCTTTCTCTGTGTCTCTAGAACTTAGCACAATGCCTGACACATAGTAGGTACTAGACAAAAGCTTGTTTACTTATTGATTTTATAGAGGTATTCTTCAAAATGCTGAAAAGCACAATGTAATGTTCCTTTAATAAGCTGCCTTAGCATATTTAAAATAGGATTCAATTTACAAAAGGTGGATTGTTATATTTCTTTGAGGTAGATAAGTAGACTCACCTGTATATTTTCTCCACCTTATTGGAAATAATTCATTTTTTCTCCTCCATTTTTTTTGGTAGGCTGAGAATATTGTTTCACTATTGATTTTGATCCTTAAAAAAAAAAACATAATCCTTAAACCACGTCATTTGTACTTGTCTAGAATAAAGGTTAAATTTTATTTGACAGATCCTGATGGGCAAATGTGGGTGTTGGGATGAGATGTAAATGGTGGACATATAGGAATAGTGGATGGTAGTAGAACAAGGTTTATGGGGCTGATGGCCTATACCAGGAGGTGAGGAGCAGAGACAAGTGTGTAAGCAGGATCAGATCAGAACTAGGAAGGGATGACTATAGGATGACTTGAGCTATGATGTTTCTTCTAGAGATCTCAAAATATTTTACCTAGTTCTCAATTTTTTAAAAAAAGGAAACTTGATTGAGACATGTTTGTTATTAAATCATTTTAATTATGTCCAACTCTGTGACTCCATTTGAGTTTGTTTGTTTTTTCTCTAAAGATACTGGAGTGGTTTGCCATTATAACAAAATAGGTATAGAGGAGAAATTACTGTTAATCTTTTTCATATTGGGCCTCAGAGAGTTTTCTTGAGATTGCACAGTAAATATTTGACCATGCTTAGATTTTCCTTTTGTCTTTTTGTTTCATAAGAGTAACAAAGTCCAAGGCCTTGACCCAAAACACTGAAATATAGAAGGTATGAGACCATAGTATAGAGTTAGAAACAATGATTAGTTAAAAAAATTAGTTAAAAACACAGAGAGGGGAGTTGAGCTCCTATCTTACCTGATCTCCTATTTTACCTTGTACACTTTGTGATGCTTATTCCAGAGTCAAAATGACTAATCAAGGCTTTAGTTTGCTCCATATTCCCTTTTGCTGATGGAGACAATAAAAACATCTCACAGGTCCATGAAGAAAGTTCAAGGGATAGCTTGAAAGTAATGACCAATATTTTTTTTAAACAAAAATGCTAGAATCAATGTGTCCAAATGAATGTTGTTGTTTTCAGTGCCATCACCTTAGAAGTCTGTTCATTTCTCCCCAGTTCCCTCTTCCCCCTTTTTTTCAATCTCTCTTTTGGGAAATTTGGGAATTTGGGAACTTTTGGAAATGCTGGGAGATTGCACTATGTAATCATGTCCATTTGGATAAGTGTGTAAGTTCTGGAGGTTTTGTTAAAAAGAAAAATAAAGAAAAGTTCTGCTTTTTAGTTACAGCCCAGAGCCCCCAAGACCAACTGAAAAAAATTGCCCAGAGGAAGTGAGAATGATTCCCTCAGAAAAACCAAAGATTCTCACTAGTAGAAAGGAGGATCTCAGAGGTCAGCTATAGAGCCTAAGTTTGAATTTACTCAACCCAGTGTTGAAGGCATCATGTTTTAGTAGAAAAACTGATGGAATTGGAATCAACTAACCTGGTTCCAAACCCCGACTGTCACTTACTCCCTATGTGACCCTATTCAAGTCCCCTTCAGTTCTCTGGATTGAAATGTCTTCTTCATCTGTAAATGTTCTTTAGCATTCTTTGCGAGAATCCAGATTGGTAACAAAGAAAACAAAGAAAATTTAGGAAATTGATGGCAGATGAGGGTTGCGTTCACAAGCCCCAAATATGTTTCTTACTGTCAAAAATTGACAATTCCCCAGAAGAACCCTGATCCTGTCTTTAGCTGTAAACATGCCAGAAAGGCCAAATGATCAGGACCTAGTCAGTGTCACCAATTAGTGGAGACAGCAAACATACGATCCAATGGCAATGCATATTATTTGCTCTTGAAAATTAACCTAATTGTAGGACCCTAGAATCAAATCTTTACATACTCTTTCATTTGGTCACAGCCCCCCTGACATTTTCTCTTCTTAGAAAGATCCAAGAAAAATTGCTCTTTAGAGAGCTTGTGAGATTTGGAATAAGAAAAATGGCAAGCTGTCAAGAACAAGGCTGGGAGGACCTTGGAGGATCTTCCAGGAGTAATGTCTTCCCTGAACCCTGCAGAAGGACCAACTAGAGAATCTGTACCCCCAGAAAATCAGGGAAAACAAATATTACAGCCGGCAATCTAAGCTGAGAAGGAATGTGATTGGATCATATGTCAGTCCATCCCAGCAATTCTATTCTGCCTACATGGAGTTCTCCTCTTTCATTTTGTTCAGCAGGCAGGAAGCCGATTTTAGGTCCCAGAGATATAAGATTTCTTTTCATGATTGGTTCTGAGTACCGCAGATAGTAACAATGTGGTTGCCTCTTCTCCATCCACAAAGTCCCTCCGGAGTTTACACTGAGCTCATGTCTCCTGCTCTGCGTTGCCAGACTCATGTCTGGGTAAGAAAGGTTCCTCTTACCCTTCATCTTGATCTCTGGGCCCAAGCCATGGTTCGTGCTGGGCACAGTCAATACTATTCACTTGGGATGGATTGTGAGAGTTGGGACAAATGTTTTGGAGGAAAAGCACAAAACTCCCAGCCTCGAGGGGAAAAGAAAAATTAAATGTGATTCAGATCAGGACTGCCATTCATAGTGGAAGTCACCTTTAGTGTTTCTCTACTAGTCTTTTGGCCCTAGAAGATTTCTTTGTAATTTGGATATATTTGGATCAGGATTGGGTTACCTCTGTAGACAGAACTATTTGAGAGGGTAGAATTAGAATCAAGGGGTAGAGACCATGTTGTTGTTCAGTTTTGTTTTGTTTTTTTTTTTTATCGTGATCTTGGTGACTCCATTTGGAATTTTCTTGGCAAAGATACTTGGGCAAGGATACTTGTCCTTCTCTAGCTCATTTTACAAATAAGGAAACTGAGGCAGACAGAGGGAAGTGAGTTGCCCAGGGTGCCACAGCTAGTGGTTTGCTATTTCCTTCTTCAGCTCATTTTTCAGATGAGGAAACTAAAGTAGACAAGGTGAAATGATTTGCCCAGGATAACTGACAAGTGTCTGAGGCTAGTTTTGAACTCAGGACAATAAATCTTCCTGATTGGCACTCTATCTGTTGCACCACTCAACTGCCCAGACGTCATAAATAAACATTTTATCTCAGCATGAGAAGATTTTTCTTTATAAGAACTTTTACAAATCAGAATGGACCACTTACAACTAGTAAGCTCCTTGGTACTGAAGGTCTTCAAAAAGGAACTGAATGAAAATTTATCCTAGAATCATAGATTCTAGAAAGTTAGATTCATAAAGCTAGAAAATGACCTCACTTTACAGATGAAGAAGACACTGCAATCCAGAGAACTGAAGGGGACTTGAATAGGGTCACATAGGGAGTAAGTGACAGTCAGGGTCTTTCTACTAAATCATGGTGCCTTCAACACTGGGTTGAGTAAATTCAAACTTAGGCTCTATAGCTGACCTCTGAGATCCTCCTTTCTACTAGTGAGATTCTTTAGTTTCTCTGAGGGAATCACTCTCACTTCCTCTGGGCAATAGAGAGAAAGCTGCTACTAATTGTTGATTGTTTCTTTCTAGTTACCTTCACAAATGCCATATCAAAAGCCCTTAAAACATTACCAATTGAAAGTATTTCTTTTCTGAACAAGTTGTGGGATATGATTGGATGGAAAACAATTGTGTTATAAGAAATGATGAGCTCAGTGATCTTAGGAAAACATGGAAAGACCCGCACATAATAATAAAGAGTGAAATGAGCAGAACCAAGAGAAAACTGTATGTGGGTTTTCACATACAAAATATTCAGCAATATTTTATTTTAATTTTCCAAATACATACAAATATGGTTTTCAACATTCATCCCTATAAAACCTTGTGTTCCAAATTTTTTCTTCCTCTCCTCTCCCCAGGACAGCAAGCAATCCGATATTGGTTAAACATGGGCAAGTTTTCTAAATACATTTGCATATTTGTTAGAAGCAATATTGTTTTAAAAATGACTTTGAGTGAATAAATTATTTTGATATTATAAATACCTATATTAGCTATAAGATATATAAAGAAAGATGCTATCTATATGAAGACAGAATTAACAAATGGAAATATGTAGAGAATAATTTTATACATATATACATATATATGTTTGCATATACATATATACAATACATATACACACAGCAATTTGTGTCTAATGGTATCTTTCCTTAGGGGATGAAAAAAAGAGAAAAAAAGAAATTTACATGTTGTATACTTAAAAGGAATAGCAAATTATATACAATAGATTTGCATTTTCATGTACAATTATCTCTTTATTATACTATGTTATGGAAATATTTATTTTATCTTATACATTAAAAATAAAAGAAAATTTATGTCACCACCTATATCCCAGCTGATCGACATACATAAACTGTATTTTGGAGTTAAATATCTAGGAAATTCACCTTGACTTAGGGTAGGAGGTTCCTTGTTTTGGAATGAAAGAAAAAGCTAAAAATATACATTTCTGTGTAATGATACTTTCACAGTCAAACACAAATTACTTAAAATAACAACTTTGTAGTGCCTTGAAATATGTAAAACCTTCCCATTTCCTTAGTCCGGTTAGGTATCAGCTTCATATTATAGAAGAGAACTCTCAAGCTCAGGGAGTTTGGGTCTTTTAAGAGGCAACCCTAATATCAGAGTTGGGTTTTGAAATTGGCTCTCTTGATTCAAAGTCAACCTAGATTCAAATTTAAACTCTGATATGCTTTACCTATGTGACCATAGACAAGCCTTTCATCCCCAGATCCATTAGTTTTCTCACCTGCCAAAGTATGTGTTTAGCTAGATTTCCCTTATAGTCTCTTCCAGAAATACAAATCTATGATCCTTCCCATTGGGTTCAGTCCCAAGTCTACCTTTGTGTGAGGTAATGAAGGGTTTAGATAAGTTGATTTTTGAGGTCTCTTCCTGCATTAAACTTCCAATCCCTCTAATAATGAACCTCCTCTGGTATCTAGGATTACACATCCCTCCTTCACTACCTGTTTCTTGTTTTTGTTTCCTTTGAGTTTTCACAATCCAGATTTCATTGTGATTCAGAAACATGGGGTCCTTTCCCCTGCCATTGAGATAGTTTTGATGGAAAAGGAAAAGAATTCAACAAATATTTCTTTGTCTCATAAAACTTAGAAATGGAAAGGAATTTAAAGATTACCCCATCCTAGTTTGAGCTCTCACTATTTCTTTCCTGGCCTATTGCAATAGCCTCAATAATAACTCTTCTGCCTTGTCTTGACTTGATTCAAGGATGCCAAAATAATTTTCCTAAAGTTATAGGTTTGACCATATCACTGCCCTACTCAATAAACTCCAGTGGCTCTCTATTAATTCTAGGATGAAATAGAAAGCATTATTTGTCATTTAAAATTTTTTGACAATCTGGTTCTTTTCTATTTAGTCTTATCATACCTTATTTCCCTCTGTACACTCTATAGTCTAAATAAGCTGGCCTTCTTCATGATTCTTCATGCATGATGCACATTTTCCATTTCTGTGTATTTTCATTGGCTTTTTAAGATGTCTAGATAAAAAAGCATTTATTAAGTGCCAACTGCATGCTAGGCAATGTACTAAGTGTTCTACATACCATATTTCATTTATTTCTTACATCAGTCTTGGGAGGTAGCTTCTATTGTTATCCCTGTTTTGTACTTGAGGAAACCAAGGCAGACAGCAATTAAATGAGTTGCTCAAAGTCACACAGTAAGTATTTGAAGTCATATTTGAACTCAGATCTTTTTGACTCTAGGCCCAGCTTTCTATCTACTGTGCTACTTTAGCTGCCTTAGGGAATAGACTTACTCCTCATCTCTGCTTTGTGGAATCTCTGCTTTCCTTCTAGATGCAGTTGGAACCTTTCTTCCTCACCCTCTTCAACTTAAATTGTCTCTTTCCTTCCCCATTCCATCCTCCTTTCCCACCAAGATAACCATGTGCTTTGTTTATACTTGCGTATGCCTTAAATTAAGAATGTAAGCTCCCTGAGGCAGGAAATATTTTGCCCAAGAGGGCATTGCATTTGCTTGAAATGCTTGAGCTCCAATGTCCCATTTTGGTCATTGCAAGTAGATCCTCCCTGCCCCATCCCTGACATAGGAACCTCCCCATACCCTTGGAATAGGACTCTGAAAACTACAAAGGAAAAGTTAGGACTAAAAATCAGACATCTTAATGACTGGAGCAGAATCTCCTGGGTCAATATTTGGTGTAACCTGGTAAAATCTGAATGTCCCTCAATGTCTGCCTGGTCATTCATTAATTGAACAATGGTAATATGCTGTACCTTGCAGTATAGATTTCTAAGAAAATAATCTTGAATGTGTTTCTGTGTATTGTCAGCAGTCAATATTTACCAGGTGCCTACTGAATGAATGGTACCATACTTGTCTATTTATCAGCTTGTCATGAGGACTTGCAAAAATACCTCCTTGGGGGATCCTCGTCAGACACTGGGCTATACTCAACAGATTTGCATATACTTATGTGCATGTCATAATCAATTCAATTGAATTCAACAATGCACAAGGCACTAGGGATAGAAAATAGTCTCTGCCTTAGAGCAGTTTACATTCTACTGAGGCAAAACAACATGGAAACAGAAGTAAAAACAAAATTTATTCACAGTAATTCAAAAGAGAGAAAATGCTAGTAATTGAGAGGAATAGGAGTGACTCCTGTAGGAGGTGTTGAAACCTGTTTTATAATGGAAGATAAAGGTAAACATCATATATGCAGATCTAGGAAGCAGACATATTGTATATTATTGTTCAGTTGTAATTTTTCAGTCATTTCCAATCTTCGTGACCCTTTTAGAGGTTTTCTTGGCAATGATACTTGAGTGGTTTGTCATTTCACTCTCCAGATAATTTTATAGATTAATAACTGAGGCAAACGAGGTTAAATAACTTGCATAAATGACTTGATCATACAGCTAGGAAACATGTGAAGCCAGATTTGAACTGAGGTCCTCCTGTTTCCAGAGCTGACGCTCTATCCACTGAACCACCAAGCTGTTACACATATGTGCATACATATACACACATATGTATAAATGGATGTATACAATAAATGAGAAATATAAATTGATCCTATCTTTGTCACATACTGGTTGACTGATTGTAGCCAAATCACTCAAAGACTTAATTCTCTAAGCAGAGATCAGAGTTGCAGAGAAGGTACCAACCTGATTTACAGAAGGAGTTTTCCCTATATCACACTGAAATGATAGGTCTAGTCCTTATTTCACGAATAAAGTAAGACTAAAAAATAGTATGGTTGAATTAAAAGAAAACAATACTAAGCATTTAAAATATTTACAAAAATACCAGGACCTGTGCATCCAAATGGTCACTGTTGCCTTCTAAGTAGTTATCTTGGAAAGCTACATATTTAATTTCAGTCAAGGTTATCATTGCCATTGCATTTTTTGGAACTCTTTTGAAAAACCTGCAGTTAATATCAATTTTGGTAAATCTTTGTTCTTTGAAGAGGAATTTGATTTTTGGAAACCACTGAAAGAAATTCGGAGCCTACTCTAATGAATAAGGTGAGAGGCCAAACTGGGTCACAACATTTAAAAAATAAAAACAGAAACACAAAATGTACCTCCAGGGTAGAAGATGAAATCTGGTTTTGTGTGCATATAAGTGTGTGTGTGTATACTTAGTGTGTGTGTGAGAGAGAGACACACACACAGAGACAGAGAGAATGAGTCAGAGAGAGAAAAAGAAACAATGAGAGAAAAAAAGAGAAGAGAGGGAGAAAAAACAAGAGAGAATAAGAGGGGGAAATGAGAGAAAGAAAATAAAAGAGAAATAAAAAGAGAATAAGAGAGACAGAAAGAGAACTGGAATGAGAAAGAGAGAGAAAATGAGGGACAGAAAAAAAAAGAAAGAAAATAAGAGAGAGACATGAAATGAGAGAGAGACAAAGAGAGACAGGGAAACAGTTGTTCCACGTATGAAGGTTCAAGTGACATGTCCAAAATCATATGAAAATTAAATGGCCGGGACTGCAAATTCAATTTTCTTTTAACTCTTTTAAGCTATTTTTAAGATGTGTGTGTGTGTGTGTGTGTATGTGTGTGTGATTTTTAAACTGATCCTAAAGGCAAATATAAAAGTGGAATTTCCAAAATGCTTTAAGCATTGACAGAATTGGTGTAAGTCCCATACTAGACACCAGGCTATAATTAATAATTGATTTAACAAGGGGTTGGATGAAGAGAATATATATCATAGAATTATAAATTGAGAGCTAGAAGGTGCCTGAGTGAGATTAGCCCTTCAATTTATTTTACAGATGAGTAAACTGAGGCACAAAGAGCTTAAGTGATTTGCTCTGAGTTGCACACCTAATCAGCATTTAGTTTTTAAAATTTTTGCTTTAAGCTTCTTACTTGCTCCATTCCTATTAGCTTTTTTTTTTTTTAATCAACAAAACTGATTAGGTAAGGTTTTACTTAAATTCAAGTATGGGGTGTGGGATCTGGGTAGAATCTTACATTAACAAACAAAATGGGGATCTTGAAGAAACAGGTGAATTGGCAAATGTCAAGTTTTAGGTTATATCAACAAAAAATCTTTTTGGATTTAGCCTTTTGCTTCTTTAAAACCCCTTTTACTGGCTTCTCAAGAAATGTCTAACGAAATAGGACATTTTTCTTCAATCTGACCCCCTCTGCTCATCTCCATGAAGATAAAATACTCCCTTATTAGATTGTGAGCTCCTCTAGGACAAGGACTCTATCCTGCTTTTCTTTATATCCTTAGTACTTAGCACAGTGCATGACGTATGTTGTACTGTCACTCAGTTGGGTCCAACTCTTCTCGATCCCATGGATACCAGGCCTTTCTATCCTCACTATCTCTTGAATTTTGTCCATGTTTGTTGCTTTCATGACATTATCTATTCATCTCATCCTCTGCCATCCACTTCTCCTTTTACCTTCAATTTTTCCCAACATCAGGGTCTTTGCCAAAGAGTCCTGTCTTTTTATTATGTGGCCAAAATATTTCCACCTTAGCTTCAGTATTTGTCTTTCCAGTGAATAGCCTGAATTAATTTCTTTAAGTATTGACTGATTTTATCTCCTTGCTGTCCAAGAGCTTCTCAAAAGTCTTCTCCAGTACCACAATTCAAAAGCAAGAGTAGGCGCTTAATAAATGATTATTGATGTACTAAGAGTACCAATCTTTTCTAGCATTGACTTGGGACTCTTGCCTTGGATGTTTCAGTTCCATTCTATGGTTTCTCTCTTTCTTAAGTGATTCATTTCTGGAAGACCCTTTCCTTTGACCCAATAGGGTACCATCTTCTTTCCTGATCGATAGATTATCAAAGCACACTTCTCCAGGGCTTGGTACTGATTCTCCATCCTCAGAACACTGTGAAAGTGAGTGGTGATGCAGTAAAATGTGGATAACTGAGTTCTAGGAGTAGGCTGAAGCCCACAGGAAGGACAGAGAATTTAATCCCCAGAAAGAACATATGAGACTCGGCTCAATTTTATTTATTTATTTAATGTACTTAATGACTATTTCTTAAGCATCAACTATGCATAAAGCTCTGTGGATTCAAAGACAAAATAGCTTTAAGACAGTTTACCTTTGTTCCAAGTGGTCAGGAAACAAGCATTTATTAAGTGCCTACTAGGTTCCAGATACTATGCAAAGGACTTAGAACACAAAGAAAAGCAAAAATGTCCCTGTTCTCAAGGTGTTCACATTCTAATGGGACATACTGCGAATAACTGAGGGGTCAGAGAAGCTTCATGTAAAAGGTATAGGAGTCACACATTGGAAGAAGCTAGGGATTCTATAGGGTGGAAGTTAGATGGTAGCTTATTCCAGACATAGGATGATAGGTTTAAAGCTGGATGGGATAACGGGGCCAAATTCAATTTTCTCCTAAGCTACTTTTTTTTTTTTTTTGGGGGGGGGGGGAAGGAGGATGTGTGTAAATCTGTGCGTAGGGAATGTACCTGGCTACAGAACCACTACTCTGGATGCAGGGCGATTCTGTGAACTGGTCTGAACCTCACCCCCTTACCTCTTAGCACTGCTCCCGATGTCTCTGAACGCCCCTGAAGGAGCCAGAGCTGCCACGGGAAGCTGGGCTCCCAGGTGCTAAGGGATGCTTTTAGAACTCTTTCCATTTCTCTCCTTTGTTGCCGCCTTAACATCTTGGGATGGAGCCCGGGGGAAAACGGTCTTTGTGAAGCATTAGCAGAGTTCTGTAACATGAGAGGGAAGCAGAGATAAATAGTCAAAAGCAAACTCAGGACTTAGCATGGGAGGCCAAAGCCCTTATCCTCTCATTTTGTGGTTCAAGAGACAAGCCTAGACTACGGAGGTTCTCAGCCTGTGGCCAGAATCAGAGTCGAACTCGCTGATTGGGCTTTAACCCCCTATAGACTCTGTCTGCTTCTGGGATGAATAACAGCTGGCTTTGTCCTTTAAATCATTTTTGGATCGGGTCCTGGGCTTATGTATAAGTCCCTGGGCTGGCCTTAGGAAGTGGGTACATTGTCCCTTGTACAAAAGGCCACCTCAAAAGTGTTAGGTCCTCTTCACAACATGGGGCCACCCACTCACTTTGTTTCAGCATTTGTTCTGAAGCTGTGACATATTCTGATCTCTGAGCTTCCTAGGAGCCTCGACAGCCTACCTCATGGAGACCATTTGGACCTGACCCACAGTACACAATCTCTATTATGTCTTTCATCCTCCAATTCTTCTCCCTTAGAAGGTTGCATTACAAAAAAGATCCCCAGTTTTCCCTACCTTCTCCACTGTTTTCTATTAACCAAAGGAAGAGAAACTATTTCTTAGTGCAAGGAACTGCTTGCAGAATATGCCTTATATTCTACCAACAGAGGCTACAGCACTGTGGCATTCCATCCGTTTTCAGTTTTTACTTTCTGAGCACTGAGGCAAAGTTATGGGGTCTAGCAGAAGCCAGTGGGAGATGTTTCAGGGGAGTATAATTTGAGGTTCAGAGCTCATCTCATGAACCTTGGGAAAGGTTTGGAGACTGAGACTGCTCAGCCCCTCAGTTAGCCAGAGACTAACTGAATTACAGATCCTCAGGATAATAGGCTTTTTTTTTTTTTTTTTTAATTTGCTGAGGCAATTGGGGTTAAGTGACCTGCCCAGGGTCACACAGCTAGGAAGTGTTAAGTGTCTGAGACTAGATTTGAACTCAGATCCTCCTGACTTCAAGGCTGGTGCTCTATCCACTGTACTATCTAGCTGCCCCCCGGATAATAGGCTTTCAAGATTTTGGCTTGAGTGAGTCAGGAAGCTGACAAGGGGGCAAGTAACTCGAAATTGGCTGGAGCTTCTAAATCTGATTCCATGTATGGCTGGCAAGCTAGGAGCTTCTCTAGTCATTTGGGTGCTCTGATGATTCTTGTGAAACTCCCATCCTGAACTTACAGGGAAAACTGTCTTCTGTGGGGAGGGGGAGATGTAGGGGACTGGGCTAGGGAAATAGAGGCCATCTAAAGAAAAATAGGAAGACCAGAGATACAGTGATGAAATGTGGGACTAAATGACCTTCCTAAGTCATTCCTTTGGGGAAATCCCTATGAATCCAGGCAGCTTCCAAGGACAGCAGACCACTGATATTTTCTCTCTCCCTCCATTCTCCTCCAAGGAAAACCACCAAGTTCCACTACAGACTAATGGGCACATACCCAGTTAACCTCTGGTGCAATCTCACTGAAGAATATGGAAAGGAGAGAATGAAAAAAATGCAATAAAATTTGGAATTTTGAAGTGAAAGAGCAACACATTTTTCTTGGGGGCAAGGAGGACATAGGCTGTTCAAAAAATAAAGTCTCTGCTACCATCCCCCTTCCCTCCCTCCTCATGCCGCTCTCTCATTGAGGGGAAGGACATGGCGACAGGCTCACTTCTTACTTAATACAGAATGTGTTTTATCTCCCCTGACTTCTTGCAGACTTAGTTTAAAGATCTCAGCTCAATACCATTAGTGTATCTCTGCAGAAGGCCCTTTGTAAAATTGATTAGAAAGTGGGCTTTTGCATGTGGTGGGCATGTGGAGGGGGGCTCTAATCTGATTTGAGTCCAAGATGTTATCTTTAATTCAGTGCATCGTGGCAAGTGGCTTTGTAGAACTTCCTGGGGAGTCAGAGCCCCTAATATGGTTTGAGAATACATTAGCCAAACGAGTTCAGGAGGCCCATTTTAAGGAAGGAATTGGTAAGGGGAGGTGGTAGGCAGATTGACGACCCAGAGAGGTGATTGTGAATTCAGCCTAAGTCCTAGGTATATATTATTGTTAGAGTTAATAAGAAAATAGGTAAGAGTGAAAACTTAATTGCTGGCCTCAGAGGCCTTCTTAGGAAAGGGAGAAAACATGACTGTTTCTGATGCAAGGAAAATACTTGAGACTATAGAACAGTTGGATACACTTTTGTTTAGTTTAATTTTGGCACTTCTCCAAACTCATTTTCCCCCTTATCAAAGTGTTATCCATCTTTTCATTCCATCCAATCCAAGACAATCAGCTTTTAGACAAAACCTTAGGATCATAGATTTTGAGCTACAGGGGACCTTAGGAGTCCTCTAGTCCAACCTCTTATTTTATAGATTAGAAAATTGGGGCCCCAAAGTCATTGAGTTAGAAAATGGCAGAGAAAAGTTTTGAAGCTGGTTCTTCTCACTGCAAATCCTTCTATCATGCCATATTTTAATCAACTTATAGGTAAGATAAATCCATTGGGGTAGGCCCTCTACAAAGTGTTACCTAAACACCTACCCTTCATGTACCATGGGACCCGAGTGACTTTCCACATCCTCTCCATTGTGCCCTCCTGAGAATCATGTGGATGGAATTCTTGGTTGTGTGTGTGAGACACACAAGTCACTGACAAAGGACATGAATCCAACCTACAAATAGGACACGTATTCCTTATCCTCATTTTTTTGCCTATTACTTCTCAATAATAACATAACTTCTGAGATGGAATTTAAAAATGTTCATTGTGGGCTTCTGACTTTGAAATGGAAGTAGTGAATGACCATAGACTTGGGGTTAATACTAGGTTTGGGAAAAGTGGAGGAGAATTTTATCTACCTGATTCTCAAAAGTCACGTATATATTTACACATATTTTTTCTTATTTAAAAAAAGTATGTAATGTTTAGCATGTATTAAGACTGCCTGCTATCTAGAGGAAGAGTGAAGGGAAGGAGGGGAAAATTTTGGACCAAAGTGTTTGCAAAGGTCAATGTTGAAAAATTACCCATGCATATATTTTGCTAATAAAAAGCTTTAATAAAAGAAGTGTGTAATTAGTGTAGACTCCATTCCTAACTCTCTAAAGAATGGCTACAAAGACCAGGTAAACTGATGATAATATCTAAAACACAGGGATAGAAGTTGTATTTGGCTATTTTATCATAGCCTATCATAAGGAATATCATAAGGATATTCATAAGGAACCTTAGGGTCAGATTATTTCTCCATTTCTTCATATGGGAGAGAATGATATTTGTCTCCTCCCTATGTGGGGCAGCTAGGTGGTATAGTAGATAGATCGTTAGGCCTGGAATCAGAAAGCCCTGAATTCAAATCTGGCCTCAGACATTTGCTACCTGTGTGACACTGGGCAAGTCACTTAACCCTGTTTGCCTCAGTTTCCTCATCTGGAAAATGAGCTGAAAAAGGAAATGGCAAAACACTCTAGTATCTTTGCCAAGAAAACTCCAAATGGGGTCACAAGTCGTTGAACATGACTGAAACAACTGAAGAAACTCAACATGTTGGGTAAGTGAACAGTGTGACACATGTAATGGTGTTTAAGCTACTCAAGTTTCCAAGGTTTAACCTCTTCTTCCCAAATCCAGCTCTTCTGTCACAAACCTTATGGAAGCCTCATTCCACCAGGAACATATGAGCTGCATGTGAAGGTCAAATCATACCAGTATGGAAAGAGAAATTACTCTTCATTGCCCCATCTTATCCCATTTGGTGTTTCCTTCCATATAATCCTTCCCTCCAACTCCATTACCAACACCCCACAATAGAATTATATCCAGCTCCTGCACTTGTTCTAACTCTGCTTTCTCGGTGGAAAAATATGGAGCCAGGGAATCCAGATTCAAATCTTGCCTCTGATGTTTATTGCTTGTAAGATCCTGGGCAGATCAATTAATCTCCAAAAGCTATAGATTCTTCATTGGTAAAATGAAGGAGTGGAACAGATGATCTCTAAGATCTAACCAATAATCTTCAGAAAGAAAATGCTGCAACAGTAAGGGATCTCTTTTTTTGTTGTTTAATCATTTCAGTCATGTCTAACTCTTCATGACCCTATCTGGAGTTTTCTAGGCAAAGACACTGGAGTGAATTACTATTTCTTTCTCCAGTTCATTTAACAGATGGGGAAACTGAGGCAAACATGGTGAAGTGACTTGCTCAGAATCACTCAGCTACTGGTTTGCCATTTCCTTCTGCAGCTCACTTTATAAATGAATAAGCTGAGACAAACACAGTTAAGTGATTTGCCCAGTCTTAGTCAGTTAGTAAGTATCTAGGCAAGATCAGTCTTTCTGACTTCAGATCCAGTGCTCTAGCCTTTGTACCACTTAGCTGCTCCAGACCTTACTTTACAGAAACCTGATTGAAAAAAGGAAAAGTAGAACTTATACAACTGACTTTTATTCTTTTTTTGAAAGAATTATTACATCCTAATTTAGGAATGGTATCTTAGAGTCTCTGAATCTGGATTTCAGAATTGTCTACAGGGTCAAGATTCTTTGGGGCAAGAAAATGAACCCAAGGTTCTACTACCTTCAAAATTTTCCTCTTGGGTACTGGGTTCTGCCTTCTTTGTGAGATAAGCTAAAAGCCAGAATTGGATTCATCCATCTATCGGCATAGAGCCTGCCTCCTCAGCATCCCGGGAGGGCTGTCCTCTGTCAGTGATGTCCCCAGAAGGTTTGTGATTTTTTTTTCCCATCCCATACTCTGCTCCTCCCCCCAGCCCTCCACAGGATATGATGTGCTGCTGCTGAGGTTGGTACATTCTGTTCAGTCTCTTGTGCTCCAATGGACTTTCTCACTTTTTTATCCTCCTATGCAGTCAGCACTGCAGTGCAGGGGAATAATCCAATTTTACTTGATTATTAATAATTACTTTCTGCTGCTGTTTTTGTTTATTACCTTTTGGGGGGGCATTCTAGATTGAATTGAGTTGATTGATTAGAATAAATGCTGATTGGATAGCCTCCTCTGCAACCCTATTCTCCTTTCCTCTCATTCTCTGAGAGGAGAGGCCAAATGTAATAATAACCTGAGAATGAGGATACCTAGGTTTTAGTTCTAACTCTGGTGCTCTTGGGAAGATCACTTCATGTCTCTAGATTTTAGTTTCTGTATCTATAATATAAGGATTAGATGATCTCAAAGCTAATGAAGAAATTTTGTAAAAAAAAAAAAAAATCGACTAGCTCATAGAATTTAGAGCAGGAAAAAACCTTTGAAAACATCTAGTATAACCTTCTCATGTTAGAAATAAGAAAACTGAAGTTTTGAAATGCTAAATCAATTGTCCATGGTCATGTAATTATGAGAGGGCTTCTTCTTCATGTGTGGGTTGGACTATGATCATAAATCTAAAACTAGAAGGCATCTTAGGGAAAAAAAAAATCAGTTCAGTTCAATCCATTCATTTTATAGATGAAGAAGGTGAGACCCAAAGAGACTGAATGACTTGTCTGAGGGTCACACAGGTAATATGAGTAAGGTAGGATTTGAACTCAGGTCTTATGATTCCAGAATTGATACTCTTTTCCTCTATCCACAATTATAAAAGGGGCTTCAATTTACTCATGGGTAGACTAGATTAATTCTTAAGTCCTTTCTAATTCTGACACTGTATGATTTCATGAATAAATGCCTCAGACCAGAAGAAAGCACAATGTAATTCACCTCCCAGTCAGATTGCTAAGCAATTGTTTCTCCTGCTTCTTCCCAGAGGACAATGGAGTCATTTCCCAATATTTAGCAAAATGTTTGGCATACACTAAGGGCTTAATATGTGCTTTTTCATAATTCACCCATTTATTCAATCATAGACCAGTAATTCTTATTTTTGTCAGTGAAAATAATTCATTGCCCAGAGATCCCTCCCTTGTCTTCTTCCCTCACTCTTTGTTTCCTCATCTACCTATTCCTCTCTCTTTATTTCTTTTTAGATTTTGAAGGGTGCTATACCCTTCGTGGTGTATGTGTAAAGTAGCCCATTGAACTTATTAATGTGAGTAGGTTTTCAGAACTAGGAGCCCTCCATCCCCCTCTAATGCCTCTGTGTCTGTTCTTCCTCTGCACCTACATGAATACTATTTTTATCTTTACTCCACCAATCTTTTTTTTGCGCTTACCCCATTGTTGATATAAATCTTAAATATAAAGTAGATATGTCCCATGTTAAAAAAACAAAACAAAACACTGTCTATATTTAAATAGTCTCTCCATGTTGAGTTCCTTAAAATTGCTCCTTGATATTGGCTGATATGTTAAATTTTCTGTTAATTTTGGGTTTGGTTTATAGAAAGTCCTGAAATTCTACAAGTTTATTGAATGTCTGTTTTTTTTCTCATTGAAAATTATAGATAATTTTGCTAAATATGATATTTTTGATTGCAGGCCTAGTTCTTTTGCTTGTTTGTAGATATGATTCCAAGACCTATGGTCTTTTATTGTAGCTGCTGATAAGTCTTGTACAATTTTAATTGTAGTTCCAGCATATTTCAATTGTTTTTTTCCTGTTTCTTGCAAAATTTTCTCTTTGATCTGGGGGTTTCAAAATTTGGCAATAATATTCCTAAATGTTTTCCACTTTGAGATAATGATTGGCGGATTTTTTTTTTTTTTCTATTTCTACTTTCCCTTCATGTTCTATCATTCTTAGATGATTTTCTAGTATTATTTCCTACATTATTGTGTCAAGGTTCTTTTTTTGGTCACAACTTTCTGGCTATCCAATTATTTTATCTCTTCTTGATCTGTTCTCCAGATATGTTGTTTTTCTTATGAGATGGTTCACACTCTATTCTATTTTCTCATTCTTTATAATCTGTTTTGTTTTTTCTTGGTCTGTCATAGCTTCACTGGCTTCCCTTGCCCAGTTTTAATTTTCAAAGAATTTATTTTCATCTTGAGACTGTATTTCCTTTTCTAATTGGTTAACTTTTTTTTTTTTTCAAAATCTTGTTTTTCTGGGAATAGTTTTAATTTTTTTTCTTTAGTTTTTCTCTCTCATTTGACTTTTAAATTCTTTTTTGAGTTCTTCTATAAATTCTCTCTGGGCATGGAGCCATTTCATGTTACTCTTTAAGGGGAGAAGCTTTTAAAAAAAAAAACAAAAAAACTAAAGTGTCCTCCTCTAAAGAGGAGTCTTCCCTGTTCCCATAATATGTTTCATTGGTGAGGTTCTTTCTTTTTTACCAGTTCATTTTTTTTTTTTTTAATAAGAGGTTTTAGTGTAAGCGTCTCTACTAGTGGGGTGAGGAGGGATGATGCCTCAAGCTTCCGTTCAGCTCTCCACTCTGATCAGGAATCCCAAGCCAAGAGTTCCACCCTCCTGCAAGTGCCCACAATCAATAATGCCCCTGTTCCATTGCTACCGCACTCACCAGGGGCTAGATTCTTGCCCAGGGCCATGTCTCAACAGCACAGCTGGGCTTGGCATTCTCAGTCAGCAGAGGTTTACTTTGTCTTCTGGGACTTAAACCCCCACTTAACAGAAGTGAAAAGTGTCTGTGATTCTCTCCCAGACTCCAGCCACACCCAATTAGCCCCAGAGATCCCCAGCTTGGATTTTCTGCAGAGCTAGCCCGGAGTTATTTGCACTTCAGATAGGTTAATCTCCTTCTAGGGTCTTTCTTCAGACCTTGTGGAGTTGTATCAGGAAGACCCCTGAGCGGCCCCAAATTTTCTTGGTTTTTCATCAGTCTATTTTGCTCTGAGCTGCAAATCAGTTCTATTTGTAGGAGAAATCTGAAGAGCTTGAAATTCTTATCCATGTTTCCTCATAGTCCTTCCCCAGAAGATCTATTCAGTGACCAGGGATCTTTCTCTAATTCTTTCTACAGTATTTGAAGATAAGTGGAACACTAGGATAATGATCCCTTAATCTCATCTATCACCTCCTGTCAAATTCCTTTTCCAATTATATATTTCCTGGGTGATAATTTTTTTAATGCCATTTCCTATATTCAAATTTTGTGATTCTTAGAATCACTTTTGTCTGGCTCATCTATAGAATGGGAATAATAATAATAGCATCTATTTCTCAGAGATGTAAAGATCAAATGAGATAATAATAAGAATTGTTATTATTGTTGTTGCTCTCCAGCTCATTTTACAGATGAAGAAACTGAGGCAAACAGAATTAAGGGACTTGTCTACAGTCACACAACTAGTGTCTGAGGCCAGATTTGGATTTTAGAAGAGCATGGACTCCAAGCTCAATATTCTATTGATTTGATAATCTAACTGTGCTAATGTTTTACATAGTACTTTTTATGTGTCAGCCATTGGTATTAAGCACTTTAAGTCACTGATAAAAAGTATTCCACTATTTGTCCCTTCCTACTGCCCTTTATAAAGACCACCTATAAATTTAATTCTTCAGAGATTGGGTTTTCCAAGATTCTCAACCTTACACAGTCAATGGAATAACATCCATACCAAAAATACAGATTTTTATACCCCATGTTCTCCCTTAGACTTAGAGCTAGAAGGAATCTCAGAAACCTTCTAATTCAACACCTTATTTCAGAGAGTAGGAAAGCTCAGCTTAGAGAACCCAAGTGATGTGCCCCAAGTCAAAAGAAATAAGATTTGAATCCATGTCCTTGAACTCCAAAAAAAACAATGCTTGTTACTCTTCACCACACTGTCTTTTAATGGTAATAAATGACAATTTCCCAAATGTAATCCATCCCATGGTTGTAGTTTGCAGGGTTTATTTGAATGGCAGATGAGTATTGAGCTCAAGTGATGCTCCAGCCTAGAACAGTATACTACCATGATGTGCCCTAATGGGTAAACAACAACAACAACAACACTGATTGATAGGATAAAATATTATCATTTTCTTGTTGTTTTTTAAAATTTCTATAAACTTACATATAATAATAATCCTTTGGATATCACTTTAAGGTTTGCAAAGATACTTTACTAATGTCAGCTAGCATGAGTTGAGTGATAAGGCTTGAGAAGACCTGAGTTCATATCTTGGCTCTGCCTTTTATTAGCTAAATAACCTCAAGCAGATCATCTAATCTCTATTTGCCTGACTTTTCTCATCTGCAAAATTGAGATTATAATAACATCTAACTCACAGGTTGTTGTGAGGATCAGATTAGATAAATGTTTAGCACAGTGCCTGACACATAATAAATAATATGCAAATGCTGTTGTTCTTTTATTTCAGTTATGTTTGACTCTTCATAATCCCATTTCTCTCAGAAAAGTTAGAGGAAGGGGCAGCATACTGGCCCTGGAATCAGGAGTTCAAATTCAGTTTCAGATACTTGACATTTGCTGTCTGTGTGACCCTGGGTAAAAATAAAATAAAATTAAAATAATCAAAAAGAAGGGTTAGATGACTCACCTAAGATTTTTGTTATTGTTGTGTTCTATGATTTGTGTCCCCATCTGGGATTTTCTTGGCAAAGATTCTGGAGGAGTTTGCCATTTACTTCTCTAGCTCATTTTACAGATGAGAAAACTGAGGCAAACAGTGTTAAGTGACTTGTGTGAGTCACACAGTTAGTAAATGTCTGAGACTGAATTTGAACATAGATCTCCCTGACATGATGCTCCATGTCCTGCACCACCCATTATTACTTTTGTCTCATTTGATCTTCACCATAACCCTAAGAGATTGATGCTATTATTATTTCCATTTAATTGTATGTATATGTGTGTGGTAACTAGGGTTAACTGACTTGCGTAGAGTCACAGTTAATAAATGTCAAATGTCTGAGGCTGGATTTGAACTCAGTTCCTACTGATTCCAGGGTTGGTGCTCTATCCACTGCCCCCATTATCTAGATGCCCCCATTATACCCATTTTATAGATGTGCCCAGGGCCACACAGCTAATAAATATCAGAAGCAGGAGATGAATTCAGATCTTTCTGACTCCAGTATGCTATCTACCTATCCAATAATATCATAATGTAGTAATAACAATTACAAAGTCAAATTTATATTCAAATTTATAAATAACTTTAAGACATTTGAAGCCTTTCTCCATCTGGCTCTAATCTATTTCTCCAGTCTGATTTCATATTTCTCCCTATTACATATTCCACATCAAAGCCAAACTTCTACACTTCATACAACCCGACATGGCAGTTGTCTTTTTTCTTTAAGCCCTTGAACAGTCTGCCCTTGCCCCTTGCCACAGACATGCTCTCTCTCCTTATCTCTACCTTTAGCAGGCTCGGCTCAAATGCTACCTCCTAGGAGGAGCCTTTCCTAATTCCTTATAATGATTGGAACTTCTCCTCTTAATTGGGGTATAAGGACCTATTGCATTCTGAGTGCTGCACATAAAAATATAAAACCCCAATTGTTCTGTCCCCAAGGAACTCAGTAAATGTGAGGTCAGAGAGGGGAAAGGGGCCATGCAACCTATACACTCAAAATAATATAAAAACAAGAACAATCAAAATAGTCACTTGAGAGTAGGAGAAATAACAACTACAAGAATCAAGAAATACCTCAAACTTTTATTTTTATTTTTTCCAAGTCTTTAGAGAGATGGTCTTTATACTCTGCACCTAGCTTTGTTTGTTCTTGTTGGTTATATCCTACTCTTCGTGGCCCTATGGACCTTGGCACCCCTATATTCTCCATGGCATTTTCTTGGCAAAGATATTGGAGTGGTTTGCCATTTCCTTCTCTAACTCACTTTAAAGAAGAGCAAAAACTGTGGCAAATAAGGTTAAGTCATTCAGTTATATCTTACTTTCTATGACCCCATGGCATGCCAATGCCATCCATGGAGTTTTTTTGGCAAAGACATTAGAATGACATTTCCTTCTCCAATGGGTTAATGGTTTCCTCTATTGTTCCCCTATGCCTATAATATTCTCTCTCCTCAGCTTCACTTCTTGTCTTCCCGACATCTTTCAATATCCAGCAAAAATCCCACCTTCTACAGAAAGCCTTTCCTAATAATCCCCCTTAA
Source organism: Antechinus flavipes (assembly GCF_016432865.1). Taxonomy (NCBI): domain Eukaryota; kingdom Metazoa; phylum Chordata; class Mammalia; order Dasyuromorphia; family Dasyuridae; genus Antechinus; species Antechinus flavipes. Next base: position 316,342,687 of record NC_067399.1, on the reverse strand, counting down.
ATCTAGTGCCTTTCCTCTGCTTACTATCTCCAATTTATGCCATCTATATATCTTGGTATATATGATTGTGCATAATTGTTTACATGTTGTGTTCTCCCTTTATTAGGTCACTGAGAGCAGGGACGGCTTTTTGCCCTTCTTTGTATCCCCATCTCCTTCAGTTTAGTAAGATACCTGGTGCATGGGAGGTGCTTACTAAATGTTTTTGACTAATTGGATTTTCCATAAATAACCTATTGTCCAGACACATTTTTCTGTCCCACCCTCATTCCTCTTTTTCGGAATCCTAAAGGCTTATCTTTTGGGGAATTATCATTGTGGGCAGGGGCCTCCTTGCCACTATCAGCTTATAATCTATTCCTGGAACACCTTCTCTAGTTGATGATTGGGTAGAGATTATTGTTATTGTTGTTGTTTGTTGTTTATCCTTTGTCTCAAAGATGACCAAGATAATATGCAAGTAAATTGGATTTAAGTGAAGGAGGCTGTCCAAGACTACTTGCTTCATTTTCCCCTCTAGAGCCTTCTGAGTCCAGTGGCCAGGTATAAATCAAGATGGCTGGAGTTGGCCCTGGGTGAAATGGGAGACCTTGGCCTTTTTTAGCTAAGGTCTTCAATAGGTCTCAGTTTGACTGAGACTGCACCGATTCAGTGATTAAGGCTAGGTAGCATTGAAGCAAAGAATCTCCTGTTTCACCTAGTCCAAAAAAACAAAATCCAAATGAATAAATGGATCTGGGAGGGGAAGATCCTCAAGATTTCATAGACTGGAGAAGGTTAATAATGTTCTAGGTTTTGAGAAGGATTCCACAGTATGCTTGGTGCCCCAAGATATAGCTCTCTCTATTGCTATTGCCTCAGGTCCAGAAAACTGAAAATTCTAGTTTTTTATATATTTTAAGATATGACACATGTAAGCCAATGCTAATGTCTTGCATTTATGCCATGTTTAAAATTTGCATCCATTATCCGATAGCATTATCCCCCAAATTTATGGGTCTTGGCCAACCTCGTTCCCTGACTCCTAGCTCCCTACTTTTTACATTAGGCCATGCTCATTAGATTTCCCTTTTGAAATGTGATCTAGTTTTCAAGGACTGTTTGAGACTCAGGTAAGTCTCATCTCCCCAAATTGGGTTGCTGGGAGATAAATTTGGTAGATTTACAGAAAACATTGCTGTCTCCATGAAGCCACCCCTGATGACCTTAGCCCACAGTGATATCAATCCTTCCCTCCTGAACTCACAGAACCATAGAAACTGAGAGTTGGAAGAGACATTAGAAATAATAAAGATCAGCCTCATCTTTCATGTAGAAGTCTCCCCAGAAGCCACATAGAGTTATCTCCTTTTTGCTTGAATATTTTCAGTAATGGGAAGTCTAGTACCTTGGAAAGCAACTGAGTTCACATATTATCTTCCTTCAGCAGTTATTGTCTGTGTTGCTCATCTGGCACAATTCATGGACTGTTTGATGAATTCTTTTCTTTTTTGGTATGCTTCTGAATTATGAACCCTTTTTAAAGGCACTCTATACTTTGTATCCCTCATAAAGGATCTATGTATTCTTGTATAAATAACTGATGCTTGATAAATACTTAGTGGTTGATTGCTGTGATTTACTATCTGTGACCTCGGGCAAGTGACCTCATCTCTTTGGAAGTGAAGGGGTCACAAATTTCCTCATCTGTAAAATGAGGGGGGTTGAACTGGATGGCATCCAAGATCTCTTTTTGTTGGGAATCTATAGTCCTATAATAAGATAGTTTTGAAGATCCTTTTCAGATATTGATTATTGTTAAAGAGACAGTGCTCCATTTTTTTCTCTTCATTTTCTCATTTGATAAGTTGATATTGTGTTAATTGCAATCTTTGTGCTAAAGTATTTTGATGCTTCACTGAGGTGTAAAGTCAGTCTTTGATATTTGATGGCATAAGCAGGTTCTATGAGGCTAGAAAAGCTTCCTTCGTAGGACCAGTGACCTACCATGTCTTACCTAAAGACCAGCCTAACAAAATTTGGAATGTTGATCAGAGGATAAAGCTAAGTCACATGGCAGATAGAGCATTAGACTTGGATTTAATAAGCCCTTTATTCAACTGAGACTAAGTGGAACCGTGGATAAAACTCTGAGTCTTGAGTCAGAAAGATTCATCTTTCTGAGTTTAAATCTGATCTCAGACATTTCCTAGCTGTGTGATTCTGGGCAAGTCACTTAAACCCTGTTTGCCTCAGTTTCTTCAGTTATAATATGAGCTAGAGAAGGAAATGGCAAACCATTCCAGTATTTCTGCCCAGAAAACCCCAAATGGGGTTGGACCTGACTAAATAAGCTCAAATGCAATCTCAAAGACCTATTAACTGTATGACTTTGGACAGGTCACTTAACATTTGCTTTAGTTTCCTCATGTGTAAAATGGGATGATTAGAATAACCTCTATATCCTAGAGTTGTTATGAGGATCAAATGAATAAATCAAATTTATATCAAACTATATAAATGTCAGCTGTTTTATTATTGGTTATTATGTTTGGTCATACAAATTCTCAAAGACTAATCTATAAACTTGTGGTAGGGTTGTAAGCTATTTTGCTGAAAGAAGAGCCACATGGACAAAATAAATCTTTGACATATTAATTACATAATTATAATTATTGACTATTGTTGAATGGATATAATTTGAAAGTCAAATGCCTGAGCCCAAACCCTGATTTTGCTGTTTATTAGCTGGATGACACTGGACAATTCACTTCATTTATAAAAGATTCATTTTCATTATCTGTCCAATGGGGTCAATAACAATTATACTACCTATATTATCTATATCATAAGCCAGGAGTTCCCAATCTTTTTTGAATAATAGACCCATTCACAATCTGATGAAACCTATGGATATTTTCTTAGAATAACATTTTTTAAATGCATAAAATAAAATATGTGGGATTTTAAAGGAAATCAATCATATTTAAATAATTATGAAAACATATTTTTATATATGTTATAACACATGGAAACATTTGAAAACCTTTACGTGGTTACATAAAAATGAGTTAATATATTATTCTCTTTAATACCTTGTGTGATCCAATATAAGAACACTTCAAAGTATTATTTTGAGGCTAGAAGAGATGTGTTTAAATGACTAGAACAAGGAAAGAGGATTGAAAAAGCTGATTAGCTCAAGATATCACAGAACTGAAAGAGATCTTTGAGGTTCCCATTCACATGTAAAGAAACTAATATCCAAAGAGATTTGGGATTTGGCCAAAGAGACATGATAGGTGATGGTAAAACTGGACTGAGAAACCAAGTTTTCTGCTGCCTAATTTCACAATTTCATTCCTCATCCTTTGTCACTGAAATGATACAACATGAAACTTGGAGTCTGTCTGGACTTTATGTCAGAGAGATGAAATAGGCAAGTAGATGCCCCAAAGCAGGTTGAATGGAGTTAGCATTAGGACAGAGAGTGTGGTTTGGTTACATCTGTAGATTGAGGTTGGAGGCTAGGGAATTATGGATTCTCTGTCTTCACACATCATATTGATCTCACTCCAGTGAGATGTGAGTGCTTCATTTGTGTAATGTGGATTTTACATTGGTCAACTTTATTTTTAACCTTGGAGTTCCCATTAGTAGTTTACTGTGGGCAGAAAGGAGAAAATTGCACATGCAAAAAGATGTCATTAGATAGAGAGGAACATTATTTCAAGATGACAATAGTCCTTGATGATGATGATGATGATAATGACAACCATCTCAAGGGCATAGTTGTACCATTACAATTAGAGATCAGCTAGTCCAATGCCACCATTTTTAGATGATGAAATTGGGATCCCAACATGTGAAATGACTTATTCAAGATCACATCAATATAAATGCTAGAATCTCGACTCAAATTCATTTCCTGTAACTACAAATACAGCGCTCTTTCTACTTCATTATATCATTTATTTATCCTTAGCATTGATATCACATCTTCATTTAAGAGTCAGAATATTATCTTGTGTGCAGCTTCATTCATCTTTATCATCTTTCTAGCTATCTTAAAATTTGAAACCAAAAAAGATTTTAGAGGTCTTCAAATCAATTGCTTTATTTTATTTTTAATTGAATAATTACCAGTAAACATGAATATTTTGATTATGAAGAAAAAAAAAGAAGTCATGGTCTAGTTATATATAGGTTTTAAAGTATATTTTAAATTCAGTAGAGTTATAAAATAACCCTGTTTGCACCCACTTCTGAAATTTTTGTTCTCTAAGTATTTTGTTGATGATTTTTTCTTTCATTCTTTTCTTTTTCCATTCCTATCAGGATCTAACACTCACTCCTTTTCACACAAGAAAAAAGTGCTCCCTTTTAACAAATATGTTGCAGTTCAGATTTTTTTTAGTCATATGCCACTTTTCTATGACCCCTTTTGGGGTTTTCTTGGCAAAAAATTTAGAGTAGTTTGCCATTTCCTTCTCTGGCTCATTTTATTTACAAATGAGGAAACTGAAATTAATAGTGTTAAGTGACTTTTATAGACCCTGGTAACTACTTAAGTGTTTGACTTCAAGACTAGCTCTTCGTCACTACACTACCTAGCTGCCCTGTGCTTGCCAAGTCTAAAATTTTTGTCTCATTCTATACTTCTAGTTCATCATCTTTCTGCCAACAGGTGGGAAACATGTTTCATCCATCATTGGTTTTCTGAAGTCATGATTGGTCTCTGTATTGATCATAGTTCCACAGTCCTTATTCACAGATGAGGAAGTAAACAAGATAGTAAAGAATGATCCTCTGATTCCTTAACGTGCTCTTTCTTTCTAACTACTTTTTGAGGTCAGGCTGAGTTTTTTTCATTTCTTGGTTTAGAAATTTAGAAACGAATGATAGCACTCTTACCAATGCTTAGAACATTACCTGACACACAGTAGGTGCTTAATGAATGTTGTTGACTGACTGACTGTTCTGGATATAGGCAGATTTGTTTCCATTTTGTCAATGGTGAGGTCTAATGAATATTAGATTGAATGACTTTCCAAAGGACATATTGTCTGTGGTAGAACTGAGAGCAGAACCCAAATCAATCAATCAATCTTAAATGAGTATCCCAGTGCTTTCTTCCATTAGATGACGACTCAACATTAGACTATGGAGATTTTTTTCATTGTGAAATCTGAAATCAGAGAAAAAACGTGTCCCAGCTCCAACGTTTGGGGAAGTTAGATGAAAGAGTGGTGAGGGGAACATGAATAACAGGTTGGTGATTGAAAAGGACTGTTATGGTCCAAAAAATATCAAATTTGGAATAATTCTTCTAGTTTTCCTTTTAGAAAATTACTCCCATATTCTTTGTCCAGGACCAATATATAGTGGTCTCAAATTGATCTAATTTCTACCAGCTCTTAAAGTCCAGATCTCTAGGCCTATTTTCTTTTCTTTTCTTGTATTTTTTCTTCTCAGAGTTTGATTTTTGATGCTTTGTAAGTCTTTGATTTCTTCCTTGAACATTCTCTCTACTGTCTTGAATTCTTGCACCACAGGACATAAACCTAAAATCTAAGACCAGTGGGTTTTTGATCAGCTGTAGCCTTCAAAAATGTCCAGAATTTTCTCTCTTTATTTCAAGCTATAGTGAACAGGTTGGAATTGTTTCTTCTCATCCTGATTATTCATCTTTCCCCAAATCTTTTGTATTATATATACTACTTCTTCTATCCAGTCATAACAAGAAAAAGAAATGGAAAAATACCTGAAGTCTCAATATTCTTTTGCCTCTAAATTATATATGTCTTTGTGTATATAAAATATATCTTTAAATAATATATCAATTATGCATCTTCAAATTATAACATATGTAAATTATAAAATTATAATACAATTGTATATTGCATAGTTTTTTAAACTTATTTTTCAAAGATTTTATATGCCTATAGAGAAGCAGTATGGACTGATTGGATTGAAGGTTGACGAAAGAGTCAATAAGAGTTTTTTCCCCCCAAAACCTGCCTTTGATTCATTCTGGTATGGGTTAATTACATAACCTCTCAGTGTAGGTTTCAGGAAGGGATTGTTATATAGATTCCAGACAAATTTTTCATCTGCATCAGTGAAGGGATTTTCCACATTGGGAGGTCTCCCCACAGTTGTGAAAACCCAGGTCTGGATAAAACCAAAATTCATGACATACAACTTTTTTGAAGTAAAAATAGCAGATACTCTTTTTTTTCCTTCAGGCAGTTGGGATTAAGTGACTAGCCCACATAGCTAGGAAGTGTTAAGTGTCTGAGATCAGATTTGAACTCAGGTCTCCCTGACTTCAGCTGCCCCAACAGTAGATATTCTTAACCCATTTTACAGATGAGGAAAACGAGTTTCAGAGAAGTTAAAAGATTCAACTCGAAGGTTACATAGCGGAAGTAACAGAGTCAATCATATGTCGCTGAAATTTTTAGGGGAGAACTTCCGGGTTCTGAAGCAGACTAGACAGTCTGGGTTTCTCCACAAGCTGAGCAATACAATACACTTCTCAGAAAGAGGTGACTCTCAATGTTCTAGTCGATTTGGCCATCCTGGCAAATCACCTCACTCTATCCCTATTTCCTCAACCTGGAGCTTGTCTTACTTCCTACCATTTGCGCCCCACGGCTGCTTTTTCTTTCCATTCACGTCTGTGCCCCCATGGTCTGAGGCTTGTCTGTCCATCTCCAATCTCCCTCTTCTCCAGCCCAGCTAATGGAATGTGGTAATCCTGTTAGGTCCTTGCGACGGGTCCTGCCGAATCTGCTCCGATGCCGGTGCCAGGTCGGGTGTCATTGCCAGCAGCTCTCTTGGCGAGATGAAGGTTGCATTAGTGAGCAGTAATTGAAATGCAAAATAACATTTTGATCGAGCAAGCAGGCTGTTTATTTATCAGATCAATAGCCAAAATGCCCCATCTGGAGAAGTCAGTGTGATAATAAGTGACAGCATTTCCAAGGGTAAGCAAGATGGAGAGCTCTGACTCCCCAGACTAGGAGGAGGATCAAGGAGAGTCTTCCCTGACAAAAGACATTTGTTCGTTGTAACTGTGTGGTGAGAGAGATGCGGGAAGGGGATAGTGGGATAAGGGCAGTATGATGGGGTACAAAGGAATCCAATTTGGCATAAGAGGACCTGAATTTGAATCTAGCTCTGTACTTATTACTTGGGTGATCTTGGGCAAGTAGGTTTGTGCCTCAATTTCTTCCTCTACAGAATGGGAAGCCAGGCTTTAGTGTATGAGTTTCCTGAATTTATGCATTTTCTTAAAAAAAAAAAAACATTTTGGTAAATAGATTTCAATATAATTGATCCTTTTAATCCTATATATTTTATTTGATAGATTTAATAAGCATAAATATGAGAAGGGGGGGTCCATGGACTTTCCCAGTCTGCCAAAGGAATTGAGGACACACACACAAAAAATTATGAACCACTGAATTAGACCCTCAGAACCTACCTACCCTGTCCATTAGGACTGAAAATAAAGGACCCAAAATGAAACTGACATTGAAGTATTCAGGGATCTGACTTAGCTGTCTTTCCAAATGACTCTAGGGAAAGGACTAAGATAGTAGAAAACTCTCACCAGCTTTTACTTTTTGGGGAAGGAAAGTGGGAAAAGGGGATCCAGATAGTTGAATGGTTTCTATTAGACTTTGAGGTTTCTATTGTAACTCAGAAGAATCTCATAGAAAACAGTTAACCTGATAGAACAGTGAATCTAATAAATATTCCTTATAAAAAACCCCTTATAATCATAGAATCTCAGAATTGGAAAGGACTTTACTTACCATATAGTCCATCTCATATAACAAAGAAGTCTCCATTATATCAAAAATGAAAACTTGGTCATATGCTCATGTTTAATTATCTCTAAGGTCCTTTTCTACTTTAATGTCTACAAAGCTCCCATAGGGGATGGGATCTTGGATGAGGAACAGTGCAATGGGACCTGGGCAGGAGCTATAGAAAACTATGCCATTCTGAGTTGGATAGAAGCCTAGAAATTTAGAAGCAATCTTGATAACCATTTAGTCCAACATTTTCCTTTTATAGAGGAGAAAGTTAGGAAATTAGGATTAAGAATTGGTAAATGGGGAATTGGCAATTCTCTTATGTATGTACAGTTTCTCAATTTCACCAATTCCTGGTATCTTCTTCACTGTGGCATCTAAATACATATTCAGTGGGCTCTGTATTTGACTAATCAGGTTTTTTATTTCTCAAATTCCACCAGTCCCTTTAGCCCTTTCATCTCTCCTTAGAGATGAGCTCTCTATAGATGTGAGTATTAGATCCAGCTACAGTTTACTTCCTACCCCTTCCTTCCCAGGTGACTGTCTACCTGAGTTACCTTATCTCTCTATCACCTACCTACCATGTTCATTATCAAGAAGATTGAAGAATCAAGTCAGAAAATGAAACTGACACTGAAGTCCTCAAAGTGTTGACTCAACCCTCTTTCCAAATTACTCTGGGGAAAAGAGCTGGGGAGGTACAGTAGAAAGCACTCCACTTCCTCATTGACATTTTATCCCCTGTTAACTAAGAGTGTTGGGGGTAGTGATGGTAGATGTAATCATATGGTTTGTGGTTTGGACTTTTAAGTTTCTGTTGTGTAAACTCATAGAAAAGCAAACCAATAAAATTCCATTGTAGTTTTCCCTTCTACATTCCCTTCTACACAGTGCCTCCACAATCTAGCAAATCCTCATAAAATATGTTGACTCTCCCTTCACACCAGAAAAAAGGTCCATTGATTTATACAATACTATACATGTATTTTATGTATTTCTGAGTTTTTAAACTTTTGTGTCATCTGTTGGACCTTCATATGTTGTCTACAGTTTCTGCAAAATCTCCCTCTAAAAATCCCATTTAGTTTCTTGTGCTGAGCCAAAATATATTGAAGCTGTGATGGGGCAAGTTGAAATGTGGAAGGAACAATTGTCTATTCATACAATCACAGAATTTGAGAGATGAAAGGGACCTTAGTGATCTTTAGTTCAACCTGTGCCCAATAGGAACTCCCATCCACCCATAACATTCCCACCGTCTAGTAATTCAGACCCTGCTTAAAGACTTCCAAAGTAGGGAAAACAACTATTTATTTTATCTCTCTCTTTTTAAAAAATAATAGCTTTTTATTTTCAAAATACAAGCAAAGATAGTTTTCAACATTCACCCTTGCAAAACCTTATGTTCCAAATTTTTATTCCTCTCTTCTCCCTATTCCCTCCCCTAACCAGCAAGTAATCCATTATATGTTAAATGTGTACAATTTTTCTATACATATTTCCACATTTATCATGCTGCACAAGGAAAAAAAAAGAAAAGAAAACAAAAAGCAAGCAAACAACAACAAAAAAGGTAAAAATATTATGATCCATATTCAGTCCCAACAGTCCTTTTTCTGGTTACAGATGGCCCTCTCCATCATAAGTCTATTGGAATTGGCCTGAAACACCTCATTGTTGGAAAGAACCAAGTCCATCACAGTTGATCATCACATAACCTTATTGTTACTGTGTACAACTCTTGGTTCTAGTCACTTCACTTGGCATCAGTTTATATAAATCTCTCCTGGCTTTTCTGAAATCATCTTGCTAATTTATTTCTTATAGAACAATAATATTCCCTTATATTCATATGTCTTAATTTATTCAGCCATTCCTCAACTGATGGACATCCACTCAGTTTCCAGTTCCTTGTCACTACAAAAAGATTTTTGCACATGTGGGTCCTTTTCCCTTTTGAATAATCTCTTTGGGATACAGGCCCAGTATGCAGAGTTTGAGCCCTTTGGGCATAATTCCAAATCAATCTCCAGGATGGTTGGATCAGTTCACAACTCCACCAACAATGTATTAGTTTCCCAGTTTTCCCACATTCCCTCCAGCATCTATCATAATCTTTCTCTGCCATCTTAGCGAATCTGTATAGTGGTACCTCAGAATTGTCTTAATTTGCATTTCTCTGATCAATGATTAAGAGAATTTTTTCATGACTACAAATGGTTTTAATTTTTTCCTTTGGCAACATTGTGTGTTCCTATCCTTTGACCATTTATCAATTGGAGGATAGCTTGTATTCTCACAAATTTGAATCAATTCTCTACATATTTTAGAAATGAGGCCATCAGAATCTTTGGATATAAAATCCCTCCCCACCCCCCCACCCCCGCTTTTCTGTTTTCCTTCTAATCTTGTCTGCATTGGTTTTGTTTGTATAAAATTTGTTACTTTAATATAATCAAAATTATCCATTTTACATTTCATAATGTACTCTAGTTCTTCTTTGGCCATAAATTCCTTTCTTCTCTACAGATTTGAGAGGTAGTCTATCCTTTGTTCTAATTTGGTTATCGTATAACTCTTTATTTCTAAATCATGAACTCATTTTGACCTTATAGAGTATTAGGGATAGACTGTTAAGTGTGGGTCATTGCCTAGTTTCTGCCACACTTTTTTCCAATATTCCCAGCAATTTTTGTCAAATAGTGAGTTCTTAAACCAAAAGTTTGGAAACCCACTATTTCTCTAGGTAGTTTGTTATACTTTGGGACAACTTGAATTCTTAGGAAGTTTTTCTTAATATTGAGTTAAAATTTGCCTGTTTGCCACTTCCTCATAATTCTTCCCTCTGAAGCCAAAGGAAAAAAAATCTAAATTCTCTAAAAGCAAGACAGATTTGGATATAATGCAAGTCAAATTATAGCCCCCATCCATGCAGTAACATACAATGCATCTTTTGCAGCATTTTCAGACAATCCTTTAATGCATTCTATGCTTTGTCCCCTGATACCAGAGTTAAACGAGAGTTCTATAATCTCAGGCTTACTCTATATCCAATTTTTCAAAATGCTCTTTCTTTCTTTCCATACACTTATGGTCTTCTTGACTCAAAGCCCTAGTTTCTATAAAACTCTCCTTCTCCTAAAGAAAGCCCTATGGGAAGAAAAATAATAGAATCACAAGTCTTAATAATGGAAGAGAAAAAGGGAAGATGAAGATGAATAAGGAAAGAGAGAACAAGTATTTAAAACTTTACTTTTACCTTTGGAAAATAGAAAATCACAACCTAGTCCATTCATTCTTCTTTCTTTGAGGACAGAGAGACTGATTTGGTGTGACTAATGTGTAGCGTGTACGTTGTTTTCCTGTGGGATGGGTAGCTTTATTATTCCCCAAAAGGCAATTCTCTGCCCCAGGGGGGGTGGGGAGGGGCAGTATCCTCAGTCTCCATGCATATGAAAAATAAAGCAAGCTAAAGTGATACTCTCACTATTGTATTTCCCTCCTTTCTATCTCCTCCCTCTGCTTTGCCAAGGGTAAACATTTATTCCAGCAAATATATATTGAACATCTGGTAGTCCACTAAACTTAATATCTATGGGAGGTAAATTACTGTTGCTCTGAAGGCCAGATCTACCTTGGCAGAAAGAGAACATGAAGGTAGAAAGGTCTATATGGTATGCTTTAAATGAGAATATGCATGGATGATGGGGAGAGGGCACTATCCCAGAGGATAACCTATTAAAAAGGATTAATTTGTCTGATTAGCTCTGACCTAGAGGTAACAGAAAGTGCCCAAACTCGTGCATGTTTTCAAATACTGCACAATTGAAATCACTCAAGACCTGCCAAGCCAAGTAGATTTGATTACTTTCTTTCCTATCTGCTAGTTTATCTGAGAGATAATTGTAGAATTGCCATCTATAGTGACCTTGTTTCCACTAGTTAGCCAAAAGACTGCTAAAATGTTTGGAGCACAGGTCTTTGGGGAAAAGACTGTGCCTCTTAATGAGGCTGTGGGCTAACAAATGCAGCAGGTTTGATAATAATCTCACCAGTTAGGTACACTTCTAATTTCATGTCACCCTGTCCAAGACATCTTTTTGTCCATTTGCTGGGTTAGTTCCTATTCTCATAAGAAAGGAAGTGACTTAGGTCTATAAATCTTTCTCTTTCCCTGAAGTGATAGGGAAAATGTTCAGCTAAATGATGTTGCCTACACAGAAATGCCGTGTGCTTCCCTGATCTGGGACTCCCTTGTTTCTATAACTCCTTCCTTCTCTCCTTTGCTCCCGAGTTCCTGACCCTTCAGTTTTAGAGAGATGCTGTTCCACCCATACAAGTTCAAAAAACTGCACAGTAGTGGTAAGGGATGGAGCTAGAATTGATACTTGGCTGAGTTGTCAGAATTACTGAGGTACAGTCAATTTCTTCTAGTGTCAAAGTAGTTCATATTTCAAGAGGGGAGGGGAGCGAGGTTCTTGCAAGTCTCTTGTTATTTGGCACTTCTTCTAGGAGTTATAAAATTTGAATGTTACTAGTAAGGCCCTAGATCTCTTCTTAGGTCAAAAATGTGACTATTCTGTGGCTCTTAGACCTCCCTTTAGAACATTCTCCAGTGACTCTTTTCTTTCACCTAATTATTAATTCTTTTGATATCTTCTCTCCATATGTACTTCCCTCTGGCATCCCCAAAGCAATCTGGGAAAGTTTTTCCTGTGTTTCTTAATATTGAGAGAGTGAGCAGACAGTTGTGAATGATAATCTGCTCCTAGATTATACAACTAATTACTTACAAGACAAACTAGTTTGTCTCTTGGTTCCCTGTAGATTTCACCTGACTAAGGACCCCTGATAAATTCCTGTAGAATCAGGTTAGAGGTCATGGCCAAGCAGTGCCCAGACTTGACAAGGAGAATCCATCTTTATCCACCAGACAAAATGAGACTGGAGGTCCCAAAACTACAGCTGGCGATGACTTGTGGTGGGGAGAGAAAGTGTGGAGATCAAAGACAGGAGTGGTCAGACTTATTCCATATTTACTCTATGACACTTTCTGGCAGTTCTTTCTCTTTTTCTAGACAAGGCCTCACTTCCTTGGGTCAGTCCTACCAATGAACTGTTCCTTCAAACCCATTTTTGCTTGTCTGATCTTAGTTGCCAATGAAATTTTGTTGATCTGATAAACAAATATAAATATTGTGAGACTTTACCATCTAGTTCAATTTGGACCCTTTAGATTTAGGTTGAGAAGTTTTAGAGAAGGAAAAATTGATACCTGTCAACAAGTGTTTATTAATTGTTTACTTTGTATCATGTAATGTGGCAAATGTTTGGTATACAAGAAAGGCAAACTATTGTCCCTTCTCCTAAGGAGCTCACAGTTTAAGGGGAAAGACATCATGCAGACAATTAAATATAAACATGGTATACTCAGGATAAATTGGAGACAGTCAACAGTGGGAAGCCATAAATGATAGCCAATGAAAGACCACATTGTTGAGAGATGGAGGGTCATATAGAAGAAATAATAAGGCCATCTTATTATGGCCTGAATCTTAATGTACAGAAGAGAAAAACATATGAAGACTGGAAAAGTAGCAGGAACTAGGTTATAAGATGATTTAAAAGCCAAACAGATGACTTTTATTTTGATCCTGAAGGCAATATGGACCCACTAGAGTTTATTGAGGACTGAAATGGTAAGAGCTGGACTTTAGGAAGATCTTCAGGGAATTCTTTGGAGAAAATAATCTTGGTCCCCTAGAAATGTCTAACTGGGAAGAGAAGGGAAAGAAAGCTTTGGTTTTTGCATGAAGATGAACCACATGTAAACCTGTCTTGTTCCTCTGAGAGTGTCTTTTTTTTTTTTCTTTTCTTTTCTTTTCTTTTTGCCTGGTGTCCCTCTGGCTTGGGGGAAGAGAGCAATGAGAGATGAATTCCAAATTTTGTCCTTTCCATTGAACTGGAGGGAAATTATTCCCTACCCATATTTCCCTTACAATCCTTGTAACATAGGGGTGAAGTGATTTGTTCACAGCAAAGTGAGGGCTTCTACTCCTAATCCAATGTTCTATCTGTTTTACTTTTTGGTATGGCTTGCTATAAAAAATAGACTATTTAAACTATTTAAAAACTATTTAAGGAAAACCTAAATTCAAATGTGATCTCAAATACTTACCTTGTGACCTTGGGCTTGTAATTAACCTCTATTTGCCCAGAAAATTGCAAGATAGTTCAATGGATAGAGCATTGGATCTGGAGTCAAAAAAGACCTGAATTCAAATCCAGCTTCAGATATTTAATAGTTGTATGACCCTGACTAAAAAGTTTAATCTCTGTTTGTCTTAATCCATTGGAGAAAGAAATGACAAAATACTCTAGCATCTTTGCTAGACAGTATGGTCCATGGAGTCAAATGAAGTCAGACAAGACTGAACAACAAAAGAGTTTAAGTAAATCTAAACATGATAGATTCCTAGAGATATTTGTGGTTGTATCCTAATATTTTTGAAACTGAAATTTTGGAAGATTCAGAGGCTATTAGGTAGTATATTTGGATATAGCTCTGGCCTGGTAATTAAAATCTGTCCTAAAATGCTAACTAATTGTATGATTCTGGGACTGGAATTAGAAAGATCTGAGTTCAAAAGTGACCCCAGACATTAAATTCTGTGAGTCTGGGCAGGTCATTTAAGCTCTCAGCCTCAATTTTCTCAACTGTAAGATGAGAAAATAATAGCACTTACCTCCTAGGGCTATTGTTGATTTCAAAAGAGATAATATTTATAAAATGGTTAGCACAATGTTTGGCACATAGTATGCACTTAAAAATGGATATTTCCTTCCTCCTTTCCTCCCTTCCTCTCTTTTTCCCTCCTTCTTTCCCTCTCTCCCTCCTTTCCTTTTTCTCTCTTTCCCCATCTTTCTCCCTCCCTCTCTCCTTCCTTTCTTTCCTCCTTCTCTCTCTGCCTCCCTCCCTTCCTCCCACCCTTCCTCCCACTCTTCCTTCCTTTCTTTCTTCCTTTTTTCCTCCCTCCCTTCCTCCCTTCCTCCCTTCCTTCCTTCCTTCCTTCCTTCCTTCCTTCCTTCCTTCCTTCCTTCCTTCCTTCCTTCCTTCCTTCCTTCCTTCCTTTCTTCTTTCCACAGCAGCTCTTATGCTTTAATGACTTAACCCAGCCCCATGATTGTGTACGCAGTGCTAGGCCTAAATTTTCACCAGTTTCAATCTGTTTTTCCCCCCAGTTCAGCAGGGCCCCTGAGCGCCATGCTGTTCCTCGTTCTTCTATGCACTTGCTTCTGTCCCTGCTCATCCTGATTGATGCTTCCAAGAAAGTCATGGATAAAAAACCCTGATTGAAAAGCACTAATTACCCATCATTATTTTCCACGCTGTAATTTGTGTGGAACGAGATTTCAATCAGTTGTCCGGGATCAGCCTGGTTTTGACTAATCTTCCTAACTACACGACACTTAATTACAGATTTCTCCCCGAGCTCCAGTGGGCACTGAACAGGCAGCCTCACATTCCAGAGCATTGTGTTTGCTTTGGGGTCATTTTTCAACAAAGGGTCATAGAGGGGTCCCTGAAAGAGGGTGGAGGAGTGGGGAGGGACACAATAGACAGCAACAGCTTTTGAGGAGACATAATAAAGTCAAACCTCGTGAGAGCTAACAACGTCATGGAATGCTTCAGACACAACCTTTTGCTTTATGTTTATATCAGGCTGATCTTCTGATTCTTTTTATCTCCAAATAGCCTAGACTGGAAGTTGGGACACCTGCTCTGTCATGCTGGCTATGTGATCTTATTCTAGTCATTTCTACCACTTTTGGTTTCAATTTCTTCATCTGTAAAAATGAAAGCATTAGCTTAAACCAGCAGTTTCCAAACTAATTTGCCCTGGAACAGTTTGGAGCTTGAACTATATTCATGAAATCCATAAATATAACTTGGGAAGGGGGACATTAGAGACTTATTTTTAAAAAAACTTGGACCTATGATTTCACTGGGAAATTCCCAGTGAAGGAACCTTCTAGTCTTAGAGAATTACCTGGAGCATAAAGAGTCAAATGACTTGTCCAGAAGTCATAAACCATGTATATGTCAGGGGTGTGATTTGAATGCAGAATTTCTTGATTGTCTTTAATAATGATGATGATGGATAGCTAGCATTATTATTAAAATACCACTCTGAGGTTTGCAAAGCACTTTACCTATGTTATAAAATTTGATCCTCAAAACAGCCATGGAAAGTAGATGCTATTATTATCCCCATTTTACAGGGAAGGAAACTGAACCACAAAGAACTTAAATGACTTAGCCAGGATCACATAACCAGTTAACCTCTGTAGTAGGATTTGAATTCAAATCTATCCTGTCCTCAAATTCATTATTCTATCAGTGAATAGAATGATACTATCTAGCTACCTCTTCAGGTATGAAATTCTTTCCAGTAAGAGACAAAGAACTGAAAAAAAAAGTATTTTCATATTTTTTAAAGGGGGAAATATCAATGGTATTAAAATGATCCAAAAGATCTAGCATTTCATTTGGAACTCAATGTTTCATGAAATATAGTTTGAAAGATACAGGACTAGATAATAATCTAGTTCCTTTCCAACTTCTCTGTATGTTTCTACCATACTGGTTTCTTTATGAGACTGCTAGGTGGTACAGTGGATAAAATGCTGGACTCTGGAGTCCAGGACCTGGAGTCAGAAGAGTCATCTTCATGAGTTCAAATCTAGCCTCAGATATCTATCAGCTGTCACTTACTCCTGTTTGCCTCAGTTTCTTCATCTATCAAATGAGCTGGAGAAAGAAATGGCAAGCTACTTTAGTATCTTTACCAAGAAAACTCCAAATGGGATCATAAAGAGCCAGATATGACTAAATAGCAAAATATTAGTTGAGTGAGGAAAGCTACAAAATGAAAGAAGTATTCTCATAATGAAATAAATTACTGAAATATGGACAACACTATCAGTAACAGGAATACCAATGGTAATACTTATTTTTGTCCTTTGTTCTTGAAGTTTACAGTAAATACACAGATTTGATCAGATTGTCTTACTATCTTGGCCCATTATTATTGTTGTTGAGTTGTTCGGTCATGTCTAACTCTCTGTGACCTCATGGACCATGGTATACCAATACTGTCCATGGGATTTTCTTGGCAAAGATACTGAAGTGGATTTCTACCATTTCTATTTGGATGAGCTCTTAACATTGTTAAATTTCACAATTAAATTAATTCTGCAATTATTATGGGTGATAACATGTGAGGTAGATGATGTAGGTATGACAGTGATGAGGTAGGCAGTACACAAGGAGAAAATGATAAAAGAGGAAAGTTAGAGGGATTGGATTGAAACCATTGGTCAAAGAGCATGTCTGATGCTCCTTATCAACAACAAAATGGTTTATAGCAAACAGAGGTGAAGTGATTTGCTAGAGTCACATAGCTAGTAAGTGTCGGAGAAGTAAATAAATGTCTTTAAACTCAGGTCTTCCTGACTCCAGGCTTAGGGCCCTATGCACTGAGCCACTTAGCTGCCTCCATCAAAGAAAGGCAAAAAGACAGTTCCTGATCTGAAGGAGCATATGGTCTAATGGGAGAAATAACATGCAAACTATGTATGTAAAACATATTCGACATATATAATATACATATATAAAAACACACACACATATGGGTACAAAATGTACATACACACATACACATTTATTATATACACATACATATATAGTTACAAAATGTGTATACATGTATATATGTATATATGAATGGATCTAGACACATATTTATGTACACATATATTATAGATACATACATAGTACAAAATGTATATATATATGGGTGTATCTTTATACATATATTATATGCACATACATGTACAGAGAAATGAAATGTAGATACACATACATGTATATGTGAATTGCCTATACATATATTTATATACATATATATTATAGATATATACATAGTACAATATATATATATATGGGTGTATCTTTATACATATATTATGTGCACATACATGTACACAGGAACGAAATGTACATGCACATATATGTATATATGAATTGCCTATGCATATATTTATATACACATATATGTGCATATACATATATAGAACAAAATACATGTAATGTATACATATTATGTAAATATAGGTGTATGTACACCCACAAATAGATGAGATAAATTAAAGATAATAATAGGTGGAGCACTAAAATTGAGAGCAGAATTCTGAAGCTATGGAACAAGACAGAATAGATCCTGTAATTCAGTTTCAAATTGAGATGCTTTCCCCTTCTCTCACCCCCAGCAAAACCTCTAAAGTACTCATTCCTTGTTCTAAGAATCTTGCCAGAACGTGGTGGTAAAATGCTTTACCCTAAGAAGACCTCTTTTTAGGTGTCCAGAGGGGTGATACTGGAATAGGGTGGGCATGGGGGGACTAGAGGGGAGGCAGTGTTGGTTAGGATGTTGGCAAAAATCTAGGTCAGGGCAGGTCTATCAATATGTAGCTCAGATCTAGTTACAAGATGGATCAAAAGGAAAACAATACCTCTGGGGGTTTAGGCCACAGAATATTGCTTTTACAAAAGGCAGCTCTGACTCTGGCCTCGAGTCCCTCCCCCCAAAAAGAGTCAATTTTCATTGATCCATTTTGGAACTGGATTCCAGCCAGGAATGCACAATGGACCTGATATGACCCACTTCTCCCCAGAGTGAGGACAGCAGTTCAAAACCAGTCCCCTCCTCCTCCTTTTCCTGGCCTTGCCTCCCACCACCACTTCAGAGACACTGAAAGAATTTCTGGATGCAGCAAAAGGGGTGCTCCTTGATCACTGGTTTCAATCCAGTTCCTCTAACTTTCATCTCTTATGAATTTCTTCTCATTTTCTCTCTACCTCATCCCTATCACATGCTATCACCCATAATTATTATAGAATTAATTTAGTTGTGAATTTTGGCAATGTTAAGAAGAGAGCTCACCAAAAGAGAGTAACAAGTAGGAAACTATTAGATAGCAACAAGAAGAGAGAGAAAAAAGTGGGACCAAGGTGTAAGTTTTCTTCTTGGCTCTTAACTTCATGGTAGCAAAAACAATTTCCAGAGTTAGTCATATCTCTAGATGGCTGCTACATGGCACAGTGGATAGGGTATCAGTCTTGGAAGCAGGAAGACCTGAATTAAAATACTGCCTCAGACACTTCCTAGCTATGTGTCCTTGTGCAAGTCACTTACTTCTGTTTGCCTCAGTTTCCTCATTTATAAAATGGAGATAATAATTGCACTTGTATCCCAAGGCCATTGTGAGATTCAAATAAGATAATAATAATAATAGCAATTGTACCTTAATTAATACCTTAATAAGGTATGTAAATGGTTATGATGATGATAACGTTGATGATATCACTTCAGTTTCTTCCAGGCTACTTGAATGACTTAACATATTTGGAGGAGCCACTGTCTCCTCTCCTATCCCCACTCCTAATAATTCATGTGTAACACTATAACCCAGTTTAATTGCTGGCTAAAATACAGAAACAGATTTGGGGGAAGGTGTTAAGTTCTTCCTAAGACAGGAAAAATTACTTATTAAAATTAAACTACTTGTTTAATCACTTATTATCACCCAGGCCCAATCAAGCACTCATTTTGAAGATTTAGGTACCTTGAGGACCCTTTTCCTTTGGTCTTCTGGCAACAGGTCCTGACCCACTGTTCCTCTATCATTAATACTCTCATTCCCTAGAGTTTAAGTCCTTTTCAATAAACCCTTACCTTCCTGAGACTTCAAGGTGTCTTTAAGGTCAAATGCTCAGTTATTATTTCATTGGAATCTCTCTTATAAGGCAAAAAAATTTACTAGTCCCTACTTTGAGATAAGCATAAATCTCCCTGAGAGATAGAGAGAAAACTTGCATCTACACATTCCCATAGAGATAGAAGGAAACATAAATCAATAGATTTTTAAGCCACTTACTTGGATCTTGAATCCTACTTGAATCCTACCTTCTAACCAGGTGACCTTGATAAACATATCTCCTCTCTATGTCTTTTTCCCCCCTCACCTGAAGGACTGAGCTATCTAAAGTAGCTCTATACCTGAAGCAATCCGAAGTAATGGATGGAGTGTTGATTTTGGAATCAAGAAGACCTGGATTCAAATCCTTGCTCCTTTGCGACCCTAAGAAATCCTATAACCTCAGTTTTCTCATCTGGTAAAATGAAGGGGTTGGGATTAACAGTTTCTAAAGTTCTTTCCAGTTCTAAATCCATTAATTCTGAGATCTCTAAGATCCTTTCCAGTCTTGGATCCTAAGAATGGATACCTTAGCTGGCTCACTCCAGCCAAAAGAGCTAGAATTTGGCTACTCCCCCAGCTGTCACACACACTTTTACATAGCCTTTGCACTATATGTAATTCTAGAAATCTCGGAACAGAAAGGGGCTCTCTGGGGTAAAGGCACGACTAAAAAATGGTTACGAAAATGGCAAAGCGAGTAGAAAGAATGACCTCAGAGGAGACACCAAGGGAATGAAATACTTAGACTCCCCTCCCCACTCACACAACCCCTAACATCCTCAAGCCCGTGACTTGGGCACCAAAATAGCAGCACAGCTTCCCGGCCAACTCCGAGGAGAGCAGGATCAAATTTGTTTCCTTTTCATTCTTGAGGTCACCAGAATTCAATGAACATGTCTGGCATTTTCTGTGCAGGATGAAGCAGGGTCTTATGAATCAAATCTGTATATAAGATGGGAGCTCCGTGTACTGGTAATACGTTTCCTGTTGCCCTTCCCTTAGGTCTAAAACAAAGAGTAAACATTTAGGATGGAACAAGAAAAGATTGCTGAGGGCATGTTTAAATAAAGGCAAAGCTACAAAAAGCTAGTTTACTCCGAGTATTGTCTTCTCCCTTTTCTTCCATTATGATATAGTTCGACAAAGAATTAGTGACAGGTAATGAGGCAACCATCCCCCCCTCAGTATCCTTTACAGGGACCATGAGGTGGGTCTTTGTCTAATTTCATCTGGTCATTTACCCAGATCACCTTGTGACTGGGAGAAGGGCTACACACCTTATATTACTCAAGAGAGTGATCAAAACAGATGTGGGTGAAAAGGAAGTCTTAGTGTTCTGCTGGTGTTCTGCTTGTTTCTCCAGTAGGATAATTTTATTCTCTCCAAAGATTGATCAGCAATAACTGAAGCTATAAAACAATACGGATTATTTGTACAACTTCTATAGAACTTATTTCTTTTCCTGTGGGTTTATTTTTAATTTTTTCCCCCTGTACATAGTAGATTGTACTAAATACCTGAACACAGCACCAAGTAAAGGTTGAATTAAATTGTCTGATTTCAGTATTTTATCCCTCTTTATATCTCCCATATTGCCAAATATGGTGTTTCCATCTAGAAGGCACCCAATTAATTCATCAATGAAAAAAAAAATTAAAGCGAACTTAGTCAATTTACAGTGACCTGAGCTAACAAAAGGAAGCAGTGGTAAGGATTATCCTAAACAGTGGATAATAGCCAAATTATCATTATGTAATTCTTTCCCATCAGATTTACCTTCCTAATTAGGCTCTGTTCAGGCTGATATTAAAATGTTTGCATTCCCTAAGTACACACAGTGAGAAGGGGCCTCAGGGATCGGTTGGTCCAGCCTCTACCTGAAACACAAATCTCTTCTTCAGCATCTCTACTGCTGGTTTCTCCCAGAGTAACTGCTAAAGGAAAGGAAGAGGATCCTCTCCTTGCTGCTAACCTAGATCAGCTTTCATTGGCTCTTAGATTATAAATCAGAGGTCATCTAGTCCAAGCCTTTAATTTTAAAGATAGGGAAACTGAGGCCAGAGGAAGGAAGACTCATGTAGATTCACACATCTGATAAGTGACAGAGCCAGGATTCTAACTCAGGTGAGCTAATGCTAAATCTGGTACCCTTTCCACTTTAGGAAAATAGTGGAAAATTTTCAGAGGGCACAAGGAAGTTCCTGGGGTAGAGATAAGGCTGAGTTGGGTATTGGGGAACTGGGAACTAGCAATGGTCAGGGAAGTGGAAAGAGAGGGGTGTGTGTGTGTGTGTGTGTGTGTGTGTGTGTGTGTGTATGTGTGAGGTCCCCCATGTCAGGCCATTCATGGGGGAGTAGGCAGAGAATAACCCACATAACCTGGTGGAAAAGTACCAAGAAATGTGCCACTGGAGATGAGGAAATGACAGCCCTTTGAGACGCAGAAGCTGGCCGGGGAGTAGTTGTGTCCCCACAAAGGTTCCTATGACTGTCTGCATTTCCAAACTTTGGTATCAGATGATTGAGACTCAGATTCACCAGCAAACTTGAGACCCTAAGAGAAGATTACTCCTGTAATTACTACACATTAGTGCAGCATTTCCCTGGAGTCTGTGATGGAAAATATATATAAGGAACTGAAGAAGTCTGATTCATCTAATCTTAGAATAAAAAGGAAAATAAATGAATTGGGTCTAAAATAACTGAAGGGATGAGTTCATGAATTATCAATTGCCTAGTGATGTCAGGCAGCCTCCAAACACCCTTCTGAGGCTGCAACTGATTATCCTAAAGCTGGTGTTCAGTGGCTGGTAGGCTTGATGAGTGTTAATAAGCCCAAGGTCATGGGGCCAATCTTTTTGTGGGCCTATTAGTTTGGTTCTGCCCTTTAGTCACAAACAACCCTTCTAGTTCTGACCAGTTGACTTGAAAAGGAGCTGCTGTTTAGTTATTTTTCAATTGAGTCTGACTCTTTGTGATCCCAGTTGGGCTTTTTTTTAATAGCAAAGATGCTGGAACAGTTTGCCATTTCTTTCTCCAGCTCATTTTACAGATGAGGAAACTGAGGCAAACAGAATTAAGGGAATTGTTTAGAGTCACCCAACTAGTTAGTATCTGAGGTTGGATTTGAACTCTAGAAGATGAGTCTTCCTGAGTTCAGGATGGGCACTTTAAACATTGTGCCAACTAGCTGCCCTTGAAAAGGAGTATTGATACACATAGAAGGAATAGGATAAAGGTGCAGAATCAGCAAGTGGTTACCATAACTGTGAAGTAAGTGGGAAATATATTTAACTGACAACTGATTTTGGGAGCTGAGTTCATAATCATATATGAATAATAGTATATATTATTCAGCATAGTTGGGAAAGGAGATTCAGGTTAATCAAATATAATCAAATATTTACTAGAGTGATCATGAAAAATAATTTCCAAAGAATTAGAATACAATTGATTGCAATTTGGTAGACAATAAAATGAACCTGAAAAGCAGCCTAGATTAGTGGTTAGAATGCTCAATTTGACATCAATAAGATTGAAGTTCAAGTCTTGCTTCTGAAACATGGTGGTCATATAATCCTGGAGAACTAAGCCATCTAAAGTCCCCGTGACCCACGTGACTTTCTAAGATGATGTTAAGTTATAGAACAATTGCTGATATGATTTGGTGGAGGAAGTTTCTTCACTGAAAGTTGTCAACATCAATGAAATCACTAGTCTGATTTTTAAAATGGATTTAATACTAAAATGTTACTGTTAGAAAAAATATTGGGGACATCCAAGGTGGCACAGTGGATAGAGTACCAGCTCTGTAGTATGTAGGATTTGAATTCAGATACTTACTAGCTATGTAACACTCAGTCACTTAACTATCCTCAACCTTATCTTCAAAAAAAAGAAAGAAAAGAAGGAAGAAAAATATTGTTTTGATGAATTAAGATCTTGAAGTTGCAGCTTCAGATATATAGTGAAACCATCACTGTACTTGGTATAGACCTGTTTTCCTGCATTTGAATCAGCACTGAACTGTATGAAGTACACTGACTCTCTAGTAAGAGGTTACTTTTCAGTCGTTTCACCTGTTTAACTCTTCATGAGAGTCTGTCATGATCCTATTTGGGGTTTTCTCAAGCAGAAAAACAGGAGTGCTTGTCATTTCCTTCTTCAACTCATTTTACAGATGAGGAAACTGAGGTAACCAATGTTAAATGACTTTGTCAAGACCACACAGCTAGGCCAGATTTGAACTCAGGAAATGAAGACTTCCTGATTTTCAGACCTGGTATTCTATCCACTAAGCCACCTAGCTGACTCAAAATTCAAATCTTGCCTTTGATACTTTGTACTTGGGTATACTTGACAAATTACTTAACTTTCCTAGTATTTCTGGTTTCTGTTTTTCTTTTTCTTTCTTCCCTCCTTCCCCCCTTCCTTCCTTCCTTCCCTGCTTCCTTCCTTCCCTACTTCCTTCCTTCTTTCTTCCTTTCTTTTTGCTTCCTTCCCTCCTTCCTTCCTCTGTCTCTTCTTCCTTTCCTCCCTTTTTCCCTCCCTCCCTCTCTCATTCCTTCCTCCTGCCCTTCCTTCCCCTCCCTCTCTTTGTCCCTCCCTCCCTCCTATCTCCCTCTTCACTTCCTTCCTTCCTTCCTTCCTTCCTTCTTCGCTTTTACCTACTACACTTTCTTCTTGCTTTCTTTTTCTTTTTAGGATCTATATAATTTATTTTTTAAAAACATAAATATCATACTTTAAAACTAAATGAATGTGCAGCCTGCAGAAACCCTTATATACAGCTTAGTAACTCCTGTTTTTATTTGAGTTTGATATTTTATTTAAAAAATTAGGGGGATAGATTCGGAGCCAAGTGAGATCTTTTTCAGTTGATATCTATGAATCTATGTGCCCTGTCTGTGATATTTATATAGTTTTGAAGCCAGTTACTTCATCATTCTCATCCTTAATTTCCTCAAATGGAAACGTGGATCATAATAATTTGTATTGCCTACTTCATACAGTTGTTGCAAGAAAAGTGTTTTGTAAAATTTAACAGTGTTATCTAGACAGACACTATTATATTATTATTATTATTATCAGTCATAAAATAAGATAATTTTATTTGATCCATTAGCGGATTTTATGGTATGGTCTTCTTGGCAATCCCAGTCACATAATACAGAACCCATCTCCTCCTCTGCCAATGCGAGGGACCTAGTCTATGGTCAATTCTCCCTTGCCATTCCCCTGCAGGACCCAGATCCTGGCTCCTTTCAGTGGGTGACTCCTTTTGCCCTTTTTCTACAGGCTGCTGAATAGGATGTCCGCAGAAGAGCGGCACCTCACCTCCAGCTGTGGCTCCTTTATCAAGACAGAGCCTTCCAGCCCATCCTCCGGCATCGACGCTATCAGCCACCACAGTCCCAGCGGCTCTTCTGATGCCAGCGGTGGCTATGGCCTGGCCATGGGTCATCCCAACGGCCTGGACTCACCTCCCATGTTCAACGGCACAGGCCTGGGTGGTACCTCCTGCCGCAAGCGCTATGACGACTGTGCCAGTGCCATCATGGAAGACTCGCCCACCAAGTGCGAGTATATGCTCAATGCCATCCCCAAGCGGCTCTGCCTGGTGTGTGGGGACATAGCTTCTGGGTACCACTATGGGGTAGCTTCCTGTGAAGCCTGCAAAGCTTTCTTCAAGAGAACTATTCAAGGTATAGTGATGTCTTTGTATCCAAATGTGGGAAATGGGGATGATGGAGAATTGGGGGAAATCAAAAGCACTAAAGGACTACCAGAAGGAAGGGAGATTGCTTGTTCATAAAAACAATCTACGGGATTGTAGGAAGGTAGGGATTGGCTTTGAGGTACAGGAAAATCTCCCAATCATGAAAATTGATCAAAAGAAGCATTGGCTGTCTCAAATGATCCCTTTTTACTGGGAGCCTTTAAGGAGAAGCCTTGTCAAGTGACCTTGTCAAAGAAACTCTTGTTTTCTTCTTTGTGATTTTGTGATTTCTCCCATGTTGTTGGTTTGGCAAGCCATTGCATCTTGGGGAGCAAGAGTCAGGGAACAGCGTGTATGGCTGAAAGATTGCTAACCTTCCCATTGAGCTTGCAGTCTTTTTTATCAGCTGTTTTTTAAATATCATCTCTGCAATTTATTACTTTTCCAACTGCAGTCACTAAATCTTTCTTGGGCCTCAATTTCCTTATCTGTAAAATAAGGAACTTGGACTAAATGACCTTTGAGGTCCCTTTGAACTTTATGTCTATAATCCTATTATCCTTTAATTCTAAAATTCCAAGTCTCGCCATCAACCTTGATAATAGTTATATAATTCTTAATTTCTACAATGGCATCTTGAAAATGAATATGTATGCACAGATGTAATTTATTGGGAACATATATATAGATATATATCGGGCATATTTAGCAATACAGCTACAAGATACATCCAGATTGTGACAGATATTGGGATGATAGATTTTAAGCATTTTGCAAACTTTAAAGGATTATGTAAAAATGTTAGATGTGATGATTGTCATTATTATTGACACATACGTATGCGTGTATGTCTATGCCAGCAAATGCTCAAAGATATGCAAAAAAGGTCTGTAATTGGAAAAACTCTATTGCCATTCATCCTGAAAGGGCAGAAATATTGAATTTACAAGGTCCCTCACTTTATATAATTGATGAGTTCCTGAAAATGTTACATGAAAATTGAATTTTTGTAAACTGAATCACATTTTAATTGCCATAGGGAAGCTGGCTATTTTCAGGCCTATGATATGTTAAATTCTTTGGAAATGAAGATCTTTCCATTAATTTATCTAATAAAAATGTATTTTCACATATTTGATTAACTTAACATATTTACTTTTTAAAAAAAGGCCAAGAAGCAAAGGTCTTTGGGTATACATAGTTCATGTATGTACATGAGTAGGAAGAAGAGTAATATATGCTTCATTTTAGTGTTATTTCTATCATATATCTACCTCTGACATATACTGAATGTATGACTTTGGATTAGTCATTTTAGGCCAGAAAGTTACAGAAGTTACAGAAAAAAATGGTAACCTACAGTTATAAAGGGAATTTTTTCACCTAGGAGTTCCTTATATCAGTGAAATCACAGATTTGGTCTCTAGAGCTACTTTTTGTATTAAAGGTTCAAGCTAGTTTTGGAAAAAGACAATTTCTAAAACCCTTGACTAACTGAATAGAATTGGTTCAAGTTTTCTATAATCTAAGACTTTCTGACAGAAATATGAGTAGACCCAATTTCAGCTTTAGAAAAAAATGGGGTTGAGGGAAGAATCCCAGACAGCATCAGCAAATAAGAAGAGCAAACTGTCTTGGGAATCTGTAAATACATATAATTATTTGCTACCATGAATAGGATAATGATCTCTGCTTAGAAATCAATCTTGACTTCTTCTTTATAAATATTGCCATGGCCAGTGCAGATGGACAGTTGGGATAGTGACAGAAAGCAATATTTGACAGGTCAGAACTGAGAATTGGATTTTGAGAATCAAGAAATCCCTTCTTGACCAAGTTGCTTTTGATATCGGTTATCTTTTCAGCTTTTCATTGACTAAATAGACACAGGGCAATAGGCCTCATATAGAAGTAGAGAGTGTCTGAGCCATAATTCTCCTTACAGATTATCTACTAAGAGTTCTTAATCTTTTTTTGTACCATGGACTCCTCTGGCATTCGGGTGAAGGCTATGGATCCCATCTCAGAATAATTTTTTAAAAAATAAATAAAAATAAAACATATAGGATTACAAAGGAAAAACAAATATATTTCATAACAATGTAATTTTTTCTCATCCAAGTTCATGGGATCCCTGAAATCTATGTATGGACCTTGGTGATTTGTGGACCCCAGGCTAAGAAACCTCGATGTCGTCCAATTTTCACTTTGTAGATGATGAAAGTAAGACAGTTGAGACACAGTGACTTCCCTTAAGGTCAAAGAGCTAGTGAATGGCAAAGCCAAGACCTGGATTCTGGTCTCTGATCCCATATCATAAATATATTCCAAGAGCTAACCTCAAATAAAACATTGGTGCCAGAGAGTAGCTGAAGACAGTTGCTGCAGTGTACAAAACACATGTGCTGAAGGCCAGTGGGTAGAAACCTATCTGTGTGTGCTTGCAAATGGCCAGATGGGATCTTCCCAATTTCAGAGAACCATTAGAATCATCCATAACCAAGAGAAGTGTCAACATGCTGTGAAAGAGACCTATTAGTAATGCAAATGTCATTTATCCAACTTTCATTAAGTCCGATAAATAACAAGCCTATTAAAATATACTCACAAGATATTCAGGCCTTGCAAACAAAGTTTTCAGAATGTATAAAAGCAATAGACAGAATTTCTTCTACTTTGGTCAGATTAGAACTGTCATTAATGGCTTTTAATGATTTAAAAGCAATGGTTCTTAACTTGTGTGTGTGTTTGTGTTGTATATGTGTTATGAACCCCATTGACAATCTGGTGAAGCTTATGAACTCCTCAGAATATTTTTTTCTAATGTATAAAATAAAATACATAAGATTACAAGAAAAATCACTTGGTTTATGAGCTCCTCGAAGACATGGATTTTATTTTTGGTATCCCAAAATGCTTAGCACAGTGCTTGACACAGACTAGGCACTTAATAAATGAGTATTGGTTGACTAATTATATTGAAATAATTATCAAGATGGGAAAAATAAACAAATTCACAGACCCCAGGTTAAGAAGCTCTTCTCTAAATGGCTCTTCATATGTGGATGGGATGCATTTGACAACATGCAGATTTCTCTAGAACTCATCTGGATTTTGTATTTTCCTATAACCCCAGTTCGTGATGTTGAAATTAAAATACAATAAAGAGAGGGGTCTTCACAAACCAGCCCCAAGGTTTAACTAACCAATGTCTTTTTTGATGATGAAGGAATTGAGGTTATATCTGTTACATCTGCAGATAACTCTTATTAGAAGGTTGGAGTTATTAAAATGCTAGAGTAGAGAAAATAAAGACCAAAATGGCCTGCTAAATTAGAAAGATATTCCTATGAAAACCAAGAAACAAAAATTTGACATGACCATTTGAGGAAGGAGAAAGATGGAGAAAGCAAAGACTAGCCTGGGTGGTCAGAGTTTTAATATTAGTCAAAAATATTAGTAATTTAGTCAAAGACTGATAATAGTCAAGTACCACGTAATAAATACCAGCACGCTACAGGAGGTACTTACAGGATCCTGAATTTCAGTTGCTGGGAAGGATTCCTTCCTTCCCATTGCATTGCATTGTATGGCATTGCATTCATCAAATCTTTGGGAGATGATTGTGTCTTATTTACATCATCACACTTATTTAAAGGATGTAGAGATATTAGACAAGAAAAGAAAGGAAGCATTCTATGTAGTGTTCTTCAAGTGTGACCTTAGAAAGTTGGTTTCACCTCTCCGGGGTTTTGCTTCTCTTTCTAACTTTCCTATTACTATTGAGGACAATAACATCCTCCTGTGAAGTAAGCCTTGAAATCTCACCATCATCCTTGACTCCTCATCATGTTCAAGTTCCTTCTCCATAACCCCTGTCTTGCCAAATTTTGTCATTTTCCTTTTGCAAAATCTCCTATAAATGTCTCCAACTCTCTTTTGACATGGCTACCATTGGTACAAACCTTATCACCTCACACCTGGATTATGCAAAAACCTGCTGACGAGTCTGCCTCTACGCATCCAATACTTCCTCTATTCAGATGCTAAAGTAATTTTCCTTAAGTCATTGCCTCATTCAAATGGCTCCCTATTGCCTCCAAGTTCAAATATAAAGTCCTTGACTTCTTCCTGCCTTTAGTTTCCTTCACCTCCCTTTCCTACTTAAGATCCGTTGCCATTTGTTGTTCCTCCCAAATAACATCATATCTTCATCCATACTTGTGCATTGATTGTTCCCCGTTTCCCAATGCTTAGCACAGTGCTGGGCAAATAGTGCTTAACACATGCTGACTGACAGTCAAATCTAGTTGGGAGTGGTGGTAAACAATGTATCTGAAATCTGGATATAAATCTGGAATACATCTGTAAGTCTTTAAGAAATATATAATTCAGAAATGTGAATGTTTATAAAAGAAAAATCAGAGGATTTTATTTGTTTGCTTTACAAGGAGAAACATCACAGTAACATCTCGTAAAAAAAAACTTAGAAAAACAGATGTAGGATATGACTTTGTTAATATTTTGAGGATTTATTTTATAAGTTTTTACTAAAGGGATGATAATCTGTTGTGTTCATGTGTATTGAAGATTGTCTAGGAAACAGGAAACAAAATGGACATATATTAGTAAAGCATGGAAAATATCAGTAGTTTCTTATGCATAGTAGTATTT
Source organism: Antechinus flavipes (assembly GCF_016432865.1). Classification (NCBI taxonomy): domain Eukaryota; kingdom Metazoa; phylum Chordata; class Mammalia; order Dasyuromorphia; family Dasyuridae; genus Antechinus; species Antechinus flavipes. The sequence goes on along the minus strand of NC_067399.1, from coordinate 316,312,661 downwards.
TATAAATGTCTATTGAATTGAATATCCTTATACAAGTAAGAATTAGACCTAGAGATAAAATCTTTTGAGAAAATGACTCCTGGAGATCCCCTTTGTTTCAATCAAATTTAAAGGTTCTTTTCAGCATTAGAAATGAGGAAGAGGGAAGAAAGGTAGGACTTTGTTCAGAAATAAAGTGTAATCAATGGTGTACTATTATTCAGTTGTTTTGATCATGTTCAACTTTTTGTGAACCCATTTTCTTGGCAGAAATACTGGAGTGGTTTACTCCAGTATTTCGAACTTATTGTACAGATGAGTAAACTAAGGTAAACAGGGTTAAGTGACTTGCCCAGAGTCACACAAATAATTAGTGTCTGAAACCAGATTTGAATTCAGGAAGATGAGTCTTCTTGAATTCAGGCCCATCCACTTAGTCATGTCACTGCCTTGTGGAGTATTGATAAATGTTTAAGAACAGGCTTAGAAAAATAAAATTGCTCAAGAACACTTTTAAGTTAAATTTGCATTACTAACATTTTCTCCATCACTTTTTCTTGAGTCTAGACAATAAATCAAGTCTTAATTGTAGCATTTTCCAATTTCCAAGGTGTAGATGTTCATCCTGAATGAGGGGGTTTATATTACATGCCCTCTTAGCTCTTTTCATGCTTTGACATTTTATGATTCTATGTCTTCAGTTTAGAGCTATCTGAAGAGCCCCCACTTGGTCTAACAATGCTAATACAAGCCTGCCCATACGGAATTTAGCTTTCTTTCCTGCCGAAGGGAGGGAGATATAGCATTAGATGAAGCTTTGATATGGCATGGGGCTCCTTTCCCTTAGGGAATTACTTTGGGGGATTCTGCGGCATGCACTGAGCAGACATGCATGGAATTGGGAAACTATCAGCTCACATAGCAGTTAATTATGGCTCCAACATCTTTTATTTACAGAGAAAGCAAAGGGTGTCCAGGATTATGGTGGGAGGGAGGAAGACCGAAGGAAGACCTTCAAAATGCTTTTGTTTTTCACTTTGGGCCCAAATATGAGACTGGAAAGAATATTCCCTCAAGGAGAAGCAATGGCAGGAGGTGATTGATCAGTTATCAGAAACGGGGTCTGCTTGGCTGGTACTTGTCTAGATCCAAGTTGTTCTGGATTGCTTCCAAGGCCTTTTGTCCTGGAAAACATTGACTGATCCAAGGGGAGATGAGTTCAGTGACACACATGGGCATTTAGAGATAAAACCTTTCCAAAACAGGCAGACACTAGAGCGGCACAAGGGTGGTGTCTGGCACCAGTAGCGGATGGGATTGTTGGAGCTGATTTCCATCTGCTTTTCTTGATCTCTTTGGGAAATGCTGTAATCCAAGAGTCACTTCAATGCCGAGGGTCCCCTCCTGGCTTCCCCAAGGACTGGATGTATAAACATACACTCTGTCCCAGATAGCTCTCAGCCTTGGTGGGTTTAACCAAGAGGAGGTCACAAATGCAGAATATTGGAGCTAGAAAGTCCAGGGATTCTTAGATTTAAAAAAAAAAATCTAAAACTTGTAAGACACTTTATAGCCTAAAAAACAATACCTAAATACTATTATTATTATTATTAATTATCATCCCATTTGTCAGTCTCATAATTATATTGAAATATAGTTATCAAAATAGTTTTTAAAAAACTAATTCATAGACCTCAGGTTAAGAACTCCTGGTCTAGTCTAATCCCTCATTTTATGAGTCCCCAAAATGAGAAGTGATTTTTTTAAGAATGCATCACTAATTTCATAGATTTAGAGCTAGTAGGGACTTCAGAGGTTATCTGTTCTAACTTGCTAATTTGCTGTGCAGTTGGCTGAGGCCAGAGAATCTAGGTTATTTGTCTAGTTACTCAGGTAGTAAGTAGCTTAGAAGAGGTAGAAAATAAGTACTTATATAGCACCTACTATATGCCTTGCAACCACCTTGTGAAGTAGATACTATTATGATGTCCATTTCACAGATGATGTCCATTTCCTCAGACACTTATTAACTGTGTGATCCTGGGTAACTCATTTAACTCTGTTTGCCTCAGTTTCTTCATCTGTAAAATCAGCTGGAGAAGGAAATGACAAACCACTCCAGTATCTTTGCTAAGAAAATCTCATTAAAATATAGATAAAATAAAAAAAAAAAATCCCAAAGGGATATAGAGTCAGACATGATTGAACAACAAGTAGTTTTTATAATGTGCATGTTTCTTTCCTTCTCCTCCATTTAGCTTCTGTTTTTGTTTTTGGTTCTTTGGTGTTTTTTTTTTTTTTTAAATAAAAATTGAGGTTTTGGGATGAGAGAATAGGAATTTGACTATCTACTATTGGTATTTGAAACAAATAAAAAAGAAATGAAATTGAATGAAGAAGCAATTTGTTTTCCAAGGAAATTTCCTAGAATGCTCATGGTCATTGCTTTTGCAGATATACCCCAATGATTGTTAATTAATGCCTTCTTGCCATCCCAAAGCTGGACTTTTTTGTTGTTCAGTCACTTTCAATCATGTCCAACTCTTCATGACTTCATTTGGTGTTTTCCTGGCAAGGATACTAGAGTAGTTTGCCATTTCTTTCTCCACCTCATTTACCTCATTTACCTCATTTTACAGATAGGGAAACTGAGGCAAACAGGGTAAAGTGACATGCCCAAGATTGCACTACCAGCTTTGAACTCAGGAATAGATGAGTTTTCCTAACTCTAGGTTTGGCACTCTATCTACTGTGTCCCAAGCTGTTCTAAAGCTGGACTTAAACAAGTTTTTTCGACTGATCTCTGGTAAGCCCTCTTGGAAACTGTTTTAGTTAGGTCTCTAGACCCTAGAAAGGATCCAGGCCTTTCTATAAAGGAGGAAAGGGCAAGGAGCCCATAGAAGTGATAAGAGTCAGGGCTGGAGTAAAGGAGGGGAAAGATTAAATTAAAGAAGGAAAGAAAATCTAATAATTATAATTATGCAATAATTATAATTATAATAAAAACTAGAATTTTCATGCTACTTGTGAGATTCTTCCTTGTCCACACACCAATGGTAGAGAATATACTCCTTTAGTAATAGAACATATTAATCGACTCATTATAATAATGATGATGACTAGCATTCATATAACACTTTAAGGTTTTTAAAGTACCTTACATATATTATCTCACTTAGTATTCAGAACAGACCTGGGACATAGGTATTATTAATATTACTATTTTATAGATGAAGAAGCAGGAATAAGACAAAGATGGGGGGGGGGAAGAAAGAGAGAGAAAGAAAAAGAGAGAGGGGGGAGGGGGCAGGAGAGGAGAGGGGAAAAAACTAAGTAACTTTTCTAGAGTTACACAGTTAGTAAAGTGTTTGAGGCACTATTTGAATTCAAATCTTCCTAACTCCAAATCCAGCACTTTACAGAGTATCTCATGTACCTATCCTACTTAGGTACTTAGTAGGGAAGAGAGAAGAGTAGTACCTAGGATTAGGTGTACAATATCAAGCTATAAAAATCTTGAGTGTTCAACAATTGTTTGTTGGCTGACTGACTGGTACAACTGAAAATTATGCTAATTAATAGTTAGCTGGATGAATGAATCATTGAATGACATTGAACAAGGGATGAATGAATGATTTATATACACTATGAATGAGTGAGTGAATGAATGAATAAAAAGCTTACTGAGTGAATGAATGAATGAACTTATGAATGAATGGTTCACTGGCTTCTATGAATTTCTAACAATTCCTGATTGCAGTCATTTTTAGAAAAAGCATTTATTAAGTGCCTACTATATGTCAGTCACTGAAATATGCCATATGTATTGGAATAACATGACCACTTCAGGGAATTCATTATTTACACTAAATGGGACTCAGTTGTATGTAACAAGGGGCAAGCATTCTGGGTCCATTGAAGTGCATATAGTCATTCTTCATTGACTTGGATTTTTCAGTGTATATCGCTAAAGTGAACTTCATTGAGTGATAAATAGATGTCATTTAGGGGGCTCTGCAATGTTTGATGCAATCAACCCATTATCATCTATAATAAGAACACTGGGAGGACTATAGTTGAAATGGATCTGTTGCTTTTAAATGCAATGAACTTTTTCCCAACTGTCTTACTCTTCAGGAACCTTTGAGCCATCTGTCCCTTGAGTTACAACTTCCTTTTTTTGAACTTTTATTTATAGCTGCTGAAAGATAGCTAGGTCATGTGGTGAATAGAGTGCTAAATCTCTTATCAAGTAGACTTGAGTTCAAATCTGACCTCAGATACATACTGCGTGACCATGGGCAAGTCACTTAATTTGTGTCTTTCCATTTCCTCATCTACAAAATGGCATCTACTTCCCCTGGTTGTTGTGAGGATAAAACAAGATAATATTTGTACGATGTTTTGCAAACTTTAATGAACTATAGAAAATGCTAACATCATGAATATAATGATAACGTCAAGATGAATATGTTCTCTTCTTGTAGGAGTGTCTATTCATTAGTCCCTGAACCAGGATTTCACATTTAGAGTGCCAACTGCTAAATTAGTGGGTTTTGTTGCTATTATTGTCTTACTCTTCCTGCCCCATTTGGGTTTTTCTCAGCAAAGACATTGAAATAGTTTTCCATTTCCTTCTCCAGCTCATTTTACAGAAACTGAGGCAAACAGGGTTCTGACTTGCCCAGTGTCACACAGCCAGTGTCAGCCCAGATTTGAACTCAGGAAGGTGAATTCAGGCTTAACACTATATCCACCGAGTCACCATAATTAATTAAATTAAAAATTGTGTGATTCTTAATATTTACTCCTGTCCCCATCATCTTTTTTACCATTGGGCAGGATCACGACAGAAGAAACTCACCATGCAGGCCTATGGGCAGTTCGGGGTTTTTTGGGGGAAGTTTGATTCTTTATGGGTTGCTTTGGTCAAAGAATCACTAAAATGCCATTTACTAGTGAGATTTGAAAAATGTAGGTAGTCTGGTCCTTGGAAAGCACAGTCTGTTGCTCAAAACCTTCTCAGCATAGTAGAACTTGCCCAAACTTTTTTTCAGTTGGTATAACCTTTAGCAACCAACGGTCACCTCCACACTACAATAGAGCATTAGCGTAGGACTATTTCTTGAGATAAAATGGGAATAATACTGAGACTATACATTTCTAAATGATAACACTGACAATAGCAAGGTTATTTTTAAAACTAGAGAGGCCCATTCTTGTCCCTGTGCCAGCTGCTACCCAAAATTTGCTCTCCCCCCAACCTGATTCCTGACACCTGCAAATTTCTTTAACTCTTTGACTCCTATAACAGTTTTGAGATTTGCCTATCCTATCTCTGAGATCACAGACTCCCCTTTCTGTTCCCACAATTCATTGCATCTAAAACAGGCTGTGGTCCTGTGCATGTTCATTGATAGCTGTTGAAGATAATCCTTGTAAAAAAGAATCATTAGTTCAGTTCAGGATGACAGGCAATCTGAGTATCTCATGAAGGACAGAAAGGAGATGTGTGTCATATCTTCATGAAAGCTCAGCCATCAATCCATTCGTTCAAAAGTTTATTTAGCAGCTACCAAGTTTGAGACACTATTAGTTACTGTTAAGTCCTTTTTCCTCTGACTCTCTGTGGTCCCATTTGGAGTTTTCTTGGCAAAGATGGAAAGGTTTTCCCTTTCCTTCTCCAACTCATTTTACAGATGAGGAAACTGAGCAAGCAGGGTTAAAAGACTTTTCCAGGATCACACAGCTAGGAAGTGTCTGAAGTCAGATTTGAACTCAGGAAGATAAGTCTTCCTGTGATGAGTCTTTCTGACTCCAGATTGGGCAGCCTATCTACTGTATCACCTAGCTTCCTTGGGGGCATGGAAGTGTGAATAACACAGAGTTCCTATCTTTAAGGAGTTTACAAGGAAGCAGGGATAATAAGATAATTATCAAATAAAAGAGGATTCAAAAAGTATTGTGATTATTTATAACAGAGAATATTTTTATTGGGAGCATCATGAAAGAGGTTAAAAGGATCATAGATTGATAACTAGAAGGGCTTTAGTAGCAATCTAATTTTATTTTTATAGTTAAGGAATCTGGGTGACTTAGGTCACACAGTTGGTAAATAGTAGAGTCAGGACATCAACCTGTGGCCTCTGACTCCAAATATGGCAAGAAGTGAAAGAAAGGTATAGCAGAAGTAGAACATAGTGTCAAAAAATCCACAGAGGTGGGAAATTAAAGATGAAAGATGAGTAATGCAATTTAGCTACATTACAATAAGGGGAAATAGTACCAGGGCATAAACCCAATCTTATCCATATTATATGGGATGATCCTCACTACAATAAGATAAGGCCCAAAAGTTCATTTTTTTAAAGAATGAATTCCGGTTATGTTTGAGGCTATTAACATAGAAACCCAAGCCTGGTTCTTTGCCTTTCACCTCACCCCAGTTTTGAGGTGAAGTCAATGGTAGATTCCAAGTCATGGGACTCTTGAGTTTTTGATATTAAAAAAAAAGTCTCAAACTAGGTACCATTTCCCCTACATGTCACAGTTACAAAATATTTAGCTGTTTTGCTCACTCTGGTTTATATATGCTCAGGTAACTGTTGAAATGTAGCCACTGCCTGCACATGAATGTATATAATTTATGCAAGGACCTCTGAAAGCTTTGAACCCGACCCCCCTATCAGCACTTCCCACAGCCTTACTCCCAGACCTGAAGCTCTCCCCCGTCACCCCCTTTCTTAGCATACAGGGATATGGAGCAGGATGTGTGACCGCCTGCCCCTGAGAGACTGCTGGAATTGTGATGAGGTAATCTCATCACTTTATCATGGGGCACTTACCGAAATTACAAGACAAAGCTACCAGCCGGCTTTGCTGGCAGCCAGCCGCCAGGCCCATAAAACAAATTGAAAGGGACATAAATAAATAAATAAACAAATAAAATCAGGACCTTCCCTTTCCCCTACCCCCACCCCCAGTCCCAGTCTGAACCATAAAGGGCCAAGAACTTAGGTTGTTACTGCAGGCCCTCTTTCCACCTGCTCTCAGGAGGTTGGACCCAGGGAAACTAATGGGTTCTAATCAATAGAAGCTTCATACTTAGAATGAGAAAAAACAGTGAAGTCCAAGTATTTTTCTCCCGATCAGGCCACATCTGGAATAGTCTGTTCACTTCTTGATAACTGGAACACATCTAGAGCAAGGTGCAAAAAAAAAAAAAAAAAAAAAAAAGTAAGCAAATTCAAAATCATGACTTATGAATATTGAAAGAATTGAGGGTGTCAAGCCTATAGGAGAGAATACTTATTGAAAGGGTCAAAAGATTGCATTCAGCTCCAGAGAGAACTAGAAACAGCATTTGAAATTTACAGAGAAGCAGATTTTCACTTACTATAAGTAAAAACTTCCTAACCACTAGAGCTATTTCGTAATGAGATTGGATGATAGTGAGCTCCCTGTCCCTAGTATATGATCAGATGATTGTATGTGGGATTCAGAATTTGGGTTGGGGTTGACCCAAATGATCTCCGAGGTTCCTCTTAATTCTAAGATTCTGGGATTCCATGATTCTTTAGTGATGGTGGGAATTTTGACCCACAGATTCTGCTCCAGCCATCGATAGTCTTCCATGGTTGGTTCTGGTTTCATCTGCAGCTGACAAACACATTGATTCAGCAGTGTCCATAGTGACAGCAGAGACAGGAGTAGATCCCAGTCCCCCAACACCCAAACCTTTTTGTTGTACCACTTCCTTAATAATACAAGAATTAGGTAACCACACCAAGAGATACCACAAGACAATATAAGTGCCGTTAAGAATAGCTGACATTTACTTAATATTTCACATACATTATCTTATTTGAGTCTCACTATAGTCTTATAAAGTGGTTAATGCTACTAATATTATAACTGGCATTTGCTTTGCAAATATCATCTCATTTGATCCTTACTACATTTCTGGGAAGAAGGGGCTATTATCATCTCTATTTTACAGATGAGAAAATTAAGGCACACAAAGCAGATAGTATATATCTGAGATGGGATTTTGAACTCAGTTCTTCCTGAATTCTATTCACTTTATCACCTAGCTACTTTTACCCATCTCTTTCTCCTTCTCCCATTACCACTAAAATTTAATTGTGGTTACAAAATGCTTTCATATATTATCTCATTTATTTCTCACAACAACTCTGTGAGTTAAGTAAACCCCATTTCACAGATGAGGAAACTGAGACTGAGAGAGGTAAAATTATTTTTTCGGGGTCACACACTGATTAAATGTTTGAGGTGAAACTCTAGATAGTGTACAACCCACTACACCACATAGATGCCTTACTACATTTTGATTTTATAAATGACAAAAGTGATACTAAGTGACTTGAACATGGTCATGCATCTAAATATCACCTGCCAGAAAGAAAGAGAATTTTGCTGCTTTGCCTGGTTACATATTCAATAATGTGACAAAATGAAAAGTCACAGAAAAAGAAAAAGAAAGAGAAAGAGCCTTCGTCCTAATCTTGACTCTGCCTCTAGTTCCCCCTGTAAACTAAGGCAAGTCCTTCATCCTTCTGGATGTCAGTTTCCCAAAAAGAACTAATGCAACTGCCAAAGATGAAGAGATAAAAGCTTGTGGATTAATTATATGATTCTATGCACAAGGAGTTCAATGTGGAACCAAGGGTAGTTGAACAACCTTCATTCAAAGTCATTTAGAGTACAGTTTTCCCTTCTACACCATGACTTTCTCCATAATGATTTCAATATATCACAGGTCTGTGTAAGAAATTAAATGGGAATTTAGGGGGAGTTTTGTAGAAGCCAGAAGATGACATAGAAAAAGTTTAGAAATGCATAAAAGCATATGTATAGTATTATATAAATCTATATATTTTATCTTTTAATAACATAATAATTCAAACTTCTCTGGTTGTGAAGGGAGGGCCAAAATTTTTATGTGGATTTTGAAGATTTGGGGAGGGAGTACCACATCTCTAGTCCCAATGATGTAAAGGGGATAACTATACTTTGTAGTTATGTTAAATCTCAGGATCTCTCTGTACTGCAGATCCTGATTTGGACATTTTCTTAATTTTATTGCTACATAATCCCATCTCAGTAAGATGTGCTAATGAGTATTGGTAGGGAGGGAGGTAGATATGAATGGGAACAGGGACCAGCAAAGATTCTGTAAAATAGAATAAGCTACCTTGTAAATGAGTGAATTCCTCATTAGTGGAAGTTTTCAGGGAGAGGCTAGATGCTCATGTGTCAAAGTTATTGTAGAGAGGATTTTTGTTTAGGAATAGTTTGGGCTAAGATCAATGTTTCCCAAAGGTTTTTATTTCTTGAACCCCTTTCAATAAAAATGTGTTGTGAATTCCCAGAGTAATTTAATATGCTATTCATAAGAGCCTTTAATTATTTACTGCTTAAAGTGCCAGTGAATTTTAGGATGAACCTCTTGGACCATTGTCTCTAACTTTCAAATGGGAATCATTGGACTAGATTAAAAGTTCTGAATCTTTTCTGGACCTTGTAGCAGCTGGTGAAATTTATGGACCCTTTCTCAGAATAATGTTTTTAAATACATAAAATAAAATATGCAGGATTAGGAAGGAACCCATTTATATTGGAAAATATATTGATTTATCTTTTTAAAAGTTTATGGACCCCTAGATGATCTCTGAGATCCAGTCTAGCTCTGAGGCTCTCTAATTTTATAGCAAGTGACTCTAAGGTGATGGAATCTCCCCAGAGCATTTATTTTGTCTTTAGAATACTTCATCTGGTTTTACTTTCTTAATTATGCTTAGCTTCTTTTCATGTTGAAATTAGTTTGCTTTTATTGTGGAGAAAATGAGTCATGGATAATTGAGAGTTGGTTGGATTGTTTTTCTCTTTGCTAGTGAGTTAAGCTAAGTCTGGCCTCCAAGAGTGATTTAGGATTTGAGGACAAATGCTCCAGTCAGAGATAGGAAACTGAATTCCCAGAGATCAGTCACCTGAGGGTGGGCAGCTAGGTGCTATAGTGGATAAAACAATGGCCTAAGGATTAGGCAAACTTATTTTCCTGAGTTCAAATCTGGCTTCATGCATTTACTAAAGCTGTGTGACTCCGGGCAAGTCGCTTAATCTTGTTTACCTCAGTTCCCTCATCTGTAAAATGAGCTGAAGAAGGAAATGATAAACCACGCAAGTATCTTCTTCAAAAAAAATCCAAAATGAGGTTATGAAGAATTGGACACAATTGAAATAATTGATCAACAACAAACAAGAATTTAGATAGCATGATCTTTCCTCAAAGGAAATAGACACCTCACAAGGCTATGCTAATTTAGGGAATTCCAGGGAGGTAGCTTCAAGGAACTTAATTCCTTGGTCCTTAGTACTTCAATTCTTTTTTTCAGAACTGCCCTGGAGCCAGGTAGGGAAGGTAATGGGCAGTTTACCAAGAACTAGGGAAATCCAGATTTAAGTTTTTCATGGGCTCAGACCCTCAGGGACTTCCCTAAAGGAGCTAGGACCTTGGAACTGAAACCAACAAAGGCTGTCTACAACTGTAACTCTCCCTCCACCCCCACCCCCCCACCTCCAGATGATTTTGGCTGTAAGAAAATGTTCCTAATTCTGTTATTGAAAAGGGAAACCATTCCCTTTAATAAAGGAATTTTTAATAAGCTTTGATTCTCCAGCTCACTGATGGCTCTAGGGTTATTGAGGTGTGATGAAATCTTGGGGGAATGTTTAAGAAACACTGCTGCAGAAAGCTACCAGCTTCAGCCCTTGTTGTCCCTTCCACTCTTACCCTCTCTGGATGGATAGACAGATAAGAACAAGACAGGGTCCATTCGGTGCTTTGAGATGCCCTCCAGGAGTGACCCTTTCTGTATCTGGTTGCAGGGAACATTGAATACAGCTGCCCGGCCACAAATGAATGTGAAATCACAAAACGGAGGCGTAAATCCTGCCAGGCATGTCGCTTCATGAAATGTCTCAAAGTGGGGATGCTGAAGGAAGGTAAGAGGCTAGGGGAAATGGTGGGTGGGGGTGGAGTGGAGCTTTCTGTCTGTTAATCTGTTATCCCTCTACAGTCTCCAAGTTTTCTGGCCCAGCGAAGTCACTATCCCTACCTTTTTGGATTTCTTCTCACTGTTTTTACAGCATTTACCCCACAAGGACTTCTAAACTACTCATCTAGGTTTAAAGCAGCATCTGCCATCAAATATTCTTGATGAACCCTGCCAACAATTCAGGGGCTTCTCTCCTTTTTCCAGGCAGAGAGGTGATATTAGGGATATTTAGTTGAAGGGTCTTGACTGAAGGTCAATATGTTGTTCTTCAGAGTCCTGACCAGTGCTGGGACTAGATAGTATCCAGCTCCCCACCACTTCTATTCTCTTTCTCCTCTTCCCTTCTCTCTTTAGGTGTTTAGGCTCTGCATTAGGGTAGAAATAACACCAGATATCACAAGACCTGGGTTCTAATATGAGGTCTGCTATTAACCTCTGTGGGCCTCAATTTCCTCATCTGTGAGAGATATATAGTGGATAGAGAGATCCAGGAAGTCCTGGTCTCTAGTCCTGTCTGTATGACTCATGACTGCTTGGATGATCTCTATGCAAATCATCTAACGCCTCTGTGCTGGGTCATTTCTCAGACTAAAAGTCATAGAGAAAATTCCAAACTGAAATGCTAGAAGGAACTTTCTTATCTGAGAATTCTCTACATCAATAGAACTGCAGGTCCACTCCCTTTTTCTATTCTCATCAATAACACGAAGAGAATCTTTCCTTTCTAAATCAATTCCATAAACAATCATCCAATGACTCCTTGTTGCGTTAGTCCTTTTCCCTTCACACCCTCCATCTCCTGGTCAAATTAAAGACTAAAACTTTAAACCAAGGAATGATAAGTAGGGTCCTATTACTATGACAGCCCATGGGGAAAAAATGATCATCCCAGAGGAGATGGATTGTTACAGCTGGCTGTTTCTGATCTAAGATGCTGCTATTCCTCCTTGCTCCCCTGGCTCCTTTTTCTCCCAACTATCCTTTTATACTTCCTCCTTTCTTCTCTCTTTTTCCTTTCTATCTTTACTTGTTTCTCTACTTTTCTTTTTTTATTATTATTCTTTTCTCTTTTGTTTCTATCTTACTCACACTTCCCTTGTTGGTTTGCTCAGGTTCCTTGAATAGTGCTGGGTCTCACTCTCTTTCTTTTTTTTTCTTTCTTTCTTCTTTCTTTCTTTCTTTCTTTCTTTCTTTCTTTCTTTCTTTCTTTCTTTCTTTCTTTCTTTCTTTCTTTCTTTCTTTCTTTCTTTCTTTCTTTCTTTCTTTCTTTCTTTCTTTCTTTCTTTCTTTCTTTCTTTCTTTCTTTCTTTCTTTCTTTCTTTCTTTCTTTCTTTCTTCCTTCCTTCTTTCCTTCCTTCCTTCCTTCCTTCCTTCCTTCCTTCCTTCCTTCCTTCTTTCCTCCCCCCCCCCCTCTTTCTTTCTCTACTCAAAGTAAACCACTGGGAATTCAATGATAATTAAATACATTCTTATGGATTTACTTCAAAGCTTCATGTTTCAGATTCCCTCTGGAATGAGAAAAAAAATGGAATACATATAGGCTAGGGGGAGGTGAAGAAAAGGGGAGAGAAGGAATAAGACTTGAATGCTACCTACTATGTCATGCTATGTATCCTTGTATAGTTGCCTCATCTTAACCTCTTGAGATCAAGTGAGTTTTCTGAATTTCAGCCTTCTGAAGCCACAAAGGTTACCAAGGTCATTCCTTTGTCTTCTCCATCTAAATGTGTATGTGTGTTTAGGGGCTGTGAAGAAGGGGAAGAAAAGTCGCTGTTGGAATTAAGAATTTATTCCATATTGATTTGCAATTTGAGGGAAAAATGAAGTTTATCTCACAATTTAGAAAGAAATGGTGTGGGTGAAAAGAGGAAAAAAAGAAGAGAGGGAAATGAGATTATTTCAGGTTCTCCTATTACCCAGATTTTATCATAACCTTTCCTGCTTGCTTAAAAGTAATGATTTAAAGCAGAAAATGTGGAAATCTTTTCTCATCACCTGAAGCTCTCCAGTTTACAATGTGTGTGTATGGGAAGTGGGGGGAGTTGAAGATTCATGGTTTCTAATCTCCAGTTCTAGTAAGCTAACCACTGCACCACCCAGCTCTTCTATATAGCTATAATGACATAGTACCTACATGATACCTTTACTTTTTTTTTTTTTTGATACCTTTACTTTTAGCAGGCTTTCACAACCATTATTTCATTTTTTCATCACACATCTTGGAGAAGCAGTTTATCTACATAGAGAACTAGAGTCAGAAAGACAACTTCCTAGTTGACCCGCGCTACCTATATGACTCTAAGCAAATCATTTAAATTTCCCATGGCCCAGCCAATTCTCTAGAATTATAAGTGGCTTTAAAAAAAGGACTCATCTCAATTTGTACTAGATATTTCTCATCTGGAATATTCTCTGAAGGTAAAATCAGAGATCTGCCCAGAAAAAAAATGAACTAAACCATACAGAGATTAATGAGTTGATCTGGTCATTTTTATATTATAGATTTGGGAATTTGGGGCCAAAGAAATTAAATGACTTGTTCAGATCACTCTACTGGATAGATCTAATATTTTCCTGTTGGTTAAAAAAGCAAACCAAAAGACCAAAACTATCTATCTCAGTTATGTCCAACTCTTTGTTTTTTCATTTGGGGTTTTTTTCTCCACTGATTTTACAGATGAGGAAACTAAGGCAAACAGGGTGAACTGACTTGCCCAAGGTCACACAGCTAGGAAATGTCTGAGGCCACATTTGAACTCAGAAAGAAGAGTCTTTTGACTCCAGGCTAAATGCTCTATTCCTTGCCCCATTTAGCTGCCATTAAGACACACACACACACACACACACACAATTATGATCAAAATGCATGTATAATTCTTCCAAAGAACTTCCAAATACTTGCCAATTGATCCTTACCATAGTCCTAGAAAAGGAGTTCTTAATATGGGATTCATAGATACCCCTTGAATCCCTGCATAGATTTCAGGGAAATAGAAATTTCCAAAAATTTCTGTGAGAAAAAAAATATGCTTTTACTATTACTCACCTCTAAATGAAATAAGGCATTTCTTTTAATTATGAATATGATTATTATTTTTAGAAGGGATCCCAAGATTTTGCCATATTGCTCCAGGACACAAAAAAGATTAAAAAGATTTTGGGAGGATAGTGATTAGAACTTTAGAGCTAGAAGTAATGGCAGTGAGCATCAAGGAGAATTAACTTTTTTCCTTCACCTATGAGGAAGCTATGTACCAGAGAGGTGATTTTAACCCAAATAGTTTTTCAATACAGAGACAAAATTAGAGTCAAGATCTCCTGATTTTTGGTCTCCTGCAAATGAGAAGTGGGTGTGGATGAGAATTAAACAGGGGAGGATGTATGAATGAGGGAGGGTGAGTTTGGAAATGTGGAACAGTAAGAGTATGAGGGAGAAGGATTAATATGAGAATAAGAAAGAATGAAAAAGCATGGAATAGAGAAAGGAGACTGCCCCCCTTAAAATCCCTGGAGGTTCATGACATGCTGAAGATAGATTCTCAGTAAGAGCTACCTGGTGCTAGGAAGAGAGAAGGAGAGTTTTATAAAGGCCCTGCAGTAAGGGAAAAGGAAGGGGGGTAGTGGTGGAAGGGGATAGAGATGCACAAAGGAAAGGGAGGAAGGTTGTTGAGCTCACAATCAATAGGCAACAGCTCAGATATCCGGCTGGGCCACTTTATTTAAAAGAATAGTGATCAATGCTATGTATCTGGGGCAGGGGAGTGAAAGGATGGATGGAGGGAAGTGGGAGACAACTTAGGAGAAATTCAGTCTCTTGGAGAGGAGGCTTCAGAATTTAGAACAATTAAGACTTGAACCCACTTGGCCTAAAACCATGTTTAACTTATATCAGATTGCTTGCTGTGTTGAGGAGGAAGTGGGGGAGAAAGAGAGAAAAAAATTGGAAGACAAAATCCTGCAGAAATGATGTTGAAAACTATCTTTACATGTATTTGGAAAAAAAAATATTACTCAGTTGTCCTAAGATTCCTTATCTACCATCATTTTGTTTTTAAGTCAGTCCCAAGGGATAGGCAGAGAGGATTTTGGGGGGTTGAAACCTTAGGCTTCTAAGCCTGGAGACAGGTAAGACTTGGTAATGCCTATAGATCCAGGTCTGCTCTGGGAAAAAAATGAACATTGCCTGCTGGAGAAGTCTTTCAAGAGAGAGAAAAAGGTCTCTCCAGGGTCAGTTACATAGCTTGGACTGTTTCTCCCTGAAGAAGAGCATTAGAGTTCTACCTATGACCCTAAGAAACTTTTTTCACTTAGAATAGCTCATCCTGAAAGAGGAAACAAAAAGGCAGTCACCAGAGACCTCAGCACTGGCATCTCCAAATCCAGAGAGGAAAAGACACAAAGGTTCCTCAGTGGTTGACAGAACAGAGCATCTTGGTTCAGTCTATTTCCTCACTGGTTGTCTGAGCCCCAGCTGACTGGCAGAGAAATCCTGGGATCTGAAGACCCTCAGGGAGCTGTCTCCTTTGGAATTGTGTGCCTCATTCCCTACACTGGGTCCTTGCCAGATAGGGGGCTTTTGGCAGCAGCTACTGCTCCCGGCTTTGTTTGGGTGCCTCCTTCTCCCCTCTGCTGGCAGCAGTGATGCCCTCTGGGAGCAGTTCTATGACTAACTTCCCTCCCTTCCCCAGGCTGTCACTAAAAGGGAAAACCATTCAATCTTCCCCAAAGACCCAAGCCTTTCCAAAGCTCATCCCTGGAGTGTTCTTGCCTTTGAAGACCCATGACTGTGAATTTTCAAAGATGGAGAATGACTATAGAGCAGATACCAGGAAACCTAGAGTATAGAAGAAGGAAACTTGATGCAGTGTCTAGGATCAGAGCTGGATTTTGCTCCTTAGTGACCATAAACAAGTCTACTCTGTTTACTTCTCTGTAAAAAAGAAAACATTAGGGCAGCTAGGTAGTGCAGTGAATAGAGCACCAGCCCTGAAGTCAGGAAGACCTGAGTTCAAATTCAGTGTCACACGCTTAACACCTCCTAGCTATGTGACCTAGACAAGTCACTTAACCCCAATTGCCTCAGCATTAAAGAAAAAAAGAAAGAAAACATTAGACTAGATAATTTCAAAGGACTGCAATAATATTCTCTGGACCAAAAAAAAAAAAAAAAAAAAAAAAAAGAAAAAAAGACAGCTCCTAGTTTATAATTTGAGGGATGGGAGTGAATCTGGACCTGTTTGAGGATGAGGAAGCATATGGTAATTTTCCTATTTTTCTGCTGCATTTCTCTGATGAGTTCATGTATGTGTTTGTCTCTCTATCTCTGTTTTCTCTCTCTCAATCTCACTCTTGATCTGTTTGCTCTCTTTCTCTCTCACAACATTTAGACTACATTTATCTATATTGCAGGGTTTTCCATAGCAATTCATTAAATAGTTCTAGGCATTTATATTCATTGCCCCTCCCCTTTTGTGAATAAAGGGGAAAAAGGATATAGTGGACAAGGGATTGGATCTGGCATCAAGTAGACTTAGGTTGGTATGATGCCTCAGACAAGCCAGCTGGGTAACCCACAGCAAATTACTTTAACATGTTTCAGTCCCTGTCAGAATTAATATTTCTCAATCCTTGATTCTCAGTGATCATGAAGAAAAGGTCAAAAATCTTATACTTTTGAACTTTTTGTTATTCAGTAATTTTTCAATCATGTATGACTCTTTGTGACCCCATTTGAGGTTTTCTTGGCAAAGATAGTGGAATGGTTTGCCATTTCCTTGTCCATCTCATTTTACAGATGAGGAAACTGAAGCAAACAGAGTTAAGTGACTTTTTTAGGGTCACACAGAAAGTGTCTGAGGCCAGATTTGAATTCAGGAAAATGAGTCTTTCTGATGCCAGGCCTTTATCTACGGGACAAGAAGACCAGGGTTCAAATCCTGTTGCCATCACTAGTTAGCAGTGTGATCTTAAGCCAGTTGATTTACTTCCCTGGTCCTTGTTTGTCACTTAGGATTTCATCTGCATCTCTTTCATGAGATTATTTTAAGGTAAATGCTTTGTTAATGCTTTTAAAAATATTTATTTTATTTTTAATTTATGAAATAAAATAAACATTTCCATAAAACAGTAGAGTTTTTTTTTTAAATGATTGCACATGAAACTGAACATCTATTATGCTTTGTAAGCTGAAAGGGGAAGGGAACAAACATTCATTATGCACCTTCTAAGTACCAGGCCCTTTACAAATATTATCTCCTTTGCTCTACTGGAATACTGAAAGTGGGTGCTATTATTATCCCCATTTTACAACTGGAAAATGAGGCAGATAGAGATTAAGCACCTTGCCCAGAGTCATATAGCTAGTAAGTGTCTGAATTCAAATTTGAACTCATATCTTTTGACACTAACCCCAGTGCCCTCTCTGCTTTGTCATCTAGTTGCCTCTAATAATTGTGTGAATTACTTTTTCTATCATTGTTCTGGAATTTAATTCTAAAGGAAGGAGCAGGGAATCCCCCCCCCCTCCCCAGAGGGTCCAAAGTTAGAAGAAAGTAGCCAAGAAGAAGAATAAAGTGCTTCATTCCAGTGCATGCGTGTTTGTTCTTGGGAGAATAAAGCAAAAACCCTGTCCCAAATACTATTTCATTCTTTCCTGATCCTAAGAATACAGGACAGACTATGAAGAAAGAGTTGGTAGAGATTTTTTAAAATTGGCTTTGGGAAACCAGATTTATCTTTCTGGGTACTTATAGCATACAGGGACCCTGTATCTAGGAATAAAGGAATAGGAACACTATTCGCCAAGAATTTTCCAGGATGGTTCCTAAGTCAAGGGGCCAGTTTGGGATGTCCATGGAGCAAATTGGCCTTATAACTCTCATTGAAACCCTTTTTGCTCTCTTTCCTTCTCCTCTTCATCTCTTCTCCCCTCCTCCAGTTTTACCCATGTGTTTTCTAAAAGATATTTGATTTCAGCCAAAGCTGGGCTGACATCCATGCAATATGCTCTCACTCCCTCTTTGTGCTTGCTGGGAAGGATGAGGACTCCTCCGGGGATTCTGGGTAATTGGGTTAGTGGCCAGCTCATGTCAGGAAATTAAAAGGCAGCCCTGATCGGGTTCCTGACTGCATGAGATTTAATGGTTTTGTATTTATAGAGTATTCTGCCTCTAGCCCGTACCAGAAATATCACTTTTTCTGGGCATCCAAATGAAGAAAGAGAATCAGAGACGATTCACTTTTAAAAATTCTTTTTCTTTTCTAAAGTACCCTCATATTCGGAAACAAACCAACTTTCTTGCACTTCAGAGGACAGGATAGAAGTATAGTTGAGAAACTCTGATGTCAGCATCCTTCCTCCCCCTCCCTTATCCCCCAATATACATCAGCTTTTAAGAACACAAAACTTCTTAACATCTCTGAACTCTGGACTATTCACTCACATTTGCCTGTGATGGGAAAGTAATAACTGAAAAATGCAGTAAATTGGTTTCCTCTCCTACTTGCCAAGACTTTCACTTGTTATGGGACAATAACAGACTGAGTTGAACATGTATTATGAGGGACTATGAGCTTTTAATGTTCAGTGCTTAGAAATCAGGAGCTTTGGAAATGGCAGTCACTTTTGTCAGGCAACTAGTTGGTAGGACGGATAAAGCCCCTTTTACTAACTCTGTAACCCTGAGCAAATCATTTCACCCTATTGCTTCAGTTTCCTCATCTGTAAAATGGGTTGGAGAAGGAAATGGCAAACCTCTCCAGTATCTTTGCCAGGAAAATCCCAGATGGGATCATGAAGAGTTAGGCACAATTGAAACAACTGAATAACAACAAGAAAAGGGAAGAGATCAGCATGGAAACAGTGTATATTTGGCCTAAAGAATGAATATGCTTATAAGAGACAAAATATCAATAGAAAGACCTGTTGACTTTATTCATAGCTCATACTCTGTCTATTAACCTCATGCCTATGATGCTTGTATTACAAGTCTGAATTACACTTAATATCTTTCCTCAGATGCTTCTGAGAGTTGTGTGACACTGGGCAAATCGTACCTGCTCTCATAATCATTTTCCTCATCTATGAAAAAGGGGTAATAATGGTAATTATGTCACAATAATTTTTTATGGAGATAATAGCTAATATTTTTATATTGCTTTAAGGTTCATAAAGTACTTCACATATATTTCCTTTTTTGAACCCCACAACCACTCTAAATTTTATTGCTATCTCCATTTTATAGATGAGGCAACTGAGGCAGAGAGAAGTTAAATATCTTGCTCAGGACCACGCAACTCATAAGTGTCCAAGGCAAGACATAAACTTCCTAACTTCACATCCCAATATTCTATCTGAGATATTGGATATAAAGTTCTTTGCAAATCTGAAGCATTAGAAAAATGTCATCATCATCATCATCACCATCAACATTCAACAACATTATTTGCTCAACCTGCTGAGTAGCAGACATTAGACCCTAAATAACAGTCTACTTCTTTGTCTATATTGATCAATGAATTTTTCCTCTTTGAAGCCTCAATGTTGTCAAGAGGTTAGATTTGTGTCATTCTCCCCTCCCAGCTGACATTAGATTACATTGCCAGGACAAAAGAGACAAATAAAAATAACTCTCACATCTAAGGCAGGCAGGTGTTCTTACAGCTCACAAGAAAACCCTGACAGAACTAGGAAAGAGGTTGGAAGAACGACAGCTATAATCATGGTGTGGGAGTTGAATTTATTTCAATATGTGGTAACAAATAAATATTTATATATATTTTTATATATGCAAATATAAAATAAACTTGAAGTTATCCCGCATCTTCAGCATATTAGAGACCTTATGTGGGCTGACCCACAAAGGAAAGAATATGGAGGAAGGTTGAAAATGAGAGGATTAGAAACTGTCCAAAAGCAGAATGGTGCGGTTCTCTATCATGGAAGGTTTGTGTGTGTTGTCAAAGTTATCCCTGGTCAGGTCCAGTTTGGACCAGATGGCTTCTGGGATCCCACTGGAGATGGTGGAATCTGTAACAAACATGAATCAAAAAAGCATCTGTCACCAGGTATGGTTTGTGCTCTGGGGAAGCTTTTGTTTAAGGCAGCAATAACGATGCTGACTTTTTGTGCTATTTCTTTCCCAGTATTCGTTTAGAGGAAGAAGCAAGTACTTATGACTCAACAAGCCTTATTTTTATTGGGGAGGAGGGACAACATTCCCATTCGTCTCAGAGAATAAATTTCCAGGCAGGTGGTACTTTCAGAAGATACTTTTGAATGGGAGAGGATGAAGGCAGCTTGGTGGCTAGTTATTGGGAGGACACAGATTTCTGGTCAAGTGCTGTGTTTGAGAAGAGATTCCCTTAAGGAAAAAAGCCACCCATTGCTGACCCTCATTCCTATCTATGATTATCTTGAATATGGTTTTCCTCAGGCAGACAAGGCAGACGCCTTTAGAAGGTTGCAAGGGGAGAGAGAGCAGTAAGCATGATGATTGGGACATTTCAAGCTTCCTGACTGGTGAGGGGTTTAGCTCAATTCCTACCAATTCATTAGCTTTTGATCAGCTCCAATATGAAGTGATGTGAGTCCTATAACTCAATCTGACAGCTGCCACTGGGATAGGCCCACAGTGCCCACCATCTAGGGCTGTGCTTCACAAGCTATCACAAATTATTTTTAGGTCTGAGAATAAAAGAAAGAAACTTAAACTCGCTCTCCCTTTCTTCCCCCAGCCCCCTCCTCAGCACACTTTGCTATTTTTACTTCCAAAAGACTGGGATCTAGTCCAGCTGTGGGAAAGAAAAAAAAAAAGAAAGAATGAAAGAAGTGGGAAGGGGGAGGATGTCAGGGGAAGCAGGAATTATTTTACCTCCATTAAGAAAAAAAAGTCAGAAGCCTGATGTTATCGAGGGAGCAAGTGGACATCTGATCCAGAACTCACCGGGCAGACATGCCTGCATTTCTCTGACGTGGCCTGATGGAAAGGTTTTGGAAAGATCAGCAAATCAGCATGTACTGCAGAGGCCCAGGCTGGCAGGATTCCCCTTCCCAAGAAACTCGTGGCTGGTGTCATAATAGTGCTCAAGGCAAAGAAGTTAGAATAGGGGATGGGTGGATGGGATTAGTCAACCTGAGTGCCTCCCTACTAAGGATCCCCTGATGAGGATAGAAGGGAGACTTTTGGTTGAAGGCAAAAATCTCTATCTAGAGAATTGGAGAAAGACGACCTTGAGAGGACTGCTCTTTGCTCTCTTGTTCTGTGCCCAAGTTCAGGTTGGGATTATTTGCTCACTGGCACAAAACCAACTCCGGGGGGGATATTGGTCCTGAGTCAGAATAAACAGGGCTATATGAGTGAGAAACAAAGGCAGACCCCAAAGGTCCAAGTTCATCTTTGGTCCCTTGCATGAGAAGTTTCATGGTACAGATGGTAAAATGCTGCCTCTGAAATCAGAGGACTTGAGTTTGATGTCTATGACCTTGGGCAAAAGTCTTTTAACCTCCTTGAAGCTCATCTGTGTAACCCTAGGTCTGTGGTCTGATGAAACAGATTTAAAAGGCCCCAGGTTCGTAGTAATTTTGACCTTGAAAGTATAGTTATGAAACATGGGTTGGACCAGCTGGCTTATTAGTTGAGATCTCTGCTCCTAAGAATGTCAATTCTGGTCAAATCAGAACCCTTGCTGGTCCCACATAAATGATCACAGGCTATAAATGCACAGATTTTTACAAAGAAAGTGGATGTGTCAAATGGAGGCTCTCATCTTGTCCCCTGACACCAATGCCAAGATGGGCTTCTCTGTTGTTTGTTCAGGTCCTGAACTATTTCCAGTGATTTTTTTTTGGGGGGGGGCAATATTAGATAACCTCTAATATCTCTGACAACTCTGTAGTTCTTTGATTTTCATTGCCTTCAGGAATGTCAAGTAGGGATGGGAAAGAAGGATAAGGATAAAATTAACCTGCCAAGGCCTTAAATGAGCAGGGATGGGTATTGTCCTACTCTTTGGGGTTGGGGTGGTTTAAAAAAAAAAAGAAATCTACTTGTGGCTCTCTTCTCTCCACTAATGCAATGAAGCTTTTTCCTTACCATAATCTGATAGAGGATCCCAAATACTCCTAGACAACCTGTGTAGCCATTTTCCTTCTGTGTCCTTTGCAAGTGTACTATAGTCTTCTCTGCGTCACTCTAGGGAAAACAGAAAGCCAATCCTCCTCCTTCCCCCATCCCTCCCTCCCTCTCTTTTCCCTGACTGCACATCACAGAAACTGAAGGTGCCCCCAGGGAATGTCCAATCCAGCTGCCTTTAAAGGAGCCTCCTACCTTCCAAAGAACACACTAGACTTTTTTTTTTTCCCCTTCTCCTTCTATTAAAATCCCAGAGGCCATCTGGAGGAAAAAGAAAGGCTAAGCTAGTAAATGCTGTGGAGAAGAAACACGGAACATAAAAGAATGAAGCACAGATACACACTGTGCTCTCTGAGTTTAGAGTTAGGTAGTCAGAGGAGATTGAAGGACTCAAACTAGTCCCTGAAAGATGCCTGGGTAAGCTGATGAGGTACCAAGGGCATTCTAGGCAAGGTCTCCTGCAAATTGTATTTATTATGGGGACAGCCTCTTGCTTAACTTTTTTGGAACTTGCATTTGCCTCTCAGATCCATTTATCCAGACCTAATTTCTTTTCTGTTCTCCGGTCTCACATCTCCAACTGTCTTTTATTTTTTTATTTTTATGAGGCAATTGGGCTTACACAGCTAGGAAGTGTTAAGTGTCTGAGGTCGAATTTGAACTCAGGGCCTCCTGACTCCAGAGCCAGGGCTCTAATCCACTGTGCCATCTAGCTGTCCCTCCAATTTCTTTTTAGACATCCTGAACCAGGTGTCCCATAGACATTGTAAACTCAATATGTCTCAAATCAAACTCATTATCTTCTTCTCTTCCCTCCCCCCAAAAAAACTCCGCCCCCCCCCACAACTTCTCTATTATTACCAATGACATCACAATCCTCTTAGTCACCCAGGCTGACAACCTAGGTGTTATCCTCAATTCCTCATGCTCTCTCACCCCCCCATATCCAACCAGTGGTCAATTCTTGTTATAACTTGGTTCTCTCCTCTGACACTACAACCACTTTAGTTTAGGACTTTATCCCCTATACTATATAGCCTATTTTCTCCCTGCTTCAAGTTTCTACTCACTACCATCTAGCTACTACTCAACAGTCAAATTCATCTTCCTAAAATACAAATCTGACTGCTCCATAAACTCCCATGGCTCCCTATTGTTGTAATACACGAGAGCTATGGAATATACGGGAGCCACCTAACAGTGGCTGTTGGAGATCCAACCCAGACCTGCAGAATGGATCTCCTCCTGTGAGAGGATGATACAAGGAGACTGGAGGCAGATGCTGTTCTCTGATCTCTCTGAATGAGAGGCCATTGTGTTGTTTGACCTCTCTCCTCTTCCCTCTGCCTCAAATTTATTTCATTCCCAGTCTGCAACACCTATGTCAGCAAAGGCTGTCCTGCAACTTCTTCAGATGCTGTGATCAACAGCTGCAGAGGCTCTCAAAGAATTGACCTGTCCTTTAACATCCTATTACCTTCAAGATCAAATATAATATCTTCTATTTGGATTTTAAAGTTCTTCATAACACAGGTCTTCTCTATCTTTCTGTCAGACCTACTTAATTTTAATGCCTTCCCTATGAGAAATCTGCCCCCACCCTCAATTTATCCTGCATTTATTTTATTTGAATATAATTGTTTCCATGTTGTCTCTCCCATTAGATTGTGAGATCCTTGAAAGCACTTTGTATCTACAGCACTTATCATAGTGCTGAGCACATAATAGGCACTTAATTAGTACTTGTTGACTGATTTTTCATATCATGCTGTCAACTCATATTTGAAGTTCACCAAAAACCCCAAATCTTTTTCAGACAAATTGCAGTCTAGCCATCCTTTGCTCATCTTGTCTTTGTGAGGCTGATTTCTTTAACTGGAGTTAAATTAAAAAATAAAGAATATATAAACTTTATATTTAGCCCTCTTAAATTTTCTCATTAAATTCTGCTCTATCTCTCAAATTTGTTGTCTGCAAATTTGACAAGTAAGCTGTGTATTTACTAATGTCATTAATAAAACTAACAATAATTACCAGAGGCAAGCACAGATCTCTGGATTTCATTCCTACCTTCCTGACAAACTCTAAATCAAACATTTTATGGTCATGAATTATATTAAGACTCTCTTCAGGGGCAACCATACTGGTTTATCTTCTTCATAGTTTTACCTATATTTCCCCTAAAGTTCTAAGAGGGAAGAATAAAAAATCGTTATGATCCAGAACTGGAAGAAGCTTTCTAGTTGAATCCCTTCATTATACAAAGGAGAAAATGAGGTCTAGAGAAAAGAATATCTTCTACGTGGTCACATGGGTAGCAGGTGGCAAAGATAGACATCCAGACTAGACTTTCTGATACCAAGTCCAATGAACTTTGGTGATACCAGATTGCTTGGCAACCATCAGAGAAGGCAGTCATATGACAACAGCAACAACAACAGTAGCAGCAGCAACTAGCATTTATATGGTTTTTACTATGTGCCAGGTCAGCTTTGTAATTATGATTTCCTCCAATCTTTACAACCACCTTGAGTAGTACGGGTTACTATTATTTTACAGATGGAGAAACTGAGGCAAACTAATTAAGCAATTTTCCCATTGTCTGAAGCCAAATTTGAATTCAGGTGTTCCTGACTTTAGGCCTGACATTCTATATTCTGGACCACCTAGCTGCTAACTCTTTTAGCAGTGCCATATGTGAAGTGATAAGGCAGATGGAGTGCTAGACCAGAAATCAGAAAGAACTAAATTCAAATTCTACCTCAAACACTTATTAGCTATGTGACTCTAGACAAGGCATCTAATCTCTCTCAGTCTCTGCGCACATCTCTGTAAAATGGGATCAATAATATAGCATCTACCTCTCAGTTGTTGTTGTGAAGTTCAAATGAGATAACAGGTAAAGTGCTTTGTAAAGCTGAAAGTGTTTAATAAATGCTAATTGTAAACATTTTATTGTTATTAGTTATTCTCACTTACGACTTGTTTTCTGGGCATCTAGGTCTTTTTTTGATCAAAGATTTCTCTTCCTGTAAATTGACTTTATTAGAGAAAAAATTCTTATACAGACTTTCGGTTTAAAAGAATTTGTTTCACAAAGGTGAATGTTGAAAACTATCTTTGCATTTATTTGGAAAAATAAAATATCATTACCTTCTTAAAAAAAAGAATTTATTAATGAACGAGGGAAGTAGTTATAGAAAAATATTGAGGAGAAGGACAGGAACTCTCTTACTGGTAATAAGTGATTGGGTCTATTTGCAGCACTCCCATGAATCTTAGCAGGTTGAACAAATTGAGGTTACAACTATGGCTACACTTGTTACTATTCACAAAGCATGAAGATGATGGTACTATCCTAGACACATTGTGTTTTAGTGTGTTTCTTTTCTGCCCACCGTCTGGGACATAAAGCGTGGGAATTTGATCATGGAGCATCACATGCACATGGGTGTTGGTCCTACCCTGGGAAGGGAGAGAATTGGTTAGGATTTTCATAGTCCTTTAATCCTCCAGCATGCTAACAGGTAGGGATTACGCAGTCTAAATACTAGGTCTCTAACTCTTAAGCTTATGGAAAGTCCTGGTTCAGCTCCTTTCCACGTCAGCAGCAGTCGTCACCTTCCAAGGCACATAAGCTGGGTAAAGCTGTTAGTTCACCTGTAGGCCAAGAAAGGTTCTTTTAGATGAGACTTTTGTGGAATAGGGATTTGCCCCGTGTCCAAATCCAGATTTCCTTGGATATGGAATGACCCGGTTAGCTCTGGAGTTTTGACAATTTACCCTATTACCTGTAGAAGGAGCTATTGAAATGGAACAGCTCTCTCCCACTCCCGTGGAGGTGGGGTGGGGACGGGGTGGGGGAAGAAGGAGGGAAGGGGGCACTCCCCACTAAGGGATTTAACATTCCATATTAGAGGGGACCATTAGCAAAGATTATCTATGCACGCCTAAGTGAAAACATCCTTTACTTTATATTTCTCCCTTTGCCCTAGGGAATTGCATTCAGTGCTTAGAGTCCCTCTGAAGATAACTCGTTTATATTGTGGGTAACAGACAGACTTGGAGTCAGAAAGATCTGGATTTGAATCCAACTTCAAGTCATTTAAATCACCTTGGACAAGTCGCAGTTCTTTTAAGTGAAATTTCTTCATCACTAAAATGAAAATATTAATAGCATCTACTGTATAGGGTTGCTGTGAGGATTAAATTAATTTGAGTGCGTGTATCTGTGTCTCTGTGTCTGTCTCTTTCTGTTTCTCTCTTTTCTCTCTGTTTCTGTCTGTGTCTGTCTTGGTGTCTCTGTCCGTCTGTCTCTCTGTCTCTGTCTGCAAACCTTAAATTACTGTGTAAGTACTAGCTATCATACTTAGCAGGCATTTTTTTTAGCATTTTCTATGGATCAGGTACTACATAACCAAGGATCATATAAAGAAAGGTAAAAATGATTTTTACCACAAAGAGGTGAGATTCTAATGAGAGAGAAAGGAAATAAATAACTGGGTATATACAACACATATGCAGAGAAAAGTTCTCCGAAGGGAAGGCACTAATGGTTGGAAACACCAAACAAGAACTTTTGGAGGTGGACTGTAAGCTGAGTCTTAAAATAAAACAAGGAAAATGAAGAGGCAAAGGGAAGGAGGCAGAACATTCCAGGTTGGAGCACAGCCAGAACAAGGAAATAAAGTGAGTGTTGTGTGTGAGTAGGTCAATGTGGCTGGAATAAAGAGTTCATGGAGTGGAACAAAATGCAAGACCATTGGAAAGATAGGGTGGAGCCAGGACCCCCTACCCCTCCATATGAACAGCTTTAAATGCCAAATAGGAGTTTTTATCTGAATTGGGCTCTCCATCTCTCAATTCCCAACTTTTTTTTTTCTGGCTCTCTCCCGTGCCCAGAGTTCACTCCCTTCTCTGCTCCTAACTACTGACCTCCTGACTTCTTTTTAAGTCCCAACTAAAGTCTTCCCTTTTACAGGAAGCCTGCCCTAACATTCTAAATTCTAGTGCCTTCCCTCTGTTCATTATTTCCTATTTATCCTGTAGAGTTTTCTTTGCTTATATATGTTTGTATCTTGTTTCTTATCTGGTGACAAGAATTGTTTTTTGCCTCTTTTTGTATTTCCATCTCTTAGCATAGACTCTGGCACAGAAGCTCATTCATAAATGTTTATTGTTTAATTCTGAAGTTAATAGGGAGCCACAGGTGTATTTTGCACTTTTTTTTAAAACAGAGGATTTCAGCAAGTTTAAGAGGGTTAATGCCTGCTATAGATTGATCTCAGAAAGGTGTTGATTAAAGTGTTGGAATACTGATATTTTACTCTTGGGATACTGATACTGAATTAGTGTTTGAATGGAGAACAGACCCAATAGAGGCTCACTATAAATATCTGTTCCCAGTACTTTTTAGACTCCTACCACTACTACCTCACTCCCCACTTCTCTTGAAAAAGATCTCATAAAGGAATTGCTTGATGTTGAAATTCAGAAGCCCAGGTCAGAGATTAGTGAAAGTATGGCCAGTAAACATCTAGGATTTTTCTCTCCACCTCCCTTATTTCCTGGACAGGGGTTCGCCTTGACAGAGTTCGAGGAGGTCGCCAGAAATACAAGCGAAGGCTGGACTCAGAAAGCAGCACTTACCTGAGCTTACAGATTCCTCCTCCAGCTAAAAAACCCTGTAAGTACTAGCCCCCTGTCCCAGCATCCATTCTGCTTCCATGACTTGTACTCTGTGGCTTCCTCTGGAACTGATATTCTTTTCCAAGACACTGCCTGGGGCGGGGGTGGGGGGGTGGGGGAGTGATTGAATATTAATGACTCCCACTTATAGAGTGCTTGAAGAGTTACAAAGGATGCTTCATTTTAAGAAAATTTGTAATTATATTAGAGCTGGAATGGGATTTAAAGATCACCTACTTCAATTTACTTCATTTGAGAACTGAGATAGAGGCCAAACAAGGAAATGCAGTCTTATTTTTATATAGAACTTTATAGTATTAAGGCATTTTAATTTATTTTATTTTATTTAATATACTTATTCATGACTGTAGCAACACAACCATTGGATCCTAGCACCCATAAGATACTCCCTTATTCTATAAGTTAGTATTCATGAATTCATACCCAAGTTCTTGCCCCAGGTCTCTTTCTTAGAATGTTACATCTACTTTTTATCCCTAGAATGATTAGCAAAGGTCTTTCTAGTATAAGGGGTCTGGCTAGAGAGAGGACCCAGCCTGGAGTCAGAAGACCTGAGTTAACTTTTCAGATACTTATCAGTTGTGTGAACCTGGGTAAGTCACTTTACCATGTTTGCCTCAGTTTCCTCATCTGTAAAAAGAACTGGAAAAGAAAAATGGTAAATTATTGCAGTATCTTTGCCTAGAAAACTTCAAATGTGATCATGAAGAGTCTAATATAACTGAACAATGACTGAACAAAGGTCTCTCTAACCAATGCAACTAAAAACATCACTTGACATGTAAATGCTGTCTATATTGAGACTTAGAGAAAGGAATCTACCTTGAATAGTAGTTGATGCTGGCTCTTGAACCCTATCAGAACCCTCCATCAGTGCACCCTCAAGAGATGCTGAAATCCAAAGCACAGAGTCCATACAAATGGCACTCCTGTGGATGCTGGGGTGTTGCTAATGTCCCGGCTGAAGCCCTCTGGCTCCTCCTACTCTGTCTGCCTCCTGCATGCCCCAGGCACTCTTTGTCTTTCTTCCCAGGTGCTCACATTTCCCTCTTTGGCCCTTGCAGTGACTAAGATAGTCTCCCATCTCTTGGTGGCTGAGCCGGAGAAGATCTATGCCATGCCTGACCCTACCATGCCCGAGAGTGACATCAAAGCCCTGACCACCCTCTGTGACCTGGCAGACAGGGAGCTCGTGGTCATCATTGGCTGGGCCAAGCACATTCCAGGTAAGTCATTTCCATGGAATAAATGTGGATAGAGACTTCCTTGGGCCAGAGATAGGAAATGCTGATAAAAAACCTCAGATACCAAGGTTGGTACTCTTGTTCCTACTCATGGGAGAGTGCAGGAGAAAATCCAAATTCAGGCCTTTTAAAGTTTAAAACAGATAGCCTGGGGGCAACTTTGTGCAAGACCATCTTAGGCAAGACTTTTTCCTTGTCTTTTACTTCTATTTTGCTGGTGGAAAGAAGTTTAAACATAAATATCTTCTAAGTAAGAATCGTTTCATTGTTTGTTCTTTTATCCCTGTTACGTGTTACATAGTAGGTGATTAGTAAATATTGCTTGATTGATCATTGATCAATATTTATGAACAATAGCAATAATTTTTATGAATAACAATAATAAAAGTGTTACAGTCAGAAATATAGGAGCATTAGTTTAGCTCTTTGGGAAACTTTGCTGTTCAGTTGTTTTTAGTTAGACTTCCCCATTTTGTGACCCCATTTGGGGTTTTCTTGACAAATATACTAGAGTGACTTACCATTTCCTTCTCCAGCTCATTTTACAGATGAGGAAACCAAGGCAAGCAAGGTTCAGTGACTTGCTTAGGGTCACATAGTTAGTATAAGTCTGAGGCCAGATTTGAACTCAGGAAGCTGAAAATTTCAGACTCCAAGCCTAGCACCTCTACCACTCTGCCATCTAGCTGACCATCAGAATCAATAGCTTCATTTTACAAATGAGAAAGCAGAGGCCCTTGGATGGTATATAGAGGAAAAATCTTAGAATCAGAGTGATCCAGTTTCAAGTTCTTTCTCTGACATAAAATAGTTATATGACATTAGGTAAGTCATTTAAACTCTTAGTGAAGCCAGACATTTTCTAAGAGTCGAAATCACAAGGAGTTGTCAATCTAGATCTCTAGAGATAGTTTCCACAATGGGACATTAGGAGTTCTCTTACAAAGATGAAAACATAGATTCAATACAAAACAAAAATAATTAAATAATATTAACAATGAATAAAACTCATATTTATAGAATGTGCTTATTGAAAGGTTATCATAGAAAAGTTTAGAAAATACTTTTTTTTACAACAACTCTGAGATAGGTAATAGAAATATTATCACTGCCATTGTACAAAGAAAGAAACTGAGGTTCATCAAGGTGAGGTGACCTCCCTGCCCAAGGTGAGACAATAGTGGCAGAGGCAGTAGAAGTGCTATGAATCTCGGAAGCAGTTGATGTACACAGAGAAATGATATCACCACCACCTCAGGTGGTGTTTTTAATTACCCTATATTCAGCAGAAAGCATTCAGAGAGCAGGTCCCTTAACCCCAGAGAGCCAAAAGTATAGGATTTTCCTAACCACTCTCTCCCAGCTGGGAGCAGTGGAAAACTACAGATTTAGCGAGTCACAGGCTCCCTTGCCATTCTGCTGTCAAGAAAGAAAGGGCAGAGGTATGTTTTCTTATTCTGACTGTCCTAATTTCTAGAGATCTGTACACCACATCTTCAAAAGTCACCGTCAGAGCTCTCTGATTTTTGTTGGTGGATTAGGTGCTGGGGGGTGAGGGGTGGGGCAGGACCCCCTCCTGCCTCAAGTGGGCCATTTATTGTTATCTAAGGTTTGGTTGAAAGAGAGGACAAACCAAAAAAAAATAGGACTGTGAGGGACTTAGGCGGAGGGCAGAGAGGGTGTGGTGTTGGGTGGGAACTCTCATTCTGAACTTGAGTATTTTCTGCCTTGAATCAACGAGGATTGGGCAGGGGTTGGTCTTCTTACTTTACTGGGGCTCTGTGATTTTCAGGGAGTTTCAGGTTTTAACATTGCAGGGAAACCATGTAGCCTATATGCAAAGAGCCCAGCCCCCTTCAGTCATCTCTGCCAGAAGCAGCCAGTGTGACTTGATTTGATATATCTCTAGCCATATGCATATTCCTCCATGCTGACCTTCATACAGCCTCTGTATTTTAAAACTTCAGTAACTTTAGTCATGGCCCTGACAAAAACATGATGTCAAGGGCTTTTATTTCAAAAGCATGTTTACCAAAATTGGAGACAATTGTATACCCACTTGCATACCTCAGACTTGGTGAGAAGTAAATAAAGGAGGGGGGGGTGTCAGATAAACTCTGACCTATTATTTATTAGCTGATGTTTCTATGCTGTGCTAAATTTTGTGAAACACTTCTCATTTATTATCCTTTTTGATCGTCACAACAGTCTCCTGAGGTAGGTGTTATTTTAATACCCATTTCACAGATGAGGAAACTGAGTTTCAAAGAGGTTAAGTGACTTACACAGTTAATATATAACTTAGGTTGCATTCAAACACAGACCTTTCTAATTCCACATTCAAGCTTAATGTAGGCTATGCTTTATCTTTCTAGAACCTGCATGATAGACCTTATCATCTGCAAGAAAATTCACCTCTTGTCACAAAAATCTTACCAATTAGACCAATAATCTAAATAATTTTTAAAACATCATGTAGTTTGTAGGAAGATCCAATACTCTTATTATAATATCTTCCTTCTTTCATGCTTGAACCATGGGAGCTAGTTAGTGGGGAGAAGGTGAGACCCAAACTTTGACATTTAAAAAGGATAAAAAAAGATAAAAGTAGAAATGGTCATTATTTAGCCCAGGATTGGGATTGTTTGGGATTTCATATTGCGTGTCTCCTCGATTCTTTGGATTTGGGGAGCTGACGTGGCCAACTTCAGAAAAGCTTTCTAAACCTTACAGACTCACTTCTCCTTTCCTCCTTTCCCCAAGTCTTTTAGTATAGAAAGTCATCCATGTTATTCCATCGCAGCATGCATGTGTTTGCAGGCAGTTAATGCGGGTATACCCTCTCCTAAGGAGGTCAGTCCAGTGAGGATTATATACTCAGTGTATTTCGAAGCTGCCTGTTGCTGGTTCAGCACCAATAGTGGGGTTAGGCTGCTGCTAAAGATACCTCAGCCTGGATTGCTCCACTAACCCAGCTAAGGATCCAATACAATCTTCCCAGTTTGCATATTAAATCTGAAGCTCATGGGTGGTCAGCATGGGGGAAGGGTGAAAGAACTATCTATTGACAACTGCTGAGTGCCCCGTGGTGTCACCATTGTGTCACCACCTTTCTCTCTGTCCTGAGCTTCTTTGCATTGCAGCCCATCCTCCTGCTGCTGTGGTCTCCCTCAGAGGGATGGTCTTCTCTGGTTCTTCTTATCCTTCTGTGGATTCCTTGAAACTAATTTACTGCTATGGACTTAAGTTTGAATCCTTTCTCAGCTACTTAGCATCTATGTGGTTTTGGGTTGAGATCACTGAACTGGGACTGAGATACAGATGGTTTTAAGCTGTTTTGACTCAAAATAGGAGCTTTCCTCTAATACCTGAATCTCTTAGATTAACCTGTATAGCCTATGGCTGATGAGCCTTCTGGGGAAATGTCTTATCTGTCCTGCCCTATCACACATCACTTTTCTGAAATGGAAACCATAATACTTGCACATAACTTTTCATTGGATTGATGTGAGGATCAAATTAGGTGATAATCTAGGCGTAAAACACATTGGAAACCATGGTTTAGGGCCTGACCCTGTGATGCTATTGGTTTAGGGAATTCCCAGGTAAAGAAATTCCCTCTGTGCAATGCAGAACTTCATGCTTCTGCAACTGACAGACTTAAAAACTTTCCTAGAGAATTAAATCAAATGTCTTGCCCAGAGTCACACAGCCAGGAACTATCCAGAGGCAGAACTTGAATCCAGATTGTCCTAAATTGACATCTGGCTCTCTAATCACTGTACTAAATTATCTCTTATAAGTGGTATCAAAGATGGGCTATTATAATAATTCTTCATAGTGAAGTAAGGGCAAGTCACTCTCAATATTCAATACATGTTTTCTAGGACTGTAAGCTTCAGAGGAACAAATTAATAATGATAATAATAATAACAGCTAGTATTTATGTAATGTTTACTCTGTATGCCAGGTACCTATAAGTACTTTAGAATTATTGTATCATTTGGTCACTGCAACAGCCCTGGAAAGTAAGTTCTATTATCATCTCCATTTTGTAGATGAAGAAACTGAGACAAACGGGAGTTAAGTGACTTGTCCACATAGCCAGCAAGTATCCAAAGTCAGATTTAAATTCACATACATGGCTCCAGACCCAGAGCTCTATACACTTACTTTGCCTCCTGATAATACAGTAAAACAAAACAGAATCCAGTTGCTCTTTTTGCTGTCCTGATGAAAGACTGACCTCTCCCCCTTCTCTGAATCATATTGTACTTGAGAAAACTAAGTGGTACAGTAGATTATTATAAGTCTTAAAGAGACTTTTCCCCTCTCTTACATACATACATCTCTTATGTATGCCACTTTTACAAATATAACTTCATTTGATTCACATAACAACCTGTGAATCAAAAAAATTGAGACAGGCCCAAGTTCACAAAGCTAGTGTCTGAGATGGACATAGAGGATATTGGACCTAGTATTAGGTTTAAATCCCCAAATAACATAATGTAGATAAAATACTCAGCAAACTTTAAAGTACTTTTATATGTGTTATTATTTAAAAGGGTATAGATACAATTAATTAGCATAAGTTCAATCTACTACAGGTAAACCCTATCTTAATAGTACCACTGTCCAATATGCTTAATTTTTTCATCTTTTATTTTTGAGAGAATTATAACATAATGGTTAGAGAACCAGACTCCAACCCCGGTAGACCTGGAACAAGTCTGACACACATATTGGCCGTTTAATCCTGAGTAAATTATTTAACTTGTAGTGGCCAGATAACTCTTTGAGAGCAGAAAGTTCTCATCTGAAAGTTTTAATACTAATCACAGATCCAGTCCAAAAGTTCATTTGTTTGTATTTCTAATGGTTATCTTCACTTTTCTTCCACATACAACTGAACTTTCTTATATGTTTTATCACTCCTAACTTAAGGGAAGAATTGTGGTTGTGTAATGCTGGAGAAACTGAGCAAGACAGAGATTAGAGACCAATTCAATAGTTTATTAAATGGAGAGAGATACTGGGATCAATTGATCCATGTTGGTCCCAGGGCTACATGAGACTACCATCTCAAAGAGCCCAGCAACTAAGTAGCAGAGGGCAAGCCTTTTATAAGATAACAAGAACAATGACATAATGAGGGAGGTACCTGGGTGGGGACAACCTAATGGGGGGGAGGCCCCTGGAATGACACAATGGAGGGAAGTTACTGGAATGTCTATAACTTAAAGATATAAAACCTTCATCTCCTCAACCATTTAAGAGGGAATGATTATAGCCTGGGGTTTTGGGGCAGAGCAACTGAGGTAGACCTTTATCTCATCAAACATTAAGAGGGAAAGGTTATAACTTGAGGCAGAATAACTAAATAGGACAATGGGTAAGCTGGGTCACGACATTAAAGGGAACTTTGGCACAACAGTTGGCTGTTTGTTTTTCTTTTTCTATTTGTATATCCAGTTCTTAGCACAGTACTTGGCACATAATAAACACCTAATAAGTACTTTTATCATTTTATTTATTACTTCATTATTCATATTTTAATTTCATTTATTCCTTTATGAATATGTCCTCCCCTTCCCTATCTGGGGAATCATTCCTTTAACTGAGTTTTTTAAAAGAAAGAAGAGAAAAAAAGCAATTCAGCAAAACCAATCAATGCATCAACCATATCAGAGAGTATTGTGTCCCAAAAAATCTCAATGAAGTTTTAAGCTTTAACTCAGTAGGTGACTCTCCACATCTATGATGTTCCATCTTTGAAAAGATAAGAGAGTGGTACTTTTCTTCAATTCCCTCTGAAGACAAGTTTACACCAAATGTTTCTGAATGAACTGACTTAACACAGTTGAGATCAATGACAAAACTCAGCTGAATATGACTGTCCATGTCTCTGAGGAAGCAAGACAGAGAGTGCTCTGTGTAGGGGTGGGCCCTTGTTTTATTTGTCCTCCTTCCCTGACCATGAATTACCAATCTTTTTTGAATCTATTCTTTGAGATCTTCAGTAATCTTCTCATACCCATTTATTGACTTTAAAAGCAAATGAATTTGAGTTTGCCATGCAAACACATTAGGGCTGTATTTTTGTTGAGAAGTGTGATGTATTGTATGTATATGAATATTGAGTCTTCACTCTGTAAAGTTCAGAAAAAATGATTGGCAAAATCTTGATTTCATAAAACTACACAAAACTATATTGTATGAAAACATGTAAGAAATAAAACAATACATTTCAATAGAATAATGTAACTGTTTAACTAATATTCATTCTTCCAACTTAGTAAGCTTCTTATACCCCTGTTGTACATGCTCGAATTCCTCAGGTTGAAAGATTTTTTTTTTCCTAGAGAGATAGAGAACAGAATTCCTTAGGTTGTTCAGGGACAGACCAGGCAGGAGGGGCCTGGGACCCATTACCTAATCCATCAATAAATATTCATTAAACTCTGAACATGTGCAAGATTCTGTCTTAGTTGCAGTCGGGGGAAGGGGAAGAAAGTCATACATGGCACCCAAGCAGCTCTTGAGGGTCTAGTTTGGAAACAACCACCTCCTCCCCAACACACACACATACCCACACATATACACACATGAAAAGATAGCTAATGAGGCAAGATGTGATTTATTGCCAAATGAGTGATATGCAGACAAGAAATATTAGAGAGGTGCAGAGAGTGAAAGGGCTCTATGAGCTAGGTTAAATCATGAGGATTTCATGGAGAGAGTAAGGAGAGAAACTCAATTTTCAGTGATATATATTTACCAACAAAGGAGAGAAGGAAAAAGAAGAGTAAAAGTAGAAAATACAGTGAACAAAGGTGGGTTCAAGGGACAATTAAGACACCATGTCTGAAAGGAAAGGGGGAACAAATTCTCAGTTATCATTCCCCTCCTGCTCCCCCAATTTCTAAGGACACAGGACCCCATTCACAAGTGTAAATTGCAAAGTCTGACACCAAGAAATAAACCAGACTTAGGACTGAACGAAATCCTGCCTGTGCAAAAAGGATAGCCCCTTAGAGACAGGCCCTCCATGAATTAACAGTATCATTACCACTTAATTAAGGGCTAGATCTGCCCCTAAACATGTGATTTTGCATTGTATTTTATTTCCCACCCTCCCAGGCAAAAAAATCTGAATCTTTAAAGTATTTTCATTCCAGGTGGGAGAGAAGATTAAAGAGAGAGTCCATGCTTACTACCAAGAATGGGAATTACTTGATTAATTGCATTCAACAAACATTATTAGCTCAATATCCTCCCCAAGTAACTTGGAGGCTTTCCCTTTGCAGGGAGGTCTCCCCTTCTCTCTAGTCATTCCCTGTGCCGCCCCACCTCCCTACCACCTTGCTATCTATCACTCCTGCTATTTGCAGGCGGTTTGGGAGGGACCACCTGGAGGGCCTCCTTCCTGACAAGGGAGGCTCTGGGAGATGGTTCTCCTCCCAGGGTAGCCACTGTCTCTTTCTCCCCAGGAAGACAAGAGCGCCAGCAGATGATGAAATATGGGGAGCCGAGTGACAGCAGCTGTGTCTGGAGTGGCCTCAGATCCTATAATTACATCTCCCTTTATTACCTCTGCTAATGGCCCTCCAGGACGACAGAAACGATAATAAATTAACAGATTATGAACTCTACTTGCCACAAATTATGTTTTTTTTTTTTTTAAATTCTGGGAGCTCGTACTGCCAAAGCACTTGGAGAGGGAGAAAAAGAGCTTGAATGTCACTTCTTTAGACAGTGCCGATAAAGCAACTTTTCGGAGACCTGTATAGATCTGAAGAGGAAGAGCAGTGAGGGAAGCTTTCTACCTGTCTCCTAGACTAAAGTACTCCCTGAGTGGGCCTGGGATTCAAGAGCCCATTCCATCCCAAGGGGGGAAAGACTGGCAAAAGTGATGAACTCCTGTCCTAGGAGAAAGTAGATATGCTTCATTGGGGGATGCTGCTCTCCAACTAGGGGAATTCTGAAACTCTTAGGGAAAGTGACCAGCCACAAGTGTGATTCAGACCTTAAATTCGTCAAGCTTTTATTGGGAGAAACCTGATTGTGGCTGGAAGTATGATTAAAGCTAAGAGGTACAGTGGATAGAGCACCTGACCTGGAGTCAGCAGGACCTGAATTCAAATGTAGCCTCAGAGACCTATTAGCAAGGGACCCTGGGTCAAATCACTTAATCCAAGCCTTGAGTCAGGAGGATCTGAACTCATACTAGCTGTGTGAACCTGAGCAAGTCACTTATGCCTGAATTTCCCCAAGAAAAAAAGAAAAAAGTATGATCAAAAATTTTAGAACCAAAAATGACCTAAATGTTTCCTTAGGACCATTAAGTTGAAGGGTCCTTATTTTACAGGGAAGGAAATTAAATAATATTAATTTATATTTATGTAGCATTATAAGCTTTACATAAAGCAGTAGTGTCAGAATCATTTTAAAAGGATCCCAGGCAGTTCAATGTTAACTTAGAAAACTACAAGTTAACATTATCTATGTTCCAGTGTATATTTATTTTGTTAAACACTTCCTAATTATATTTAAACCTGATTTGGTCTGCATGCAGAATATTATTATAGTGCCTGTATGTTTGATACCTCTGTATTAGAAATAAGTGCTATTATTATCATCTAGCCTATTTTTACAGATAAGGAAGCTGAAACTGAGAGATAAAGTGACTTTCCAAAGATCACACAGGTAGGAAATATCTGAGGTAGAATTTGAACTCAGGTTCATTCTATCTCCCAGTCCAGAGCTCTACCTCCTTTACTACTAGTTACATAAAATTTAAACCTAGGTAACTCAAGTCATACATCTAGTAGGTGCCTGAGGCTGGTTTTGAACCCAGGTCTAAATCCAAAAGCAATTTCACCATGATACAGGGTGAACTGGGAATCAAAAGAATCAGATTCTGGTTCTAGTTCAGTCATTGTGTAATCTCAGACTAGTTACTTAAGTGAATCTTCATTTACTGTTTTGTTTTTTTTTTTTAATGTGAATAACACTACCTGCTTACCTATCTGTTTTGTTTTAAACATCAATGAAATAATGCATGTGAAAGCAATTTATAAACACTAAGCTGTGTTAACCTAAAAAAGTCCTTTTAACCCCGATGACTCCAATCTGTAAAATGGAGATAATAATAGCACCCACCTGAATATGCAAGGCACTTTAGAAATCTAAGTTCTGTATTGAAATTTGTGTCACCAAAACTATGGTAGGTACTTAGGCACAAAGTAGATACTTAATAAATCCTTATTGATTGATTAATGCTTATTGTTATCATCCTCTGAGACATTAAATGAATTTTAAAAAGATTCTGAATTTTTAAAATATGAATACCTTAAGAGCAGGGACTGTCTTTTGTCTTTTATTGTATCCTCCATGCTTGGTACACTGCCTGGAGTATAGTAGGTACTTAATAAATACTTGCTGATTGCCTGACACATAGTAGGTACTTAATAATTCTTATTGACTTTTATTAATGTCTAATATTATTATCACATAAAACATTACACAAATAAAAGTCATTATTACCATTTTTATTATTAAGG
Source organism: Antechinus flavipes (assembly GCF_016432865.1). NCBI lineage: Eukaryota > Metazoa > Chordata > Mammalia > Dasyuromorphia > Dasyuridae > Antechinus > Antechinus flavipes. The sequence continues at coordinate 316,273,953 of NC_067399.1, read as the reverse complement.
AATTATTATTTTGCTGAGACAGTTGGGGTTAAGTGACTTGCCCAGGGTTACACAGCTAGGAAGAATTAAGTGTCTGAGGCCAGATTTGAACTCAGGTCCTCCTGACTTCAGGGCTGATACTCTATCCACTGCACCACCTTGTTGCCCCATTATTATTATTATTGAGAACTTAGTAGACTTGTTTAATCTCAGAACTCAAAGGGACCTTAAAAAAAATCACTTGTTGAGCTTCTGCCTGAATCATGAATCCATTAAACAGAATCTCTAAACCAAAATCATCTAGTCTTTGAATATCTCCAGTAATAGATGAGCTCACTACCTATCTCCTGATAATAGTAATAACAATAATATCTTACATACTGCATTTAAGGATTGTAAAGTATTTAGATATCACAAGTATCTAATTTGTAATTAGCACAAATAATATCTCTATAACTCCCATGTGGACCTTTCAAATATTTGAAGACAATAACCTCTTCAAATGTATCCTCTTCAAAGTTTTCTTTCCTGTAACACATCTTTGATTCCTCCAGCTCATCTTGCTCACAGAACATGGCTTTGAATAACCTCATCATCCTGGTTATCCTTCTATGGACACATTCCAGCTAGTGACTTCAATTCAATAAACATGGAGTAGTATGTGTGTAACAAACACTGAGCTAGGCATTGGGTAGGATACTAGATTTAGATCCTACTCTTACAGTATATAATACATAAATACTGATAATGTTGTTATATTGCAAGGACTTCAGAGTTGCATACATCTCAAGAGAGAAAGGGCATTACTATCTAACAGCTTCCTAGAAAAGTTTGGCCCTGAGGGATGGATTTAGTAATGAGAAGACATAAAAGGACATTTTTGAAATAAAGAATAGCCTGAGTAAAAGTATATAAAAAGGAAAGTAATAGGCATATATGGCAGGTAGTAGGTCATCCAGCTTAATTGAAACATGGAGTGAGGGGAGAGAAACAAGTTAGAAAAGCAAAACTATGGCACTTTGTAGAACCAGCCTTCAAGCAAATGAGTCTGAGCATTACTCAATATTCAATAACAAACTATTGGAGGATTTTAAGCAAAGGAATAAGGTGAGTATAACTGTGTTTAAAACAATTGCTCTACAGTGGTCAGTGGATAAATTAGATGGAAAATAAGATGGTGAGACTTGTTATTGTCATTAATCCTTCGTTCTTAAAGATGACTGGCAACATCGGGATGGTTATGCCTTGGTTTATAAATGAATTGGACTTAACTGAGATGAAACTTGTGCAAAGAAAGCAGTTTCACTCCCTCCTCCAGAGTCATCAGAATATAGTGACAAGACAGGTCAAGCCAACTGCTGATGGCCTAAGATTTGTTCTATAGCTATTTATATAATCATCTTCCTGAGTTCAAGTCCAGACACTTTTAAACTGTGTGACCTTTGCCAAGTCATTAGACCTGTTTGCTCCAGTTTCTTCAATTGTTAAATGAACTGGAGAAGGAAAGGGCAAACCTTTCTAGTATTTTTGCCCAAAAAACGTCCAAAAAGGATCACAAAGAGTTGGATACAATTGAACAACAAAATATCCATGTCATCCTCCTTCACCCCATTACCTTTTGGGTTTTTATAATAGCTATAGACCAAGTTATATCCATTTGTACCACCTAACTATGCCAGAATTGACTAGATGTGTTAAAATTCTACATAAGTAAAGAAAAGGAAGAGCTAAAGATAACAAAGATAAATATGGTTACCTTAGTAAATAGCAATGCCATCAGTGAGAATAGTGAAATAATCATAACTAGAATCATAACTAAAACTAGAATAGTGAAATAATCATAACTAGAATTTATATAGAGCTTTGAAGTTCACAAAGCACTTAATTTGCAACAATCTTGTGAAAAGGAAGAAGCTAATTTAAGAGGTTAAGTGAAGTACCTACCTAGGATCATCCAGTGATCTAAGGCAGAATTCAACTCCAGATATTCTTGAATTCAATCCATCCACTACACCAAGAAGTAGAATAAATTTGGAAGGAAAGCAAAGGTAAAGGCCCAGCTTATTGAGGGTGAGAAACTAAAGAATCCTTCACTTATATCCCTCTTAAAATTTAGTGCCTAGAAATGAACATAATCAAGGAGAATTGCCCTCTCTCTTTCTACCATTGTTCTTTATTCCAAGCAACCTAAGTGAAGGCTTTGAGTTTTATTGTCCATTAAATCCCCAATTCTTTTTTTCCCCCCACATGAACTATTATCTAAACATATCTCTCTCATCTTGCAATTGTATTGTTGATATTAAAAAATCCAATGTATAACTTTACATTTTTCCCTATTAAATTTCACCTTACTAGACATAGCCATAATTCTAGTCAATCATGATCTTTTCTGAATTCTGAATGTGTCATCCAGGATGTCAGCTGGTCCTCCAATCTATGTATCATCTGCAAATTTAATAAGTATCCATCTAAGTCATTGATAAAATATTCAATAGAACATGGCCAATGTTGTTGGAAATCAGATCTCTTTTGGGTTGATTGGCTCTAAAGCTACTCAAGTCCACCAGAATTTTATGAGAAGTCATCAAATACATTGCTCAAATCCAGATATACCAAGTCTATCGTATATCCCTGATTTGGCCTTGACTCTTGTCTTGGTCTTGCCATTGGACTCTGGTGACTCTGGAGTTGATAGCGAGGCTGATGACTTTGCACAGTTCTGTCTCACTTTAATTCATGTACAAGTCAAAACTCATGATTTGGTTGGTCCTCTTCAGAAATGAAGGATGAACAATATTTCCTTGATCTAGAAAAATTGTCATAAGTGGAAATGAATTTTGCATGATTTAATTTGTTCCTAGTGAACCTCTCCATGTTCATGGTGACCATTGCTTCCTTTTCAAAGGTCTCACAAGTCTTGCCCCTGTTCATCTTTCTGAGAATTTTGCAGGAGATTATGTCTAGCTCTCTGGTTTATAATCTCTGGATTCTACCTTTTTCTTCTCTTAAAAAGTAAAGATCTCATTTCCCTATCATCATCCCAGTGGCACCTTATTTGTTTTGATTCCTTAAACAACAAAAAAAGTGACTCAGCAATTACAACTGCTGGCTAGAGGGCTTTTTTTTTTTTAAAGTTTATTGATGTTTTGTTTTGATGTTACAAACATTTACAGATTACTCTCACTTTTTTTAGAAGTCTCTTTTTTAACAAAATAAAGCAGATAAATAAAACTAATATTTCAGTGATCTCAAATGAAAATATAAGCAAATTTTATGTCTATAGTACTGCCCTTCTCACTTAAAAAAAAATGAACAGAAATCTATTTTCTCTCTTTCCCACTTTCTACCCCATTTGAAAAAAGAAAAAAATTATAACAAATATGCATATTCAAGCAAAACAAATTCCCTCAATTGCTGTATTTATATATATGTATATGTAATGGAAGCAGCTAGGGGACTCAAAGACAGAGCATTGGGTCTGGCTGGAGTCAAGAAGATGAGCTAAAATCTGGCTTCAGATACTTGCTAACTATATGACTCTGAACAAATCACTTAACCTCTGTTTGCCTTAATCTATTGGAGAAGGAAGTGGAAAACCATTCCCAGACATTTGCCAAAAAAAATCACATGAAGGGCATTGGGGCACGATGATCCATAGGATCATGAAAAGTCTGATATGACTGAAAAACAACAGTAGGAACAATGGTATCTGCATATGTGTGTTTTATGTATATGTACATAATATTTATTTGTATAGTCATATACAAATAAAATATATTTGTATGCATATTAAATATGTATATACAAACATTTGTCTCATTCTGCACTCAAAATCCATTGCCTTTCTATAATAGTTTTATCATGGATCATCTGGAATCATGAATGGTTATTGTCTTGTTCTTAGTTCTTACAGCTTTCATTTTACAGTGTGTTTTAACACTGTTATTATCTTATAAGTTATTTTCCTGATTCTGCTCATTTCAATCTCCATCAATTTAGAAAAGTATTCAAAATTGTTCATTTTCCTGATATTGCTTTTATACTATAAATCACTCTAGCTCTGCTCACTTCATTCAACATCAGTTCAATTAAATACATTCATGTATTTTTGAAATCATCTATTTCATCATCATTTAAAAAAGTACAATAATATTTCTATCACATTTGTTGCTAGCTGTTTCAATAGCAAAAAGCTGCTACTAAAGTACACATCATTATCCAAGCTCTCACCATCAAAATACCTTTGTTAATCTTCCCAGTTGTTTTTTTCCTGGTCAATTCCACTGCTGTTCATACTATAAGAGATGTTGATTATGATGTCTAACTGAGCAGTTATATCTGGAAGTTTTTCTTAATTCCCCTCTTTTGCCCATTTTCGCAAATCTCCAGTAAAAAGTATTCTCCATAGTTGTCAACAGCTGACCAAGAGATCAGCAAAACTTCATCTTGACCTACAGAGTCTGATCTGCAGAGCCATACTACTCTCTAGTAGTATGTTCCCAAATTCCCTTCTATTCTAAAATCTTTGTTTTTAATTTAAAGTAGTGAAGAAAGAGAAGGGACACCTCTCTTTGATACCCATTTGAAGGGTCAATCTTCCAGAGATGATAGGAATAGATAGGATCAAGCACAAGTACAAATGTTGGCTTTAGCAAGGAGAAGGACCACATCTTTCTCTGAGACATATTATACTTAGTCCTATAGGTTAAAACTAAGAGCAATGGGTGGATATTATATCAAGGCATATTTATACTGATGCAAAGAAAAATTTACTGATGACTTGAGTTGTCCAAAAAGTATAATAAGATACCTTGGGAAGAGGAAGCTTCTTGTTCAGTTCTTTTTTCAGTCATATGATTCTTTGTGATTGCATTTGAGGTTTTCTTGGCAAATTACTGTAATAGTTTGCCATTTACTTTTTTAGCTCATTTTAGAGATGAGGAAACTGAGGCAAACAGAATTAAGTGACTTGCTCAGGGTCACTCAGCTAGTAATTGTCTGAAGCTGGATTTGAATGCAGGAAGATGAATCTTCTGGACTCCAGACCCAGCACTCTGTCTATGGCACCACCTAGCTGCTTTAGAGCAGACTAGGTAACCATTTTTTGAGATGTTGTAAAAAGGATTCCAGGTCCAGTATGGGTCACATGAAAGGATCCTCTCTCTAGAGGGTCTAGAAGACCTCTTCTAATATTCCCTAGTCCACATGGCATATATTTTCTTCCTGGGACCAATATCTGATTTTCTTGTGCTTGCTGACACCTATAAATTCCTGTTATAATTCTATGGTGCATAAAATGCCTTTTCTTATTCAAAAGGTACAAATCTACTTTTTTATGCCGAGCTCCACCCCACTTAGGGATCTTATTAATAATTCAGATAATTTCTTCTTTTTCTCCTGCATTTCTGTGTCTTGTTCTCACATTTTGACATTGGTGAAGATTTCTCTTTTCCACTTCAGATTATCCTTTTTCACTGGCTCTCGCTTTTTGTTTGGATCATTTCTTTCAAGGAGCACAGAGAGGAGAGGGGAAGTCACCATTGCATCCAAAAGCCATTTCAATGGATATGCATATGGGCATAGAATTTGGATTGGAAGGCTGTGGAAAGAGGCTGGCCACTTTCAAAAATAACCTGGGAGAAAGAGAAATCAGATACCTAACCCACCTATTAATAACAGTAATACTCAGGCTGATTTGATTCTCTTCATAGTTTTTACTACACCTGGTAGGCACATAATTGCAACACAACATAAATTTCTATAGAATTACCTATTTCCCTAAAAGCAGGACTACCCTTACTTCACACACACACACACACACACACACATACACACACACACACACACACACACACACACACACTGCACAGTTTGCAGAAGCCAGTGACCTTAAAACTTAGTCCATGTACTTGTTCAAGTTTATTTTCAACTGGATGGTTTCCAAGGTCCTGTCCTTAATACGGGGTCAAGTTCCACAGGAATGCCCTCTCAACTAGGGAGTCAATGGCCATTAGACAGAATTCATGCTATCTAAAATCTTTCTGCTTTATTTTCCTGATTACACCAATAAGACTTTGCTTGGCATTTTCTTCTACTTCCAAAGGTGTTGGCCCCTATTTTACTCTGACCATATTCTTTCTCCCTCCTCTTTTACCACTTCCTCAACTCAATGGTCTATTGATTCCTCTCCCTTGTGCCTCCTTCTCCTTTTTTCTCTTCCTTCCCCCGTCTGCTTTCTAACCCCGCCCCCCCCAACCCCTATCCCCAATCCAACATATTCCAATACACACACTCATGTGCCTGCTGATTGGTATCTGTTAATTAATGTAGCCTGAGGCCTTTCTCCTCTTCAGTGGCCTGATAAGGAAAATTGGATGTCCATCCGTGGATTCTCCATTATCGTCTCCTACCTCCCCTGGCAACTATAGCACGCACACATCCTCTCACACTAACAGCATTGTGATAAAATACATAATCACCTGCCCCTCTCCTTGCTACTGCATCTTTGGCTGAGATAACACATATATCAAAACTCAATGCATGGCCAGTCAATATAGCAATCACCAGCTCTTTTGTTAATTGTTGACTTGATAACAAGGAACATCAAATGATCATTGAAGATCTCTACTCTGCAAACCCAGCTGCGGGCACAAGAATGCTCAGACAAGAAGGGTGGTGGGGAGTCTATATAATTCATTTCCTGAGTATGGGTCTCTGCTCCAAGGAATTCTGAATAAGGTTGAGCAAAGGAATGTTAAGAAGCAGAGTGGGATGGTGGAAAGAGCACTGAAGTTGAGAGAATTAGGATTGACTCCTGTATGATCCAAAGTGATTGATTTGTCAAGTTGGTTAACTTCTAAGGGCCTCAGTTTCTTCATCTTTCAAGTGAAGGTGGTTGGACTAAATGGCTTCTAAGATCCTTTCAACATTCTCCCTTTTGGGGAGAAGGAAAGTGGAAAAGGAAAAGTACATTTATAGAAAAAATCCATTTCTAGAAGAGGGCTATTGGCAGGCTAGGGTAGAGGGCATAGGAAGGTATAGGATAAAAATAGATAAGGGGAAGAGTCAGAGATACTTGAAAAGAAAAGGTCTGTAAATACCCCTGTGAAGTCCAAAATTTAACTTCTGTAGTAGCTACTAAAGAACACACGAGGTCTGTTTGTATCTAATTGGCATTTGCTGTGAACAGTACTTTGGGGCTCTTGAGTGGTACAATAGATGGACCACTGACCTTGGGGTGGAGAAGATCTGAGATGTTTATCAAATGTATGACTCTGGACAAGCAGTTCAACCTGTCCAGTTTCCATATCTGTAAAATGAAGATCAAAATAGCACCTATCTCTCAGGGTTTTTGTGAGGATCAAAAAATATAATATTTGTAAAGTGATATAAAATATTTGTAAAGCACAATAAAAATGCTGGCTACTACTATTATTATTATTATTATGGGGGTAGGGGAGAGAGAGGAGTTGACAGGAAAAAGCACCAGTGTAGATTATCCAAGACAATCCATAGATTATCAAAGAATACTAACATCTATTATATTTGGTTTTGGCCAATGTTTCATGAAATGTTTTGGCTCCATACTTTCTCTTCCTAATTTTATCTTGTCAAGGCTAATATTCAAAGGAGTCTACATCTTCTGAACACACAGCAAACTAGAAGGAAACTTGAAAACTGAGGAAATGGGTTTAAGGTTAGCCTTCTATAAGTCTCTGAGTCATGGGAGAAACTAGCCTAGGATTTAGCCTTTGATGATATATGGAATTATAGCAATCAAATAAAATGCACATTCAGTTAAAATTGAAAATACTGCATTCATCGTATACACTCAAGCATAGAATCATAGACTGTCAAATGCTGAAAGGGACTTTGGTAATATTCTGCTCCTATCTTCCCAACAAGCAACTGAGACCTTGAGTGAGAAATGAAGTCATATAACAAGCATGTGATAAATCAAAACAATTTTCAATCATCATCTATGTACAGAAATAATGACTCTCCAGATTAGAACAAAACTCAGTTCCTTTATTTCTAATTTAGAGTACCACCAAGTAGATAGGTGGTAGGATAGAACATTGGATCTGGAGTTGGGAAAAATCATCTTTAAGAGTTAAATGCAAACCCAGACACTTATAAAGTGCAAGATACTGGGCAAGTCACTTAGCTCTATCAGTCTCCATTTTCTCATCTATAAAATGAGCAGGAGAAGGAAAATGCAAAACCATTTTATTATCTGTGCCAAGAAAACCCCAAATGGGATCATGAAAAACATGACTGAAAACAACTGATAAATGATTGAAAGACAGAGAAGTATCAGGACTTATATTCAGGAGAATTCTGCCTATTTTCCCCAAAATATAAAATTTAATCACTTTGGCATCCCTTAACTACCTCAAAGGCTTTCTCTTTCTTGCTTTCCATTTGATCACAAAAATCTGTAGCCTCAACTTCAAAAATCAGTCAAACAATGAACCAGAGAACTTTGTGCCAAATATGGTGTTAGGGGATGAGGATATGCAGATAAAAACAAAAAGGATCCTCTGTCTAGGAGCTTACATCTATTGGTAGAGGCAACATATATGTAAATCTTTCCCTGTCTCAGTTTCCTCATCTGTAAAATGAGAATACTAATAGGCCTACCTCACAGGGTTGTTGTGAGGAAAAAAATGACATAATATATGTGAACCATAAAGTGATCTATATGTTATTGTTATCATTATTTAAGTATATACAGAATAAATACAAAATAAACACAAAGATATGAAGATATGAGGTACCAGCAGCTGAGGGATCAGGAAAGGCATCATATAGGACATGATATAATGAACTGATGAAAGCTAGGGATTCAAAGAGACCTATAAGAGAGGATATTCTAAGTACAGAGCAGCTGGATGGTATAGTAGACAGAGTACTGGGTCTGGAGTCAGGAAGATTTATCTTCCTAAGTTCAAATTCAGAGTCAGACACTTACTAGCTGTGTGACCTCAGTAAGTCACTTAACCCTGGTTGCCTCAGTTTCCTCATTTTTTAAAACAAGCTAGAGGAGGAATTGGTATTACACTATTTCTGCCAAGAAAATTCCAGAGTCACAAAGAATTGGACATGACTCAAACAACTGAACAACTCTAAGTTGGGGGCCAATCTGCACAGGGTACAAAGAAAAGAGAGTGCTTGAGGAATAGCTATAAGTTTGGGTGGCTGGAACATAGACTGTATGAAAATCAGTGTGTTTTAAGTCTGGAAAGAAAGGATGGAGGATGAGTTAGAGAGAGGAAAGGATAGAGGTAGGAAATTAAATTAGGAAGCTGTTGCAATAATCCAGAAGAAAGGAGATGAGAACCTGGACAAGGATAAGTATATATATGAGTGGAGAGAAGAGAAAGGGTGGGGAAAGATCTTAGGAGGGTAGAATTGACAAGACTTAGCAATTGGATATGGTGGAAGGGATGAAGGAAAGAGGAGAATTAAGGATGTCACCAAAGTTTCACACCTGGGTGACAGAAAAATGGTGGGACTATTAATAGAAATCAAAAATTTAGGAAGAAAATAGGGTGTTTTATTGAGGAAGGAAGAGAACGTGTTTTGTTTTAGGCAGCCAAGTTTAGTTTTAGGATAATTTTTCAGCTGCTAATCTAAAGTAAATTTTTTTTCTGAGGCAAGTGGAGTCAAGTGACTTATCCAAGGTCATACAGCTAAGAAGTTAAGTGTCTGAAGCTCTATCCACTATAGTTCTCTATCCACTACACCAGCTAGCTGACCCATAATCTAAAATAATCTTAACGCCCTCAATATTATAGGAATGGCTTGGGGGGAAAAGATAGATGTACAAGTTCTTCATAAAGCCAGATATATGTTATAGATATAGAGTGGGAAAACACTTAGAGGCTGTTTTATCCAACCCCCTAATTTTACAGATGAGGGAAACTGAGGCCCTGAGAGATTAACTAATTTGCCCCCAGTCATACAAGTAATAAGTGACAGAGACAGTATTTGAACTCAGTTCCCATGATTGAAAGTTCAGCACTTTTTCTTCCTTTTCATACTACTCATCCAAAACAAATGAAATTCCACAGAGAAGCCTAAGCCCTGAGTCCAATCAAAAGATCTAGGCACTCCCTCAGTGCCCTCAGACAAGTCTGAAAATGAAGGCTGCCCAAGGAAGGAAAAAGCAACCGAAAGAAACAGTGCAATCATTTAGAGCCTCCAACTCTTGTCAGTTTAGTATTGGATGCCCTCTACCCAACAAAGTCCCATGAAGTTACACAAGTCATTGGCAAATGCTCTTCCAATAGTGATCAGTAGGAGCTGAGATTAAGCATAAGGTAGAGATGGGTCTTAGACCAAAAGGTTTTGAGCTCGAAGAGCTTAATCATGTAGTCCAACCTCTTCATTTATCATATAAAAAGTGAAGATCTAACAAGATTATAACTTCCCCGGGATTAATATATGCAAAGATATAATTCAAATCCCTAGGCTCTCTCACTACAAATTCAGTGTATTTGTTACTATATCATGCTGCCTCTTATTCCTTATCTGGGCAAAATGGCCAACAGCCACTAACTGGCAGAGCTGACATTTAAACTCAGTTTCCTTAGTCATACAGATTCATACAGAATTTTGGAGGTAGAATTGGGCTTCAATGACCCTCTAGCCCATCCTGTACTTGAACAAGAATCTTTTTTACAACATAATCAATGAAAAAAGACCTTCCTCCCAAGTCAGCCCATTCCACTTTTGGATAGCTCTAATTGTTAGAACATTTCCCCTGTAATCAAGTCTAATTTGTCTCTGCCATTTCTGCCTGTTCATTACTTTTGATTTTGCACTGTCCATTACTACTACTTTTTACACCATGGTCAGATGTTTGGTGGTTGGCTGGTACCATTCTCTCCCTTACTTTCCTGGAAAAGCATTAGCTACCTTAGAGACCACAGGGCAGATGCTTCTCTCCCTTACCTTAATTTGACGAGGATCTTGTGTTTTGGCTTTCTTGTTCTTCTACACCAGGGTTCTCAAACCTCTCCCTGGGAGACCAGATGAGCCTGCTGCAGAGTGCCTGGATGGAGATCCTCATCCTGGGCATTGTGTACCGCTCCTTACCTTATGATGACAAATTGGTATACGCTGAGGACTACATCATGGACGAGGAGCACTCCCGCCTCACAGGACTGCTAGAACTCTACTTGGCCATCCTGCAGTTGGTGCGCAGGTACAAGAAGCTCAAGGTAGAGAAAGAAGAATTTGTGACTCTCAAGGCCCTCGCCCTTGCCAACTCAGGTAATGGTCTAGGCTGCATTTGCATTTGCACCAGAGAGACCCTTGGCCAGGGGAAAGTGGAGGTGATAGGCAACAGCATCAGCTTAGAGTTCAGAACAGAGCTCATGGATCCTGGAATCCTGAGCTAGACAGTCTAGGCTATCAACAATGATTGAAGCCAAGAGAAGAGAAGGAATGGAATTAACTAGCAAAGGCTATGGAGGCACAATGGTAGGATTTAGTCAAGTTCCTATGATTTCATCTAAGGAAGAGGGATTAAAAATGATAATCATTATAGCTCTTTGATCTAGCACTTGACAATTTGCAGGGTATTTTTCTTCTATCAGTTTTGTAAGGTAGACATAATCATTATTAGCATTCTTATTTTATATATGAAAAATGAGACTTAGGAAAATGAACTGATTTTTCCCACATAAATAAGTGGCAGAGCCCAGACTAGAACCCAGACCTTCTGGCACCTAGTTTAGAAAATGCTATCTATATTACACTATGTACTAGAATGCATGGTGACTTTTTGATAGGGAGTAGATTTACCATCCTAATTATTTTGCTTAGCGTAGCATTAAAACAACTTTACATTTCATTTCCTGAGAATACTGAAGCAGAAAGCTAGACAAAGCAAAGTGGGAAGAGGAATAATATTGCTGCCAGGAGGATACTGGGCATTGTGGGCAAGTCAACTTGCAATTAAAAAAGACACAGATCACATTATCTGAGTTGAAAGGAAGTCTCAGAGAACATCTCTTCTAACTTATCCCTGAGCAAGGAGCCCTTCTAAAATATCCTTCCTTATCTCTATCAAACTTTTAGTACCATTGACCAAACCTTACTCCTCGATTAACTATCCTCCTGACTTCTATAATACTGCCTCTTTCTGCTTTGCTTACCTATCTAAACATCTTTTTGATCTCTTAATCTCTTCATTTATCATCAGTTTATTTCCAACAAGAGATTCTATTTCATCATGTCATCCCATACCTTTCCTTGAGGGCCCCAAATTACAAAGAGCTGTTCCAGAGATGACCCAACTTGGTTTTGGACAATTGTCATTCTTAGGTTCTATTTCTTTCTTTCCTTTTTTTAAAGCTAATTATATTTTTATTGTTCAAAATGTTAACTTTAAACTCCTTGTCTTTTTTTTTTAAATAATTATAACTTTTTATTGACAGTATATATGCCTGGGTAATTTTTTACAACATTATCCCTTGCACTCACTTCTGTTCTGACTTTTCCCTTCCCTCCCTCCACCCCCTCCCCTAGATGGTAGGCAGTCTTACACATGTTAAATACATTGTAGTATATCCTAGATACAATATATGTGTGCAGAACTGAACAGTTCTTTTGTTGCACAGGGAGAATTGGATTCAGAAGGTAAAAATAACCCGGGAAGAAAAACAAAAATACAAACAGTTTACATTCATTTCCCAGTGTTCCTTCTCTGGGTGTAGCTGCTTCTGTCCATCATTGACCAACTAGAACTAGAATTAGATCTTCTCTTTGTCGAAGAAATCCACTTCCTCCAGAATACATCCTCATACAGTATTGTTGTTGAAGTATATAATGATCTCCTGGTTCTGCTCATTTTATTTAGCATCAGTTCATGTAAGTCTCATCAGTCCTCTCTGTATTCATCCTGCTGGTCATTTCTTACAGAACAATAATATTCCATAGCATCCATATATCACAGTTTACCTAACCATTCTCCAATTGATGGGCATCCATTCATTTTCCAGTTTCTAGTCACTACAAATAGGGCTGCCACAAACATTTTGGCACATACAGGTCCCTTTCCCTTCTTTAGTATCTCTTTGGGATATAATCTTAGCTTCTATTTCACAAGTATCTGATGCAAACATAGTTATGTTAAGAGTCTGACTTAAATGGAAAAAAAACAAATGAGGTAGAAAAGCCACTTTCTTTTTTCTTTTTTTCTTTCTTTTTTTTTTTTTTGCTGAGGCAATTGGAGTTAAGTGACAAGCCACTTTCTTTTTTCTTTTTTTCTTTCTTTTTTTTTTTTTTTTGCTGAGGCAATTGGAGTTAAGTGACTTGCCCAGGGTCATATAGCAGAAGTGTTAAGTGTCTGAGACCACATTTGAACTCAGGTCTTCCTGACTTCAGGGCTGGTGCTCTATCCACTGCACCACCAAAAGCCACTTTTCTAACAGAAATGGCTTCAAATTGTATTCTTACCCAGCACTGAATTCAGATGTATTTTTTTCCTGTCTCTTACTTTGTGATATGTGAACAAATAGCTATGATAAAAGGTAGAATGGGAGACTACTCAATGAATTTCCCTGAGAACAAAGATTATGTCTGCTTTAAAATTCATATCTTCCCCAACATCCAGTATAGTACTCTGTGCATAGTTATAGGCTTAATAATGTTTGTTGAATGAATGAATAAAAAAATGAAAGTGCAATGGAAGAGATTTAAAGTTATTCATATTATGTAATCTCAACTGGCTCACACTGTTGAATTGCAGTTATTTTGTTGATCCAAGGTTGGCTTCTATTACAATTCTTAAAAATTTTTTACTAACATCTTTCTTCAAGCTACCTGCATCTCTCCCAGGACTCTCTCTTTCATCAAACGTTCTTATCAACCACTTTAGTAAAAAATCAAGGCCATCTATCTTGGATTCTTATAGCTCAATAATTAGAAGGCGGGTTCTAAAGTCAAAAGGAATCTAGTTCAAATCTGGAAGTAGTCACTAATACCTGTGTGATCCTGGGCACTTATTTTTTGTCTGCCTCAGTTTCCATTACTGTTAAAATGGGAATAATAATATCATTTGCCTCCTAGAATTGTGATAAGGCTCAAAAGAGAAATTATTTATAGTATAGTGCCAAGTATACAGTTGTCACTTAATAAATGCTTGTTTCTTTCCCTTTCCCATTTTATTCTCTGAGAAAAAGGGGATTCTTCTCAAGGGTATTGTGACTTTCATCCTCTCCTCTTCCTTTCTTCTGGTTTCTTTTTCAGCAACCATCCCATTCCATTCTGTATCATCTTTAGCCTTTCTTTTGTACTTTCCTCACTCCCTACAAATATCCTCAGCTCTTCTCCCATCCTTGTTCAATTTTGCCATCCCTTTCATAACCACATTCCTAGAAAGAGATGTCTACTCTTACCAACTAATTCACTCTTCACTCATTTTTTACCCTTTATAATAAGGGCTCTGCTCTGAAACTGTTTTCTCCAAGGTCATCAGTATCTTTTAATTGCCAGGGCCAAAGGCTCTTTTTTTAGCACTCATCATTCCTGACCCCTGCAACTTTTGATACTGCTGACCCAACTCCACTCCTTGATAAACTAGATCCTCTTGACTTCTATGATACGCCCCCTTCTGCTTTGCTTGCCTATCTAAACTCTCCTTTTAGTCTCCTGACTTAGTATTTTCTTTTTCTCTTAAGCCTGGCTGGTTTTAAGCTTCTTTCAGGGTTCTGTTCTCGCTCTATATTCTTTAGCTTAGTGATCTCATCAATTTCAATGAGTTTAGTTACCATCTCTACACAAATGACTTTCAAATTTATAGAAACAGCCCTAATTTTTTTCTTTTGTATTCAAGCCCAGTATTGCCAATTGCCTGTAGGATTTATCCATTTGAATATGCATCTCAAACATGTTGCCAAATAATTTATCAACTTGATGTTACAACCACCTTCTCAGTCACCCAGGACCAAATAAAATAATATTTTTGAAATGCTTAGCATAGTGCCTAGGATATAACAGGTGCTTAATAAATGCTTATTTCCTTTCCTTTCCTTTCCTTTCCTTTCCTCTGTTCTCCTTTTTTTTCCCCTGTTTCCCTTGGAGTCATCTTCTATTCTTTGCTCTTCCTCATTGCCTCAGCTAAAGAGTAGCCAATTTCTGTTAACTCTATTTCTATAAGATTTTTTGCACCTATACTTCTATTTTTTTTTCTCTCCCATGGTCCTTGCCCTAGTTCAGTCCTCATCATCTCAACTAGATTATTTTAATAGCTTCCTAACACATCTACCTCCCTCCAATCTCTCCCCTTTACAATGCTACTTTGGCTTCTGCCAAAGTAATCTTTGTGAAAACATAGACCTACCAACCACTTGCTCAAAATCCTTCAGTGATTCCCTATTGCCTTTAGGGACTCAACAAATATTCATGTTGCACTAAGCAAACATTTATTAACTGCCTGCTGTGTGTCAGGTAAAATGCCAAGTGCTAGACAGTCTGATGTTTAAGGCACACTGTGGTATAGCTCCAATTTAACTTTCCAGCTTCATCTCATATTACTGTTCTGCATGAACTCTACCCACCAGTCACACAGGACAAATAGCTGTTCTCTGAACTTGTCATTTCATCTCTGACTCTGAGCAGTTATGAAAGCTGTCTCCCCATTCCTGGAATGCATTCCCTTCCCGTCTCAACCACTATGATACTTATCTTCAGGACTTATCTCAGGTGTCTCTTCCTTATGAAACCTTCCCCCTCTTCACCTGTTACTTCTCTTTTCCTCTCAAATTACCTTGTATTTCCTTATCTGTGGATATATTGCATCCCCTTTTCTTATTTCTCTTTTCCTCCTCAAATTACCTTATGTTTCCATAGAAATCTTTCTCTCCCTCTCTCCTCTTCCCTGATCTCACTCTCTCCTTCCCTTTCTCTTTTCTCCCCTCCCTCCCTCCTTTTCTCTTTTCTCTCCTCCTCCTCTTCTTCCTTCTCCTCTTCCTCTTCCTCCTCCTCCTCCTCTTCTTCTTCCTCCTCCTCCTCTTTCTCTTCCTCTTCCTCCTCCTTCTCCTTCTCCTCCTCCTCCTCTTTCTTCTTCTTCTCCTTCTTCTTCTTCTTCTCTTCTCTTCCTGTTCTTCTTTTTGTTATTGTTGTTCTTTTTCATCTCCCCCTCTACACACACACACATTCCATCCCTCCCCACTAGTGTATAATCTTCTTGAGTGTAGTTCCCTACTTTTTTTTTTTTAATCTTTGTATCTGCAACACCTAACATAGCACCTTGCACATGGTCAGTTTTAATAAATATTTGATTGATTGAATTGAGAGGACTGATGGAAGAGCCACAATTTTTAGTTTAGAGTGCATGGTGGGGTCAGAAGGAAAACTAGAGAAGGCTCCATAGCTGTAGTGATGTTAGAGCTGAGCTGGACTGGTAGGATTTCAATATGCACTAGTGGATCAGGAGGGCATTTCAGATGGAGAATTAGAAAAAACAAAGACTTATAGAGGCATGTCAGAGAATAAGTATGTTCGAGGGTACTCAATTGTGCAATCCTGTTTCCATTCTACTGTGTATGTGGAAATACCCATTCTATTTTGTGTTTGTTAAGTTAAAAAAAAAACACATTAAATAAAAGAAAGGAAGAATTAGGAGGCAGCGAGGTGGCACAATGGATAGAGCACCAGCCCTGAGTTCAAATCTGGTCTCAGACACTTAACACTTCTAGCTGTGTGACCCTGGGCAAGTCACTTAACCCCAATTGCCTCAGGGGAAAAATGAATTAAAACAATAAATAGTTTGGTTGGAATTTAGGGTATATGTGGAGAGAAGTGATAAGAGTTGAAAAGACAGATTGGTGCTAAATTATAAAAAGTATTACATTTGGATTTTTGCAAGGGGAGTCATTAAAGACTTCAGAAAGGGAGTGATATTATTAGAATTTTCCTTTAGGAAGATACATTTCTCCACAGTATATTTGGGCCTGAAGGCAGAATGAAAGATCAGGACAAATTGCTAAAGTAATAAGGGCCTGTACTACTAGCAGTAGTAGCAGTAGAAACAATGAGGGAAATATTATGGAATTAAAAGTAACAGGGCAGCACAAACCAGGTATCTGGGGCTTGTTTCTTTAGGAGCTGAGATGCCAGTACAAGAGAGCACCGGGTTCCATGATGGCTATTGTGGCCAAGGATCCCCTGGGAACTCCACTGGCCTCTATTCGCCCTGCACCACTGCAGTCCCAAAGTTCCCTGACAGCAGTAAAAATTCATAGTCATTGATTTTGTAATTAACAGTTTATCAATGCCATCAATACAGACTTGCTGATGGATTGCAAAGAAATTAATCCTGCAAAGTTTTTTTTAAAGACAGCTGCCAATTTCATTCTCCTTTATGGGGGGTAGGGAGAGTGAGGATGGGAAAAAGAACAGCAGACAGCAGTTGGGAATCCAGGGGATGAGACATGGTTCTGCATGGCTACTTGCTGGCTCTGTTCCAAATAGACTGTGGTCAGGTGCAGTGGAGATTTCTTTATAACCTGCCAACTGAGCAAGAAAGAAAGGATGTACTTGATCTAACACGGGATGGAGTCTGACCCCTCACCGGTTGCTGAACAACATTACGCCTGAGCTGCTCTTTTCTAGCAAGGGTAATGGAGCCAGTAACACTCACCCTAGAACGTGGCACTGTTACCAGGCCAGATGCATCATGGATTCTGCCATCCTTCGGGAAAATAAGACACAAGGCAAGAGTCTAAGAATACAAAACTATCATGTGATTCACCTAGCTAACTCCCTCCCCCTGCAAAAAAAAAAAAAAGGTCAGAGGCAGAAGTTTAGTCTAATAAGAAACTTCTGGCTCAGAGAGAAGGCTTGGTAAATCATGCAGAATCCCATAGAACCTTAGAGTAGGAAGAGGCTCCCGGAGACCAGCTGGTTTAATTCATACCTGAAAGAAATTGATTCTGTTTCTCTCGATAACATATTTGATCAATGGTCATCCAACTTCTGCTTAAAAGTTTCAAATGGTACGGGGCAGCCAGATGGTGCAGTGGATAGAGCACCACCCCTGAAGTCAGGAGGAACTGAATTCAAATCTGGCCTCAGACACTTAACACTTCCTAGCTGTGTGACCCTGGGCAAGTCACTTAATCCCAATTGCCTCAGCAAAAAAATAAAAAATAAATAAAAATAAAAGTTTCAAATGGTAGAGAGTAGAGACTATATTTCCTGAGTAGCTCATTCTACTTTTCACACTTCCCATTTCTAGAAGATCTTTGCTTCCACCAAGCCTAAATCTTCCTCCCTACAACTAGTATCCATTGTTCTTAATTTCTCCTTCTATAGCCAAAAAGGTCAGATCAAATCCTTTTCCCTCACAAATAGCCCTTCAAATACTTGAAAACAGGGATCATGTCCCACTTCAATTTTTTCTAGGTGAAAAAATTCCCAGTTCTTTCAACTGTCATATACTCAAAGGCACTGTATACTGTCCTGTCTGCTTTGCTTTAAACATATCCACTTTATTGAATTCTTTGGTTATATTTTTATTTGAATCTACCCAGAAATTGTTCCTTATTTTTTCTTTTTCAGAGTTTTCTAAGCAAGGGTGTGAGGTATTCTGACTTTCCTTTCCCTTCCCTTGGCGTGCTCCAGCAATTCAACTTCAGGAAGTTCCAGTGTCATGTTCTTTAGTACATTTATACTGGATAGGGATGAAAAGCTGGAGATGTTGGGATATTCATTCATTCATTCAACAAGTATTAATTAAGTACCCACTACATGGAAAGTCTTGTACTCAATGCTGTGGAGACTAAAGATGAGTAAGACACAGTTTCTCTCTTAAGAAACTTGCCAACTAGTGGGTTTTTGAAAGGCATAAGCCTAGGACATAAGTTTTACAAGATTATTTTATTTCCTCAGAAACTAAAGTAAATATTTTAAAAATACACATTCACAACACAATTTTTCATACCATGGTATAAGATCTGACCAGCTGTGAATTTTTTGAAAAAGGGAATGTCTATATTTCATAAAGAAAAACTCACATATTCCTGCATATCTTTTTCTCCCCCCTTGACTAAAAATGTTTTCCTTGCTCTTACCTCGCTAAGAGAGTCTCTGAAGAATACTAGTACAGGCATGATGTAAGGCAAATTGAAGGTTCTACAGGGTCAAAGAAGGAGAAATAATATACTGATGAGCCGTTTCCTTCCCTATAGTTCCCTGATCCTTTTCTCCAAAGTTTGGCTCAGTTAGGTCAGGTTGGACCCTACACACAGGTTTCTCTGCCACAGTAATATTTATAAAGCACTTTGCACAGTGCTTGGCACAAAGTAAATGCTTAACAAATGCTTGTTTCCTTCTTTCCTTCCGCAATTAGATAATTCAAAACACCCAATAATCCCAACACTAGCTACAGTTGGCTTTGACCAATGTTTGATGAAATATTTTGGCAACAGACTTTGCCTGCCTTATTTTGTCTTGCCAGAATTTATACTCCTTGTGAAGTACCAAAGGAACATCATGAAGAATCAATCTGATTCTGGTTTCATTCACCATCTATGTTGTTGTTTATCCTTCATTCACAAAGAGGAACGTGAATGACATTAGGGAGGTGATACCATGACAAGTGAATTAGATATAAGTTAGAGAGGACTGTATAAAATCACCAGCCTCATTTTTCCCTCTAGAGACATCTGGATCCAATAGCCAGGTATAGATCAGGATGATGGGAGATGGCTCTAGGTACCTTATATGACCTTCTTGCCTTCCATACCACTTGTGATGTGTATGTGTTTTTCTGTATGTGTGTTATGTATCTGCAAATATAGTTGTGTATTTTACATATCTACATGCTATTTCCTCTCATAGATTGTAAAGACTTTTGGGGAGCTTACATTTATTATTTCATTTTTGTCTTCATATTCCTAGACCCTAGTACTATACCTTACATATAGAGGACCCTTAATAAATGTTAGCTAATTTATTGAAGTGCTAATGAGTTTCTGAGCATGTGTCCTAAAAGATTATTATAGTTACATAAATATAACATGTATTGTAAATATTTATAATAAATTACTAATATTATTATTATACCTCAGAACACATGCTTGGGAGTTCGTTAGCACTTCAATAAATTATAATAATAATAGCTAGCATCTATATAGTACTAAAGCATTTTAACAAACGTTTTATTGTAACACTTTTGGCAGGTGGCTATTATTATCTCCATCTTACAGATGAGGAAACTGAGGCAGATAGAGGTTAAGTGACTTGCCAAGATTCATACAACTAAAATCTGAGACTGTTCCTCATTCCAGATCCAAAGTTCTATCCACTGCACCACCTAGCTGCCTCAAGAGGCATAAGCCATATGATGGTTAGAGGTATAGAAAAGCAGTCATTTACAAAATATACACAAAGCAGGACAGAAACCAGGGACAACTCAAACAAACAGGCATTTATTAATTTTCTACTATATGCAAAGAACTCTGCTAAGAGCTGGAGATACAAAGACAAACCTCCCTAAGCCCCAAGAGCTTACCTATATTCTTTGAAGAGAATACAGACGTGTCAAATGTCAGTTCTACCTGTGCCTTAATGCGTAATTATGTGAGTAACTCTAGGGGTGGAGAACAAAGGGAATGCAGGTACAATTATCTGTGCAGGAACTGGGCACTCCCACAATCTAGAAAATCTGAGTAAAATGTTTTGCCTCTCCTGAGAAGAAGTCGAATTTATTCTGGTATTACAAGATAAAATATGTCACTATTATACAATATTATATATACATATACATACATACATACA
This sequence comes from Antechinus flavipes, assembly GCF_016432865.1. NCBI lineage: Eukaryota > Metazoa > Chordata > Mammalia > Dasyuromorphia > Dasyuridae > Antechinus > Antechinus flavipes. The sequence continues at coordinate 316,253,178 of NC_067399.1, read as the reverse complement.
TATATACATACATACATATATATATATATATATATATATATATATATATATATATATATATATATATATTATGCACTTCTGAGTTTCTAAACTTTTCTCTGTCATCTGTGGCTTCTGAAAAACTCGCCCCAAATTCCCATTTAATTTCTTACTCCAACCTGTGATGAATCAAAGCCATAGGGGACAGAGTTGGGATGTTGTGGTCGCACCTGTATGTTAGCCATGGAAATTCCACAGCCCCATGCTCTGAGGATGGTAGAGCTCACTGAAAGAGGCAGGTGCTATAGTGGGAAGATAACGGAGTTAGACCTCACCCCCATGTTGCTGGCTGGCATTTTCTTTCTCCCCAGACTCCATGCACATAGAAGACATGGAAGCTGTGCAGAAGCTCCAGGACCTGCTTCACGAGGCCCTTCAGGACTACGAGCTGAGCCAGCGCCACGAGGAGCCTCGAAGGGCCGGGAAGCTGCTGCTGACCTTGCCCCTGCTGCGGCAAACGGCCGCCAAGGCCGTCCAGCACTTCTACAGCATCAAACTGCAGGGCAAGGTGCCCATGCACAAACTCTTCCTAGAAATGCTGGAGGCAAAGGTCTGACGGCCCTGGCGCCCACTCCTAGCAAACACAGACTCCAGCCCACAGACAGCCGTGGGGAGGGAGGGAAAAATCAATCCCGTGGCCACTGGCTTTTACCTTCCAATCATTTATTATGGCTAAGAGCAAAACCGGAAGAAGTCATTTACCATCTGTCCATCTGTCTGTATGCAGAATCACATGTACAATGGGGAGTGGGGATATGGGGGGGTGGGAGGGGGAGGGCTGGGGGGAAGAGGGGCTTTTCGGCTCATTGGTGATCTGTTCTGTTTTGTTTTTTTCTTTTTGGTTGTGCTTCTTCCTTCTTGGTGGGCAGCCCTAAGGCCTATTCCTGGGAGGAGACAGGAGATCCCCAGAGGAAACATTGCAACTAGCAACCCCAATCATATATTGCCCAGTTCCTACCTCACTTGCCTTGTCCTTCCTTTGCCCATGGATGTGCCAGTTATGAGATGAGGGAGAGAGGAAGATAAGAATTTTATCCAGTAGGATTGAGGCAGGGGAAGGAGGAACCAGAGGGATTTCAAAGAGAGGAGAAGATTTGGTCCAATCGGGGATCTCTGTATTGTCAGTGGGGTCAGTGCCAGGAGGGTTAGACCTCCACCAGAGAGGCTATAACAAACCAGTCTTCTAACTTCTCTGGACCTGAGTCCTTTTTTCACCTCTGTCCCAGGCTGCCATCTCTTCTCACCCACCTAGCAGCAATTCTCTGCTGGCATGGAAGGTGAGAGTCACCTGCCCACATTCCCGGTCAAGCTCCCCCAGAGTTCAATACCAGAACCCCCATTGATGAAGGAGCCACAGCCAGTGCTAATGTGCTCTCTAGCCTATCTGTGTCCTTCCTGGTGATTCCCTCCACAGGAAACAAATACCTTCATCACGTTCTTTTCCAACTTAAAATTTCCTTCTCACTTTCTTCAGGATTTCTCCTTGGCTACATATAACCTTACTTCAGCTTATTTGGCTGGGGTGGTTATCCAGCTAAGGTGATGTGACATCATAGAAACCAAAGGGAACATTTAAATATGAAAAACAAACTGATATATAGAGAAGGGAAGCAGGGTATCTGAAGAGAAAATTTTGCAGAAATGCAAAATCCAGAAAGTGTTTCCAGCATATAACTAACTACTGCACAGCACTTGTAGAACTTGCTCCGGATTAGTTTTAGGGATCAGAATTATGGTGAATCTGAGTGAAAAGGAAGAAGAATTTGCTCTATTCTGGAGGGACTCGGAGTTTTGGGTCTAATCTGTAGACCCTCTGAAATGCAAGGTTGAGTTTCTTCCCCTTGGAGAGATTTATGCATTTCAGATCACACCAGAATCTTTCATCCTTTCTTTTGCTCCTCAGCTATTAGGGACAAAAAAAAAAAAAAAAAAAAAAAAAAAAAAGAGCTGATAAGGGGGAGATCATTCAGAATGCTCACTTAATTACTAATGTGTAAGGGGCTAATAATCCAGCTAGAAGAGAAGCCTGGTATTTAGACAGTCTACCTCCTGCCTCTTGGGGTCAGCCTCCCTGGTACCTCTTGGGGTCAGCCTCCCTGCTGCCTCTTGAGGTCAGCCTCCTTGGTGCCCTCCCCTTCTCTTCTCCCTTCATCACCATTCATCAGCCACATTCCTAGCTTAAGAGAGAGGGAAAGAAGAACACTGAAGCTAGTTTGTCTGGGTCCTGGCCAGCTGGTCTGGTCACAGACATTGGTAGCTGGGAGCAAAAGAGTGAAAGTGGCTGATGGAGACTAATAGTCTCTGGATTTCACTTATCCACACAGTAGCTCAGAATGATAGTTAATTGTGACCCTCTCTCACTCATTTCCCAAAGAAATTCATTGTAAAGATTTTACAAAGAGGCATTTAATTCAATAGAGTCAGCATGGTGAAAGGGTCAGAGCTCTGAAGATCTGGGTTGAAATGTTAACTCTCATGCTTACTAGTTTCCTTGACTCTGAACAAGTTATTTACCCTTTATGGGCATCAGACAGATCCATAGGGTTTACCTACTAGGTTTTAGCCAGATCTCACATTGAGAATTTCCAGTTAGATGAAATCATAGGTCATTTATGTATTTAATTCATACCAACAGACTCGACTGCCCACGGGGAGTGAGAAAACGTCTGAAACATTGTCAGAAAGCAAAGCTCAAGGTTGTTTTCCTTATTCTAAGCCCTGTCCACTCCCTCACCCCACTTTCAGCATCCATACTAATCCAACAGAAGAAATGCACTTTCAACCTCAGAGAATCTGTCACTCTCCATCCTGGGCTTTAAAAAATCCCAGATGTGTCAGTGCTCTCTGGCTTGTGTCTCTAGCTGGGGAGTCCGTGTAGCATTACCTGATAGAGGAATCAGAAACTGTTGGGCTCCCCCAACCACTCCTCTTGAAGCTATACAATAGTTTTATTTGCCCTCTGGCTTAGTCCTAGAAGGAACAATGCTTGGGTCCAGACCACTCAACTTGTTTGGGTCATATCAACTATATATAAAAATGAACCCCTGAGGTTAACCCCAGAAGGGAAATAAAGGATGCTCTGAGGTACCCCAAAGACTCCTTTGGGTATGGGGGTTGACCTGAGGTTGTACTTGTGAATCCATTGGCTCTCTTGAGTCTCTGACTGGGTAACATGAAAGAATTAAGTAGTCCTAGAAGTGGGAATGGGGACTTGAGGAAGTCCTCTAAGCCCTTCAGTACATATCACCCCTAAAAGTCAGAACCAAACTCACATATCTCTGCAACTAGCTAAGGGGCCAACTGATAAAGAATTCAGCTGTTCACGAGTCCTGCCTGGTCATTTCTTGAAAAAAAAAAAAAAAAAAGGATTTTTCTCTTGAGTTCTTACAGAAATCCTGCATGTATTCACCAAGGGAATGAGGGACTAGAAGATTCATTTGTAACAATATAAACTGTATCTTATAAGGCAGGGCAGTTTTTGCTAAGGGAACAAAGAAAGAAATACTATTCCATACACCTGTATAGGAACCAATACCAGTCATCTTCACACTTTCACCCTTACTACTCAATCCCCTATCATTCTGCAGATGCTGCATCCTTTTCTCATTTGACAAACCACAAGGCAAGGGCAGAAGTGGACAAGAATTCAAGAATCCTCCTGGTCCCACCACTAGAAATCACACATTCCTTCTACCCTGATCCTGAATAACTTTTCAGTAGGAAGCAGTTACAGGAACTTCTCTCCCCTTCAATACCCTCTGTCTCTTCCCTCCACAGATTCCAAAACCATCACACCCCTAATAGGTCTTCTGCCATTCTTTGAGGCTCAAGCTCCTGTTAGAAAACCAGAGTGTTTAACAAAATGCCTTGATAGGTGAGTTGGCAGCAGCAACATAGTGACTTTGTGTTCATATAGACTATTTCATCTAAAATCACAAGGTAATTTCTACAAAAAGCAATTTGGCCCTACAGTGTGTCTGCAGGGAAACAGGTTTGGGGAGACTCTAGAGTCATATGGCAAATCAGTAGAAACATTGGGTCCCAAACCCATACATTGCTTTTCACTCTCAGCAACAATTACTCACCCGTTAATCTTCATCTATATAGTCATAAGCATCCAAAGCAATAACTCTCTCTCTCTCTCTCTCTCTCTCCTCTCTCTCTCTCTCTCTCTCTTTCTCTCCTCCCACTCCCTTCCCTCCCCTCCCCCTCCCTCTCCTCTTCCCCCTCTCTGTTTCTCTGTCTCTCTGTGTCTCTTTCTCTATCTCTCTCTGCCACAAAACTGGGATCTGGGGATTATAACTAAGAAACTAAACCTAGTGTAAAAATATCCCACAAAATATATCCTTAGAGTTCCCAATGTTCTGTAGGGTTTGAACTAAAGGAACTTCACAAAGGACAAATTGGGATTGGTTTTATGGGAATTTGTGATTTCTGACCAAAAAAAAACTCTTAGGGGAAAAGTAGATGACATTGGGGATATGGTCCCCATTTCACCAGAAGTGAAAATTAGGCCATAGGTCTTCCTCATGGTGACACTTCCAGCATGCCCACAAAGTACCTGCTGGCCAATCTAGTATTAAAAACATCTCTGCCCCCAGAGATTCAGAAACAATTCCTGCTATCTGCTGATGATCTAATATGGGAAGAGACATCCTTGGTTGCCAGAGCTATGAGAGTCAACTCAATTCAGGTTAAATATCTTAGGGGATGGACCTTTCAGACAAAACTGAACTTTGTCCCATTCTCGGATACAGGAAGGACATTGCATCTCAGAATTATGGTATCATTGTCCCAAACAAGATTATTATAGAACCCGTGCTTCTGTGCTATCCCCCTTTTCATAACTATTGGGGAAAGATAAGGATCAAGAAATTTTCCCTCTTAGATATATACAGAACTTGTCCAGAAACCAAAAGTTATAACTGACAATGGAAAAACTTTTGGTAAATGGTTAGCTGATCCATCTCTAATGGAAGAAGTAGGAGTGGTTCCACTTTCTATACCCTTTGCCTGATATCTGAGGCAGGCTAAAATGTTGGGCATGGGGATCAGGGGTTTGGGATGGGATATTGGATGCCCAAGGGACAAGAGATGGAAAGACGGGAAGATAGACTCAGGGGCACTGACATACCCCCCAGAAAAAACTTAGCCTAAAGGTTATACAAAAATAGCTGCTCCTAAAAAAAAATCTGTAAAGAAGAAATACACTCTAATCAATTGTATTCTTGTGGTACAGGTCATTTTGAACAAACCAAGAAATAAAATGTAAAAATCCAACTCTGGAGAAAATAGTATTTGCTGGGCTTTCTTGAATCCTCTCTCCTCCCAGAGGAACCTTAGAGATGTAGAGTTTTATTATTATTTGTGTTCACTTTCCTGGCCCTAAGAGGCTCCCCTGCTTTCTACACACTGCCTTTTGCAGCCAAACACCATATCAGAGAGAGGGAGATATAAGAACAAGATGTAGGGATCATCCCGTGGAGTACAGCAGAGCACTCACTCCCAGACCAAGGTGTCACAGGCCATGCTGGTGATTTTAAATTGGACAGGTAATTCTCTCAATGGTTCCCTAGGGCAAATGGAGTTGGACTCCCCAAACTTTCCTCCCTGTTGAAGGTCCCCTTCCTTTCCTGCTAAACTCTAACATTTTCATCTGAGCTGCTGTCCCTGGGGAAATAAACTCTTGTACAAGGGAGTCTCCTTTAGCTTTCCATTGAAGTTTGGGAGAAGCAAGGAGACAACTTGCAGCATTGACCCTTAAAAATAGGGAAGCTCAGAAAATCTATGAACCCATCTTCATGGAAGGGAATGGTGGGGATCAAAAGAACCAATCAAACAAACAAACACTGAAAAAAAATCACTTTATTTTTTTGGCTTAAAGGGTTTCTCAGACTTGAAGACACCATCCCAATGTTGTAACATCCCTCATTTCTCTCAACTGTCTCAACAAACCACTCTAACATCTTTGTTTATGTTTTCCTAAATAACTCCTTATGCACAAAATGCCATAAGACTGTTCAGCCCTACTTTCAATAAATCATAAAAGGTATATGGAAAGTTCTTCCCCATCCCCCACCTTGCTTATCTTTCTAGTGCCATTTCAGGCAGACTGAATAGTAATGTTTGCCATGCTATTATTGAGAAGATTTTCATAAAGATTCAAAGGGTCAAGGGTTCTTAACTTGGTTCTTGAACTTAAAAAAAATTGATTTGATAATTATTTCAGCATAATTGATTTCCTCTGTGATTCTATTAATTTTATTTTATGCATTTAAACATTAGTTTGAGAAGGGTTCCATCTATACGTTTTATCAGACTGCCAAGGCAGTCCATGACATAAAGAAGAACCAGCTCCAAGGTGTGTTAAAATCTCCAAATTTCAACGAGAATTCTTGTCAGTGTTTTACTCAACAGTAAAGGCTAAAGGAGTATAAGTTGGGAAGAGTGTTCTCAAAATGTGGGTGTGAGGAAGCTATCTGAGAAGCAACATTTTGTGACATTATTTGGAGAATGGTGAGGAAAGGCTTCCCTCTGCTGAAGCTCTCTTCTGATTCCTGATTGTGCTGTGGAGAAGACTCTCTTGACTCCATGACTAGAATGTAAGCTCCTTAAGGGCAGGGACAATTTTTTCCCTTTTTTTGTATCCCCATTGCTGAGCATAGAGTCTAACACCTAGTAGAAGCTTAACAAATGCTTATTAATGGATTGATTGGGCAATTAGGTGGCCCAGTAGATAGAGCATTGAGTTTGGAATGAAGAAGACTCATCTTTTTAAGTTCAAATATGGTCTCAGACACATTAGCTGTGTGACCCTGGGCAAGTCACTTAACCCTGTTTGCCTCAGTTTCCTCATCTGTAAAACGAGCTACAGAAGGAAATTGCAAACCACTCTAACATCTTTGTCAAGAAAACCCCAAAATGGGTCATGAAGATTCAGACACAAATGAAATGATGGAAAAACAGCAACCAATTGACTAAAGAGCACACCAGTGAGGAGTGCAAGGTGTGACTCTTTCTATGGAGTTGAGAGACAGTGTAGCTTAGTGAAAAGAATGCTTGTCTTGAAATCAGCCTGATCTTAGTAAAAATGTTGCTTTTATTAACTGCATAATCTCCAGCAGGTCCCCTTCCAGACCTCAGTTTCCCTATCTACAAACATAGGAGTTTAGGCTAGATTACCTTCATGTCCTTTCTAGCTCTAAATCTTATGAAATGTTTGAGTATGGCTTGGTGACATTTGTCTGTCGTCTGAGGACCAGCCTACAAAATTACAGAAGCTCATCATCAGCAAAAGATTGGATACCAGGTAATGATTTTTTTTTTTTGATCACAGAAACTTTTGAAATTGTCTATTAAGTTGTTAATGGCAAAGGGACCAGATAGTGACATTGATGAAATCACAGACTCTTGAAGTATTGACATAACTAATGGTCACAGATAACAGATGATCTAAAAAGACAAAGCCTTTTGGGCTTTGGAATAGACAATGACAGATATAACCTTTTCCCCCATCCTCTCTCCCTCTTCCCTTCTCCACTCTTCCTCTGCCCCCTCACATACACAGATGCTCACCCCCGAATTTTCAGCCTACTTTGGATATACCTGGGGGCCAGGGCAGAGGATGATATTTGAGGAGGCAAAGTTAGACCTTTCTGATATTGCCAGTTAACTAATTCTTGAAAATTAAGAAAAGCTCCTTGAGGACAAGAAAGTGTGTTATAATAGGGAAAGCACTGAATTTGGAGTTAGTGGGCCAGTTATAAATCCTGATTTTGCTACTTATTATCTATGTGACCTGGGGCAAAACAGCTTGATCTCAGTTTCCTCACCTATACAGTGAGAAAACTGTACTATATAATCTCTAAAGTCTCTTTCCATATCCTTACTACATGCTTCTTTTGACCATGTCATATCACTTAGTTTCATAGGATCATATGTTTTGTTCAGTCATTTCACTCTGATTCTTTGTGCCCCCATTTAGGGTTTTCTTGGCAGAAATATGGGAGTACTTTGCCAATTTTTTTGCCAAGTCATTTTACAGTTGAGGAAATTGAGGCAAACAGGGTTAAGTGATGTGCACAGTGATATACAACTAACTAATATCCGAAGCTGAATTTTAATTCAGATTTTGCTGACTTGAGGTCCAGCCTTCTAGCTGTCCCTCATAGGATCACAGATTTCATCATCATCATCATCAAACTAGTTAGCATTTATACACAAGGTACACAAAGGATAAAGCAATGGACCTGGAGTCAGGAGGACTTGAATTCAAATCTGATCTCAGACGATAGATGTGACCATGAGTAAGTCATTTAATCGTTTCCCTCAGTTTCCTCATCTGAAAAATAAACTGGAGAAAAGAACTGCAAACTACTCCAGTATCTTTGCCAAGAAAACCCCAAAGGAGGTCATGAAGAGTCAGACATGACTGAAAAATGACCAAACACAATAAACAAAAATATTTTTATTATACTTAAGGTTTGCAAAGTATTTTATAAATATCAACTTATCTTCACAATAACCCTGATATATATTATTATCTGCAGGGAAAGAGGTGAAGTGACTTGCCTGGAGTCACACAGCTAGTATGTGTCTAAGGCTAAATTTAATCTTAGGTCTTAACACCATTTAATTATCTCAATTTAAAACTGAAAGGTATTTTAGAGATTTTCTAGTCCAAACTTCTCAATTTACAGATGAGAAAACTGAGACCCAGAGAGTTTAAGTGATTTACTCAAGGAAGTGAAAGGGGTAGGATTTGAACTCACATTTTCCAACTTCAAATCTATGGTACCTGGTATGATATATAATATGGTGTGAATAAATATTTGTTGAGCTGAAATTATTGACACTTTATTTTCTTACAATATCCATCATCCTTTGTACTACTATCCCAAATACTAACATAACTATTACTATAACTAAATCATCCAGCCCTTACTTCTCTTTACCTGCCTATGGCTTTTGTCCTGATCTCTACTTAGGAATAAAAAGTAATAATTTAAATAAAATAGAATTGGGAAAGTAACTATGTTTCAAAATTATAATGCATTCTTTTAAAAAAATTTCCATAACATTTTTATTTTTCTAATTAAATGTAAAGATAGTTTTCAACATTTATTTTTGTAAGATTTTGAGTTCCAATTTTTTTCTCCTTCCCTCTCTTAATTCCCTCCTCCCCAAGAAAGCAAACCATCTGATATAGGTTATATACATGCAATCGGAACAAAAGGAAAAAATCATGACAAAGAAAAAGGAAATAAATTAAAAGGTGAAAATAGAATGCTTCAATCTGCATTCAGGCTCCATAGTTCTCTGTCTACATGTAGAAGGCATTTTCTATCCCAAGTCTATGGGATACTGTATTACCTTGGATTACTGTATTGCTTGAACAGAGCTAATCTATTGTAATTGATCATCTCATAATCTTGTTGTTACTGTGTACAGTGTTCATTCAGTTCACTCACTTCACTCAGAATCAGTTCATACAAATCTTTCCAAGCTTTTCTAAAATCAGCCTGTTCATCTTTTCTTATAGAACAATAGTTTGTCAATATCTTCATATACAATAACTTATTCAGCCATTCCCCAATCAGTGGGCATCCATTCAATGTGAACATTGCCACTACAAAGTTCCTTGCCACTACAAAAAAGCTGCTAAAAACATTTTTGTACATGTGGGTGTACTTCCTCCTTTTTATGATCTTTCTGGGATACAGATCCAATAGTGACACTACTGAATAAGAGGCTATTTGCAATTTTATAGTTATTTGGGCATAGTAAAGTGCACTCCAAAGATAAATATGAAGTTAGGATATTCATCTATTTGAGATTGTTGGGCTACTGTTGTAAACTTCACTGGTATAAACTAAACACTAATAGATTTTTGCTCATTTAATCAAGTTAAAAGATTCTCACCATTATTCATGTAACTATCCTTGCATAGTTCCCTGATGGATCAGGGAACTGTCATAGTACAGAGACAGGGACAGAAATTTGATCCTGTGGTAAGTTATAGAACTGGGAGCAGAGTCTTTCTTAATAACCCATTAATCTCACCTTATGGGGTGTTTCCTTAGTTCTTTGCTATTTTGGGTTAAGTCTCTTTTTTTTTCCTTGTCCTAACCCTATCTTCAGAAGATGGAGGACATTCAATCACACTCCCTTCAGCATACTCAAAGCTGTATATATTCAGAATTAAAGTGACCTTAAATTCCTTTTAGCTTGACAACTTTTACAACCCCTCTCACCCTACCTGGACATGCCCCATTAGTCAGCAAAAGAAAATCAGTACCCACCAGAATACCTCTCTGCCTTTTTCACTAGTGAGTCACTTACAGGAAGGGACAGCCATGTTTTATGCTTGTCTAGTTTTTTGTGAGAGGAATTTTAAGTCCTTCACTATCTCTTCTGGTCTCATTGGAATAGAGAAGTAACCCATCATTTACAGAAGAAAGCTTCTTGTTAGGATGCCAGAAAAATAGAAAGAAGATTCTGAAGTTCAGGAGATTAGAATCTTGAAATAATACTATCCTCTAGACCTTTGAAACATTTACTCCAATGATGTCATTTTATTGATGCCTATGGAGGGCAAATGATTTCTGTATTTGTCATAAAATTTAGAGCTAGAAGAGACATTCAAGACTTTCCTATCCAAGCTTTTCTTTTTGTCCCAAGATTTTTTTTTTGCCCAAGATCCCTCAGCTCATTAATGGGAAGGTTGAAACTAAAACAGAGGTCTCTTGACTCCTCATCCAGTGCTATAGAAAGATATCTTTCTGCACCAAAAGTGTCCCTGTATTTTATGTGTTTCCCCATAATCACTACTCCTATCCCCTATATTGATCATAGCTTACAAAACAACAACAATATTTAGTCAAATGACCTAACAACACATTTGGCAGTACATACAGGTGGGTTTCCTTAGTAATGTCTCTAGAATTGAAATCATTTATTTCAATTCATTACAGTTAACTGTTTTTTAGAATTGGTTAGTATTGGCTAGCAACTCTAGGAGTTCCTGGATCTACTTTTGGCTCTAGCCTGTAGCACCATAATGTTCAGTATTGTCTCATTTATACTATTTCAACTCCAACTAAATAGTATTTGACTCACTTGGATATTATCTGCTAGCTGGCATAAGGGTAGAGTCCTGGACAGCAAGACTTGAATTTATCTTAGATACTTGTCAGCTCTGCCACCTTGGACAAATCACTTAACTTTTATTCATATCATTTCCCTTCTGTAAAATGTTCAACAGCATCTTACCCACCTACCTCAATTCTCTTCCCCATTTTTCTGCAGAAAGTATAAGTGACTACAGTCACAGACAATTCTTGTCATAGATGGGGGCAATTTTCTTCATTCTACCTTCCTGGGTTATTCCCACCACCCATTTTTCTATAACTGAGCTGCTGAAGCTCAGGGTTCACTGCAAATTAACATTATCTGAGTTCTGTTGCTCAATCACCATGGAAGTGAAGTCCTTTTATTCATTTCTGAGTACTTATCCAGAGCATTAGCTAGATGGGATTTCCAGGGCTTTATTTCTGGGCACCAAAGTTTAGCAGTTACAAAAATTTAACACATGTACTCCTTCAGCAGTATAGAAATCACTAGAATAAACAATTTTCTCTCCCCAAAACACTTATGTCTTATTTTTTATACAATTTTTATGTCATGGATTATAAATTTTATTTTCCTGTTGCCTTCCCTAGGCACCAAAATTACAAGTTGCATATCTACACTTATCACACTCCCTACTCGGGCTCTTCCAAATCAAAACACTTTTTTCCCTCAAACTTCTAACTTCACCTGCCCCCCAATTCTACTCCTTCAGCTGATGACCTCCTCTCTTTTATTACTAAGAAGACTGAAACACTACTATACTATCTTGCCAAATTTTATCCATGCTCCAAAGTCTCTCTAGTATATATCTCATCGTTTTCTCCTTTGTGTCATTATCAAGGATGAAATGGATTTCTCTTTAACAAGACTAATTCCTCTACTTATGCTTTTTATCACATTCCTTTCCATCTCCTTCTGGATTTTGCCCCAGTGATCATTCTTTATCTATCTTCTAGTTTGTCCATAACTATACACTCCTTCTCTTCATCTTACAAACATGTACAAATCTTCCTCAACCATAAAAACCCCCAAAATAGAAATCTTCCCTTGATCCTCCAGCCTCAATAGGCTAATATCTCACTATCCATTCACTGCTAAACTTTTATAAAGAACTATTCAGTCCCTATTTCCTCTTTTTCACCACCCATTAACTTGTCAATCCTTTGCAGCCTGGTTTCAGACTACACTTTGCTAAAATTCTTCATAAAGTCTTTATTGTAGGTTTAACTGCTTTATCCAATGATATTTTTTTCACCCCTCATTCTATTTGATATCTTTATACCTTTCAACATCACCAATCATCCTATCCCTTACATATACTGATCCATTTCCATGATCACTTCTACCCTGGATAGCTCCTAAATATATAAAATCTTCCTTAAAATCTCTACTGAACTGACATTTACAATTGTCTGCCTGCTGGATATTTCTTTTGAATTCCTTGTTCTTAACTCAAACTCAACATATATAAAACTGAACACATTACCTTACCCAATAAACCTATCCCTCCTCACAAATTCCTTATTTCTGTTAATGATACTATGGTACTCCCATTCATTCAGGTTTGAAACCTCAGAGACATCTCTAACTTTCCCCTCTTATTTAACCCCACTTTGAATCATTTGTCATAGCCACCTTTCCTAGTTCTTCATTTCCTTGATCCTCCCCAACTTTTCATAAACTTTCCCAGTAAAAATAATCTGTATCTTTTGTTTATTCTACTTTGTATTATATGTGTATAACACTTAACCCATATAATAAAATACAAACTCCTTGAGGGCAGAACTTGTATACTTTAAAAAAATCTTTTCATCTTATACAAAGCTGATCCTTAGTTGTTTCTTAATAAATCGAATTGTTTTACACAAATAAAAGGCAAAGAAATCAAAGACTTTGAAAACAAGCCAACCCCACAAATGCAATTTTAACAAACTGCCTTTTTGGCCTGACTCTGACTAAACATTGAAATTAAACATATATATATATGTAATTTCCTAAAACTAGAGCCACATGGAATCCAAGATATTCCTACTGCCTCCTCATGCAAATCAAACTCATGTTCTATGTGATTCAGAAGTGAAAATTATTTTTATTAAGTCATCAGCTGAAATAAATTAGCATTTATTAAGGGTATGCTATGTCCTGAGTACTATATTAAAGCCTGGTAATATAAAGAAAGGTGAACTCAATCTTTGCTCTTAGCTCATAGTCTAATGGGGAAATAACACACAAATAATTGTGTATACACACACACACACACACACACACAGATTTAAAAAAAACTTTTCTTCATTCAGTTCATTCATACTCTTCATGACCCTATGGATCATAGCATGTCAGTATTACCCATGTGGTTTTCTTGGCAAAGATAGTGGAATGATTTGCCATCACCTTCTCTAATATTTGTATATTTAATTATGTTATATGTATACATGAATATAATATAGTATATAGGATTCTTATTTCATTGTGCATACATACATGCATTGTACACATATGTGGGTGAACTCATTGTGTATGTATGTATTACCTGTCTGTATATAGCATGCATACATTGAATACATATATACATATGCATAATTGTATATATACGTACATACCTTATAAACTATAAATAATACTTGAAGAAAAGCACTAGCATTGAGGGGGAAAATTTTCTTGTCAACCAGGAAAGATTTAATCTGGAAAGATTTCTTATAAAAAGTGAGAATTTTAGCTGAGAATTGAAAGAAGCCAGGGAAACTAGGAGACAAAGATGATGAAAGAGAGCATCTCAGTCATGGGAACCAATAAAAAAGTAGAGAGCCAGAAGATAGAATATCTTGTAGGAGGAATGGCAAGGACTCCAGTGTCCCCTGGACCACAAAGTAGATGGAAGGGAGTAGACTACAAAATTAGAATGGTAGAAAAGGTTCAAATTGTGGAAGTCTTTCAAAGGGGACTTTATATTTGCTCCTGAAATTATTCTTATCATTTTTGATATTCTCTTTTTTTTTTTCTTCTAGCAATTTATATAGCAGTTTAGTTTGTCAAGCACTTTGTTCTATGTAATACAGTGAAAAGAACACTGAAAATGGAGTGAGCCCTGAGCTGGGCATATGACAATGTATTCTTTTGTTTTGCTTTATTGAAGTGTGCTTTCTAGACCCCAAAAAAACATTTTCGGGGTACCAAAATATACTATGCTTTCTAGACCCCTCAAAAGCATTTGGGGGGTACCAAAATGTACTATGCTTTCTAGAGCCCCCACACTGGGGTGACAAAATATACCATCCAGACTAGCTCTCTGGAGGATCTCGGGACCAGCCTGAATCCTTGGTCTTAGTGAAGGAGTGATGAGGCAGGGACTCATGAGGATGGTCAAAGATGGTCTATTTATTTCTCTCAGCCCCTAAATGCCTTAGTACAATTATACCACCACAGCACACTTAGCATGTGCCAACTGTAGAACCATTACATCACCATATCCACAGCACACTGAGCAAGTGCTAACCATAAGCATCTTGCTGTTGATATGTAAATACCCCTTTACTGCAAGTATTTCTGCTTCAAGTAGAACACAGATGGTCACTCTGCTCCCTGATTTCTCAATAAGGGTGAGATGCCCCCAAGGGGAGATGGGGAGCAGAACCAGACATTGTCTGCAGGTTCTCTCTGGGCTGAAGAGTCTTTTACCTTACTGAGAGTTCCCCCACTGTCTGTGGCTTGCTACACTTTATTTTGTTTTGCATTCCTTTTTTGTTTTTCTTACTCTGTTTTTTCAAATAAAATAAATAAATAAATAAAAAGAAAACGGAGTGAGATTTGGCCTCGTGTCCTGACTCTGACACTATTGAGCGGTGTTCAGATCATCTCCTTTCTCCAAAATGTGATTTCCTCATTTGAGAAAGGAGATAAACTATCTTCCTCATGGGGCTGTTAAAAGGAAATTATTTTGTTAGTTATATACACATAGCTACCATCACACAGGCAGTGTCTTTGCTTGAGCATCAGATATGTGCCTCAGTGTCCCTGTTACAGACAGAGCTGGACAACTGGGCCAGACCCAATGTGACCCATCTCATGTTCAGGTATAAGTAGATTTTGAGCAAATCACTTCCTTTCTTTACCCTTCAGTTTCTTCAGCTAGAAAATGAGGGAGTTGAGCCAGATGACCTCAATGATCCTTTCTAGCTCTAAAATGCTATGGAGTTATGATACTCTGACCTAAGCAGAGAGAGGAGATGGGTTGGGCATAAGAGAAGGAGATAAGAGTAATGGTTCCTCTAAGCCTATAGGAAAATTTCCAATTTCCCTGTAGCCTGCCTTTTTCTTGCAATTGCTTTGTTTAAAATGCAAAATGCAGAGGTGTTTAGATGACATATCAGCATCAATCACTGGATGCAAATACAGGCCCAGGAAGAAAAGGCCCCCTGTAAGTCACTTCTCAGATGTGTGCCAGTCACCCAGGGCAGCCAGAACAAGGACAGTCTGGGTGATAGGAGAGCTTTTTGAAAAGAAGATTGATAAAAGGGTTGGAGGAAACCTAGAGTCCCAGACAAAGGGCAGGTTTATACACATGCCCAACAAGTAAGGTCAGCTCCACTTAGAGTATTTACATAGATTTCAGAGATTCAGCCCAGGAGTGAATTCCCTTAAGGATGTTCTATGCTTCTTGCTTCTGGAGACATATGGCATCATTGATGATGGAAGGATCCCCTCATTTTGGGGGCAGAGAAGACAGGCTTAAAGCCTTCCCCTATGATTCCTACCATCTTAGGCTACTCACTAAATCTATGTAGGGCTTTATTTCCTCTATAAAATGAAGAAGGACATCAAAGATCTCTTCAAAATCTAAAATTTCAGGATTTGAATCAGTATTTGACTCTTGAGTTCAAAATCGTATGGTGTTGCCCAACCTTGGTACAGTAAATTACAATTCCACAGAGTGGTGAGAATTGTGGCACTTACAATTCCACAAATTCAGCCTTGGTGCTCTGTGTTCTTATATCATCTTCTCACTGTTTCTTGTCTCCCCGACTAGATCAGATATTCCCCAAAAGGAGGCAGTGTGATACGATGAAAAGCTCACTTACCTGGGAGTCAGGAGATGTAGGGTGGAGATTCAGACCTGGCACTAATGTGCAGTGTGACCACAGCCAAATGGTTTCCCTTTTCAGAGACTCAATTTACTCAACTGTAAAATAGAATTTTTGAGCAAGATCCAGTCTCAGATCTATGATCTTTCCATTTTCTTCTTAACAAAGTCTTCTCCAGAGGCAACTTTGTAACATTTCTTTCTGCATTGTGAGTGAGTTGCCTCTAAACCAAAGGACTTGCTGTCCATGAGCTAGATTTCAAGGAACCTAAAAACATTCATGGGGAAAAATAATAGAGAAGCACTATGGCAAAGGAAGTCGAATTGGGGAGGGGATCATAGTTATTTAGGATCATCAAGAGGAGATATTCCCCCTTCCCTGACAGTGATTGTTCTATGGGATAGTAAGGGAGAGGCACTAAAGTTAACAATTCCTGCAAGGTTGACAATTGTTATGAGAAAGTAATATACATATCCCCTAGGTTTCTGGAGCTCTGGTTTCTTGCTTCACTCTAGTTACAATTCCGTCTACCTCACTAAACAAATCATAATCAACCTTTCCAGAGGTATACAAAAATAAAGTTCTTTGTGTTACAAGTCAAGCAATATATCAATGAGCACAATACATAGGGATCATTCAAACATCATTATCAGGTTGGATTCTGGCACCACTGGCATTAACTGGCAGTGCCAACTGTGCTTTGTCACAGACTTTATACTTATATTGAATCTTGGGATACAAATCAGTTTCTTCCTTGTGGTAAAAGAAAAATGAGAAAAAACTTATCTTCTTCATAATTAGGCTAGAAGACAAAGGGAAAAAACAACTTTCTAGTTCTCAGCCAATTGGACATTTCAAATTTGTTGTTCTCATAGATATCTCAAACTCAAAAAGTCCAAAACATAACTCATTGTTTTTCCTCTCAAAATCTTTTCTCTACTGAACTTTATTATTTCTGTTGAGGATAGCATCATTCTTCTAGTCTTCATGATTTATAACTTTGGAATTATGAACTTCTTGTCTCTGTTTCTGTCTCTATCTCTGTCTTTATTTTTGTGTCTCTGTCTCTGTCTGCCTCTCTTTCTCCTTCTTCCCTTCCTTCTCCCCTCTATCTCTGTCCTTCTCTGCCTCTGTCTTTCTCTGTGTGTCTTTCTGTCTCTGTCTCTCTTATTTTCTCTCTATGGATCTGAATCTGTCTCTTTCCCATTTCTTTGTCTCTCTCTGTCTCTATCTCTTTCTCTCTTTTTGTATCTCTCATTTGTCTCTCTCCATTATATATATCCAATAAGTTGTCAAATCTTGACTTTTTTTTATTTTTACATCTCTCATACTGCTCTTTTCACTCCTCATATAGTCACCAGCTTCTTTGAGACCTTATCATTTCTTACCAGTAGCCTAATCAGTCTCCCTGACTCGTCTCTCTCCCATGCCAATCTAGCCTCTACAAAAGCTGCCAAAATGGTTGTTCTTAAGTATAATTTTACCATATCACTCCTTTATTTAACAAACTCCAGGGACTCTCTATTACCTTTAGTAAATTATAAATTCCTTGACTTTTAAACTTATGAACTGTTTGACTTTTAAAGCCATTAATAAACTGTCCTAAATTTATCCTTTTAGCATCATTATATATTACTTCTCTTTCCTCTTGTTTTCCAGCCAAGCTAGCCTTCTCTTTGTTCCTCTCATATGGTACAGCATCTCCGATGACTGCTAATTTTGCAAGATACTGAATCCTCACACTCCACATCTTAGAATCTTTAGCTTCTCTCAAGACTCAGCTCAGATAAGCCTTCTACACAAGGCCTGCCCTATTTAGATTATTAGAATGTAAGCTTTTAAAGGGCAGGAACTATTTTGTTCCTATCTTTGTATCCATAGAGCCTAATATAGTCCCTGTATATTGAAGATGCTTAATAAATGTTTGTGAATTTAATTGAACTTTTTGAGAGGGAATGATTAATGGGAATGACTTCAATGGGACAATGAGATGGCACACTATTACTTTAAAATACCTTAAGTAACTTGTTCGTTCAGGCTATAATGTAGGAATTGTTATATAGCAAGGTCAATACTTTGTTATTGTTCAGTTAAGTCTAATTTTTCAATCATTTGGGGTTTTCTTGACAAAGGTACTGGAATGGTTTGCCATTTTCTTCTCAAGCTCATTTTACATATGAGGAAACTGAGTTAAATGACTTGCCCAAAGTTACACAGCTAATAATTATCTGAGGTCAGATTTAAACTCAGAAAGATGAATCTTCCTGACTCCAAGACCAGTGCTCTATCCACTGCACCACCTAGTTGCTCAGCATCAATACTACATGAGACCAACTCTACTGAAACAACCTTGAAGCACTGTTTCAATAGTTATTGTGCTAGTTGCCCTCCCATCCCTACAATAGCTCTAGAAAGTTAGTATTCATAATTCTAGAATATGTCTTATAGCATAAGATGCTTTCTCTGAATAATAGATTTAGAACTGAAAGGGCCTTAGAGACCATCAATGCAACCCCATAATTTTACAGATGAGGAAACTGAGATCCAGAGAGCTTAGGTAGCTCACCCAAAGTCAACCCAAAGTTACAAGCAGTAAGTGATAGAGGTGAAATTTAAACTCAAGTTATCCAAGTATAAACTCTCACTATTTGTTATGATATATTTCTTCTCTGACTATAATACCTCAAGCAATTTCCTCTATTTTTCAACCTTGGTTTTAAAAAATTACCCAGTTTTCCCCAGTTTCAGGTCAATTAAAGAGATTAAAATAATTTTTCTTCAATTCTATGGTATTGCTAATTTTCATAATATTGAACCAGCCCTGCATATCTGTTTTAAATCTAATCTAGTCTGATATATAAAGAGTTCATTATTATTTAGCCTCTTTTTAGTTGTTTTCAATCATGTCTAACTCTTAATAATCCCATTTGGTTTTTTGTTTGTTTGTTTTGTTTTGTTTTGCAAAGATACTGGATGGTTTGCAATTTCCCTCTCCCTTTCATTTTACAGATAAAATGCTGAGGCAAATTGGGTTAAATGACTTGCCTAGGGTCACACAGCTCAGAAATATCTGACGCTGAATTTCAATTTTTAACTACCTCCTTTTAAAAACATACTTAGGTTTATAGCATAAGTTATTGTTTTTGTAAGACTTTATCTTTTGCCTTTTGGAATATTATGTTCCAAGATTTTCTCTCCTTTGTAATAGTTATTACCAAATTTTGTGCAATCTGGATATGACTTTTTGCTATTTGAAATCTTTCTTTCTGGTAGCTCATAGAATTTTTTTCTTTGTATTGCAATATTCTGGAGATATTGAAGGTTCAGTTCCAGATAGTTGCAATAAAGAGAATACCACAATAAAGCAAGTCACATGATTTTTGTTTTCCCAGTGCATTAAAAGTTATGTTTATATTATACTATACTATACTATTCTTTATTTATCTCTCATAGAGAATAGCCTCAATCTGCCCATTTGTGAAGAGGGAAGCTTTCTCACTGTACCAATCAGTTTAGCTGATTGTTCTTCCTCCCTAAGAATGCTACTTGTTATATAGAATAGGTTTTTGGAAGGGACAAGGGAATATTTGAGATGATTGAAATAAACTTTGGTGCTGAAAGTTACAGAAGGCATAGATAAAACCTTATTTTAAAACTTTTATTTTAAACCTTTATTAAAACTTTTATTTTAAAAATATCTCTCATTGATCCATTTTTCAGGTCAGTTGTTATAGTAATTAACATTTTATTCTATTTTGCAGACTTTTGACTCTGTTTCATTATTTCTTTTTCTTTTTTAGAGTCATTGAATTGTGCTTGTTCCCTTCTTTATTTCAGAATCCAGTACTTGGGCAAGTTTTCTACTTTCTCTTCTAAACTATCTAATCTCCTTTCATTTTTTTCTCTCAGACTCTATCTCATTTTTACCTCTTGCTTCTTTTCTTTCAATCACTGTTCTAGACTTTTTGGCCAAGTTTTTTTTTTTTTTTTTCCCTTTTTGAGATTCTGCTTGCAGTTGTGAAGTTATTCTCTTCTCTTGGGCTTCCTTTCTCAGTAATATTTCATCACTGTATTTGTTATTTTCTCCTATTTACTCCTATTTTTAGTCTTAGCTCTTGGAGTGGGATTCTGTGTTTTGGCCAGACCTTCTGGGTCAATACTGTAGGCTTTGTCTGAGTCTCTCCCTTCTGTAATCTAGATGCCACTGATGATCCAGGAGGGCTGGCTAGTATTAGGCCCTACACTCTGCTCAGTCCCTACTTTTTGCCTCAGACTCTTGATTGTCCACTCAAGATCAGCTCTTAGTTGGTCTCTTTTTCCTTCTTTTCAAAATTCTTAATTTGGAGTTGATTTCATCCCTTTCCAGGAGAACCCCTCTACCACCCCCTACTCTTTACATCTTGCATTTTTGTGCAGTTCTAGCCTAGATATGGGGTATAGGTTTCTTTTTCTTTAGGATAAGGGGAGATTTTTTTGTCACTGATCCTTTTGAGGTTGGTTTAAGCTATAGGCCCAAATGGGATATGGGAGATCATACTGGGCAGGCCTCTTCCTATCTGCCTGGTTTTGGCACTTGGATGCTGTTTTATTGGCTGACACAACACCCTGGTGCACTGAGGATTACAAGATCCTTCTCTGTCTCCTTGAACAGAGATCTCTGTCTCCCTCTTTTGATATACTATGCCAGGACATGGATCCAGCTTCAAGTGTCCTTGTTTGGAGGGAGCAAGTTTAATTTCCATTTGCAGGTCCTATATTCTCTCTTCTCTCTGCTGTTCTTCTTCCATCCAGGTTGTCAGATCTCCTGTGGGTCCCTGCTTCCAAAGGTATCCTTCCTTATATCACTAATGCACTTACCTGTGCTATTGACTCCCTAATTTGACCCTCTACAGTCTTCTGCTCCCTACCACCAGGATTTTTGTGCATCTTTGGCTTGGATGGGGGTATATATTTCTCTTTGGAGAATGGGAGTGGTTCTTTTTCACTGGTCCTTTTGAAGATATTTGCTGAGTTTTTGGTAGTACTTGTGAGCTTCACTATGACCTTTCATTTTCCCATTCTAGCTGGAAGTCAGTCCCAAAGTCAGTTTCAGAGATGAGCCTAAAGAGTTTAAAGAGTTCTTTTCCTTAGGGAAGAAGAGAGGCAAGAACAAGGTAACTCGGTGGCCAGAGGGGCATAGAGGGTGGGGGAAGGGGAGCAGGTGGAGGGTTCCAGCTTAACAAGAGGATGATAAATGATAACAGCACAAGGAACAAAACGAGGCATCCTTCATGCTGTCAGAGCAATGAAGCCAGCACATAACGAGATGCGGGCACAGGGCAGTACATTGCTTTCGAAAGATGCACCGACTATCAAGTCACTTCTGCTCAGAGTCAGCAGTCCAATCCATCTTCTTTGGGGGTGCCTTCTAAAATAGGGTAGAGGGAGAAGAGAGGAATCCTAGGGTTGGTGGGAGAAAAGGAAGTCAATGTAACCTAGTCACCCTTTACCATAAGGAGTTTCTCCACCTCTGCAAAGAATTCTCCTTTTGGAAATGTCCCTTAGCTGTACATAGCCCCTTCCAGGACAAGAGAGTGACTTGTCACAATTAATCAGAGGGGCCTTGGCCCTAGCTTAGTGAAGGAAAGATCTTCCATTAAGAGACACTAAAATATTAGCACAAGCCAGCATCATCTAGGAGCAAAACAAACAAACTGAAATGGACTCACAAGGAGATGAAGAGAAAATTAAAGAGATTGGGTTATTTCAGTTTGTTTGTTTTTTTTTTTTTTTTGGCATTGTTAAGGGGGATTATCCCAATTCATTGAGTTAAAGGATTAGAAGTTCAGAGGCATATATTTTCATACTGTCTCTACTATGCTATTTAATTGTATAAACTTGGGAAAAATCATTTCAGCTCTCTGGGCATCTTGCCTATTAAATGAAGAATATGGACTAAATAGCCTCTAACGTAGTTTTTCACTAAAATGTTTTTTGATTTTGTTTGACTGTCAGCACTCAGAATTATCTCATATTTGAATCCAGAATATATATATGTATACATATATATAGTATATAACATACATAAACATACAGATACACACATATATACATGTATATGTGTGTGTTTGTATGACCATTAGGGATCATAATGCACATTTATATACTATATAACAGAAGCAAGCCTGAGAATTTCATTTCCTTGAATTCTTGGGCCCAGAAAAGAATCACTTAGCAGTTTGTAGTTCAGTCATTTCAGTTGTGATTCTTCATGACCCTATTTGGGGTTTTCCTTGCAGCAATACTGGAATGGCTTGCCATTTCCTTCTCCAGCTCATTTTCCAGATGAGGAAACTGATGTAAACAGGGTTAAATGACTTACCTAGGGTCATATAGCTAATATCTGAAACCAGAGTTGAACTCAGGAAGACAAGTTCCTAGAAATTAAATTTCCATGAAATTTAATGTCAGTCTTCATGGGAAGAACACTCTGGAAAAAAGAGATGTGTCCATGTGTCTAAGAGGGAGTGTCAAAAATTGTAATGAAAACCCAGGAGTCTTGCCATGTAATGAAGAAAAAGCTAAGAAAGAAAAATAGGCATTCATATCATTATAGACTTGCAGACATTGGCTAATATTATAAGTAGAAATAAAAGCACCATATTGGTGGGGGCTAGACAACTTTTTTTGTCCGGAAGCATCAGAGACAGTGATGTACTTTCCCCATTTCAGAGGTGTGAGTCTTAAAAGATAGTTTGCCAGACATCCGAGGTAGGGCATGGGGAGAGGATGTGCTGCTGGGGTGGTGATGATGAACAATGAGATAAAAAATAGATAGAGCCCAGGACCCAGAGTCAAAAAGATCTGATTTTGAACCAGGTCTCAAATATTTATTAGCTGTGTGAGCCTAAGCAAATCACAAACTCTGTTTACCTCAGTTTCCTCATCTGCAAAATAGGGTGATATAAATTCATACTTCCTTGATAAAATCAGATCATGTTTGTAAAATTTTTTTAACTTTACAATACTGTATTAATGCTAGATAATAATTATCATGATATTATAATATATTATATTTTTGTATTATGTTAATGATGATGATAATTATGAAAATTTATATAGGAGGCATTGTCTTCCATCTTACATAGAAAGGGAAGGAAGTTTGACAAAGTTAAGTACTTATTAAGCATTAATATGTTCTAATACTAGGGAATACTAAGTGTTGAGGATACAAACAAAAGCAAAAAGAAACCCAATCTCTCTCTGTCTTCAAGGAACTTACATTCTAGTGGGATAAGACAACATACAAAAGGGATTGAAGAGGAGGATTAAGGTACCATATTCAAGATGGAACATGCTAATGAAATCAGAAAGTCAGAAGCACAGCTGGGAGAGGAATAAAAGTTGGCCAATCTGGTCCCTTGCAAAACTGAGCCTTGAAAGGAGTTCACCAATAGGAGTCGACATGGTAGATGCTTGTTTGGGTAATGAGGCTCCAGTAGCTGATGGAGATTTCAAGGTGAGACTATGGTAGAGGGTTGAAATCATAGCATCAGAAACTTGGCCAAGACCTTGGCCTAAACAAATAATCTATAACTGTATAGAAGAAAATCAATATTTTCCAGGAGAGAGAAGGGTAGATGAGTTTCAGTGCTCATTTAACACTCAGAAGCAGAAAATGTTAAGCTAAGTAACATTCCTCCTTCGCCTTCCATGAAACTAGTCATTTGCGCAGCTTCTTGAACTGTGGTTCATGACCTCATATAGGTTCTCATAAGTAAATGTGGAGTTCATGAAATTATGATTTATTATCAGTAAATGTCTGATTTGTATACCGATTTTATATATCTTTAGATGCAGGGTCACACAAAAATTTCTTGGGCAAAAAGAGATTACAAGTAGAAAAAGTTTAAGAAGCTCTGATTTAGAGTCTTTTATATTCATAGGATACTTGCCCCTCTCCTTTCACTTCTCCCTACTGTGTCATCAATGATCTCTCTAGAAAAGAAAAGCAATCTGTCCAGGTAACCCAGCCCACCTGGACTTGTAACCCAGGTGCCGTCACACTCACTCTGCCTCTGTATAGTCCTCTCCTATCCCATTGCACACCCTAGTTCCCACTGTATTTTGTTAACTAACAAAGATGAATGAACTTCCCAAATAGAATCTAGGGCCTGGCATTCACCCTCTAACTCAGACCTTTTGAGAGACTTTCTTGCTAACTAGTTACCTGTCAGTCAGATTAGCTGACTTGTTCCATTCCCTTAGTCAGGTAAGGTGACTGAAACATTGAATGAGGCATTTGTATTTCTTTGCTCTGGGGTGAAAGCGTATATCTATATATTCTCTAAACCCACTTGCATGCCTATTACTCTTCATTAGCCCTAATTAGAATTCCATGGAATAATCATATTATTCTAATACGCTGGGTAATGATTAAGAATAATGATGATTTCCATCACTTCTCCCCAACACATCCAAAACCAGGCTCTTCTCCCCTTATTACCTTTCCTTCCTGTAGGAGAACTGCTTCTTTTTTCTTTCCTCCTTCTATGTGGGGGGATGTAGTAGGGCGGGGTGGTAAAGATCAGGGAGGAGCCTGATTGTATCCTGAATTCCAATCACAATGTTTTCAATATGTTCTTCAGAAATTCTGCAAACACTAATTTTCTTGCACATATCCCACATCATCCCATAATATCTGGGTACTAGTAAAAAGAAATAGGGGGCCTGCAGCAGTATCAATATAATAACATGTCTTCCCTTTTTCCTCAACCACAACATTAAATGCTAAGTATAGGATGAAGAGACAGGGAAGTGCCCCCAGAACCAGCCTGGGGAGGGAAGGAAAGATGACAGAAAGGTCCTTTTAAATGTGTATGACCTGGAATCAAATGAATGTTCTGGTTCAATTGCTAAGAAATAGTGAATTTCCTTTCCAACTGTGTGTGAGGAAATGCTACTAGAAGATAGAAGAAAGGGAGAGAGGGGAGGGAGAAAAGAATGAGGCATGAGCTGGAGAAAGTTTTTTTTTTTTCCTGAGAGATTTGGGTTATTTCAAAAAATATAGGCTTAGGTGAATGAGTGGGGAAAAGAGGCAGCCCAGATATATGCGACTAATCTGTCTTATTCAGGGTCTCATATCCCAGTAACATAGCAAACATACAACTTCACCAATTCCTAAAAGCTTTGTCCCCAGAAATTTTCCCATTGACCTGCTGTTACAAGGCTATTTCCTGGATAGCTAGAGGGATGCTGTTCAGCTATGCTTGATGATCAAGGAGTTGGAAGCACTTTCCTCCTGTCCCCAAACTTCTGATCCCATTTCTTTGCCTCCTTTAAAATAAAATGGGAATGACTATTTGGCACTCTCTCTCTTGAAAATCCAGTGGGCCAAAAGTTCACAAAATACATCCTCTACATCCAACAGGATCTACAAAGGATAGATAGAGAGGAAATCTCTGCCCTGAATTCATCCAAAAGAACAAACACTCTGGAAAAGACAAAAACCATTTATAAACCACTTATGGACAAATGTATATTCTTTGTGAGATTGAATTTGGTAAATCTTTTTTAAGTTCCTAGCTTGTGCAACACTTTATTAGCCAAATGGTTGAAAAAATAATGATAGAAAACATATGATAATATATACAGAAATAAATGCAAAAGGTCAGTTAATCAGCAAGCATTTATTAAGTATCCAATATGCACTAGGCTCTGCTAGATGCTGAATATATAAAGTGTGGGGGAAACCATCTGAAACTATCGCAGACCTCAAGGAGCTTACAATCAATTCATGGAAAAAAAAGTCTAAGTCCTGAGGATGTAGTGGGCTATTGAGAGTCAATAATTAAATTTTTCAGCACGACCATTTATTTACACCTTAGAAATCAGTACTACAAATCAGTACTTGATTTATTGTTTTGTTGATTGTCTACTCTTAAGAAAATTATGCAGAAAATGTTAATAATGAAGATTAAATGTATGTCATGTGTACATTCCCCCTACCCACCCAGCACATCTGGTTGTTAAACATTTGTTAGCAAATTTTGAAAACTTCCATAGACTACTTTTACAGCTCCTTAGAAAAAGGGTCATCCACAAAAGCTTTAAGGCATTCTTGTACAGATTGATTGAGATCTTGCAGGTCTACAAGTATTGGGACATTAAGATTGGAGGAACAATAAGAGCATACACTGTTGGACTAATTACAAAGAGAGAGAGATCTATGTATATACATATATATATATATATGCATGTGTTTATATATAGATATAAGTTTATATATGTGTAATATCTTGAATTCTTCCTCAACTCACAACCCATAAGTTTGCATGTTGGATCCCCAAAGGATATAAAAACTCCCACATTCAAATGTTCTCTGTGAGTCTATTCTCCTAAAATAATAATTTGCAAGTTTGAGTTAATGAATTTATTTTCAATAATAGACACAATTTTGTGTCAGCTATATAGAGCAATGGATAAAGTGCCAGACGTGAAGTCAGGAAAACTCATCTTCACGAGTTCAAATTTGGCCTCACTTACTGGTTATGTGATCCTGGGCAAGTCACTTAACCCTGTTTGCCTCAGTTTATTATCTGGAAAATAAACTAGAGAAGACAACCCCCAAAAATGAAGAGTCAGACACGATTGAAAAATGATTGAATAATAACAAGAAGACACAATTCGCACAAAGCAACTAAGGTGTCACAAGAACAATAGTTCCAAAATATCCTTCTCCTCTCCTCCCTGATTAATCAATAAAATTATTATTGCATACTACATGCCAGGCACTGCTAAAGACAACATGAGGTAAAAAAAGATTGTCTTTGCCTTAAAGCTCAATTGGAGAAATAATATGCAAACAAATATAAACAAACAAGCTATATACAAGAGAAATAGATAATAATTAACAGAAAAAATACTCTTCCATAAATGCAATTGATGTCTTTGGGAAGAATGGGCATAAATTTAATGTCTACTAGTAGTTAGACACATATAGGACATACATAGTTAAGGTAACCTAACTCATTAGGTTCTAACTCCCTAACTTAAGTTTTTCAACATTTTCTAGAGTTGGTGCACATAACTTTTTTTTTTATTATTATAACTTTTTATTGACAGAACCCATGCCAGGGTAATTTTTTACAATATTATCCCTTGCACTCACTTCTGTTCCGACTTTTCCCCTTCCTCCCTTCACCTCCTCCCCCAGATGGCAAGAAGTTCTATACATGTTAAATATGTCACAGTATATCCTGGATACAATATATGTTGCACATAACTTTTTAAAGGTCAGTAAGAGTATGAACAATCTTCTGTCAGTCAATGGCTTATTGCCCATCCAATTCCATTAGGAAAACTTCTTCATACTCCAAAAATAGATAACATTGCATAGTCTAACTTTTGCATTTTAGTGGAAACTTTTTTAGAATAAATTAACACATTGTTTCTCTTTTACTTGTTCCCTTTTGTAATTTTAACAGCTAGACTGTGTGGGAAAAGTAAGCCACATCAACCCATGTACACACACACTACACAAATGGATACAAAATGAAAATAAGGTAATTTTAGAGAAGTACTAACAGTGGTATTAACTAACTTAACAGTGGTATTTCTAACATGGTTAGAAAACTAAGATTTGAAGAAAGTTAGGGATTGTACGAGGCATATATGAAGAGGGAGAGTATTTCAGGAACAGGAAACAGCTTGTACAAAGTCAGAAAGGTGGGGGATAAAATATTTTGTGTAAGGAACAGCAAAAAGATTGTCAGAATTACAAATTGTGTAATCCACTTGAAAAAGGAAGCTGGACTCAATTTGTGAAAAATTTTAAATGCCAAAAAAAAGTGTGTGTGTGGGAATAATAGTATAAAAAGATTTGATATGAGTTTCTCTCATTTGGGCAACTAAAGAATATTTAGTAGAGGAAATGATCTTTTGAGTTATATTTTTAAATGTTGAATCTGTGCATAGTAGAGGGGTGCTTACATATGTAGTTTGATAATTTTGGGAATCACTCCCCACTAGGAATGTACCCTCAGGCAGAGCTATAACTAGCAATTTTGGAGCCTGAGACATAAAGCATGAAATGTACCATCAGATCAACTTTTCAAGACAAATTCAACTGAGAAGGGATCCTGAACACAGCAAGACCACTGCTGAGGCTGCTATGAGGAGCAGGATAGGTCTGAGAACCTGGGGTGAATACATATGCAACTGGTTGCTTTCTATTTAATTATTCTTGTTGCACAGGTGCTTGGCTCAATTGTTCCTATACTGTGGAGAGAAGTTTGAACCTAAATTTCAATGCTTGTAGGCAAAAATCTGTCTCAAACTACCCTGATTAGTTTCCTCTCTTTGGCAGCTCAGAAGACCAAAGAAGGAATCTTGCTTGGCAAAGAGAACCATGACAAGCAGGACAGGGCATCATGCTGAGACCTCCTGGCACTCAGAGAGCTCATTGCTTCTAGCTCTTCCCTTCTGACTACCCAACTCACAATCACTGCTTAGCCACACAGGTGGGTATGGAAGAGGGGGCAGTATATAAGGAGTTAACTTTCCTGCATTCCTGCCCAGAGACAAATGGTTTCTGATGAGAAGTTGCTGCTGGGAAGGAAGGAGGGAGAGAAAGGGAGAGGGGGAAAAAAACCCCTTTTTTATTATTCCGAGGTGCATTTTAATTTGCACAAGCCACGTTGTGTCTGTGATGGATTACATTGAGGGAAAAATTACAGCCCAGGAAGCCTAGCAAAGGGGAAAAAATAAAGGAGATAGAGCGAGGATTAAAAACAACTCAGTGTGATGCTGCATCTTGATCAGAGTCCAGAGGCTGGAGAGGGAGTAGGAGACAGAGAGGTTGAGTTAGGACCAGAAATAAGAGTCTGTGGGACACAACAGAGATGGAGTGAAGGAGAAAGGAAAAGGGGGAGACAAGCTTTATTCATATCCACTTTCTAAATTACTTTATATTTACTTAATTGTGAACATTTTATTTCTTGCTCCCTTCAGTAGTAGAGTTATTGTGTAGGTATGCATCCTCCTTTTGGATTATAAACTCAATAAGAACAAGGATTACTTAATTTAATAATAAAAATAGTAATAGTAATAGCTAACATTTATATGTTAATAGAGTTACTTGGTAGGTATGTTCCATCCTCCTTTGGGATAATAAACTAAATAAGAATAAAGATTATTTAATTTAATCATCATCATCATCATAATAGCTAACATTTATATGTTAGTTTACTACTGTGTCAGGCACTGTGCTAAGCACTTTATAATTATTTTCTCAATAGATCCTTAAGCCAATCCTGAGTTAAGTGCTAGTATTATCCCTATTTTACAGATGAAGAAAGTGAGCAAACTGGGGTTAAGTAACTTGCCCAAGGTCATACAGTTAGTATGTGTTGGAAGTCAAATTTGAACTCAGGCCTTACTGACTCCAACCTAGATCTCATTCATGCCATCTAGTTTCCCCTTAATTCTGTATTGGTCCCTGATACCCTAGAAGATGCTTAGCAATTTGCTAGTTAAATTACAATAATACTTTGATTCTACAAACACTCCCGAATTGCCTCTTACTCTCAGGGTTAGTTCTTGGGAAGGCTCAGATTGAAATAAAATAATAAAAAAATAAAATAAAATAAAAAGCAAAACAACAACAACAACAACAACAACAACAAAAACCAAATCCAAGTGTCTGTTTTCTAGCAATTTAGAGATCAGGAGGGAGTTGAGAGATACACAGAAATAACTAAATTCTGGAGTCAGATGATTTCTAGTTGGGATTGGGAGGAGAATGTTTCAGGGATCAGGTCGCTTCGTGGAGCTGACACATCAGGTTGTCTCTAAGAGGAAGAGATTGAAACAGTTCAAGTTGAGGAGGAAATCCCTTCCAGGAAGGGGCACAATTCTGATGAGGTCAGAACATAGCAAGATTAAAAATGGAAGACCATTTGGGCTAGAACATAAAAATGTTAATATTGTATGTTGTAATCTTGGAGAGATATGGGAAATCAGAAAACTTTGGGATTAATCAGAACTTCAGAGATCATTCTAAATCAGCTGAATTGGAATCCCTTTATGATAGACCTAATATCCAGTAGCTACTTGAAGACTTTCAGGGATAGGAATCATCAGCAGGCAACCTGCTTCAGCTTTTCAATGTAAAGAAATACATTCTAATTCTAATAATTTTAAGAGAAATGTGTCTTACCCATTGCTTCTAGATCTGCCCTCTTGTTGCTGAGTCATTTTAGTTATGTCTGACTCTCTGTGATCTCATTGGGGGTTGTTTTGCTAAAGATACTGGAATCATTTGCCATTTCTTTCTCCAGCTTATTTTACAGATGAAGACATTGAGACAAACAAGGTTAGATAACTTATGTAGGGTCATATAACCAGTACATGTCTGAGACCAATTTGAACTCAGAAAGATGAGTCTTTCTGACACCTTGCACCACCTAGCTGCCTCTGTCTCCTCACCTGTAAAATGGAAATAATAAGAATAGCACCCATCCCTCAAGGTTGTTGTGAGGATCTAATGAATTTACAAATCTTATAATTTGTAGAATGCTTAGCACAATTCCTGGTACATAGTTGGCACTTAATAAATACTTGACTCCTTTTGTTTCTCTCTTTTTCTCCCCTGCCTCTCTTTGTCTCCCTTCCTCGCCCCCCTCCCCTTCTATCCATCTCTCTCTCTCTGTCTCTCTACCTCTGTCTCTCCATCTCTGTCTCTCTGTCTCTTTCTCTTTTTCTCTCCCCCCTTTTCTCTCCTCTTTGTCTTTTCTTCTGTGTTTGTACAGCCGAATTTTTGAATCTAAGTTGAAGTCTTTATATTTATTCTTATTCAATTTCATTTTATTGTATTTGGACCAATTTTTCTAATCCATTGAGTTCATCTCTCTCTTTTAGAGTCTGATTGTATCATCTAACATATTTTATGTCATCCACAAATATGATATCATCTGTGTCTTTATCCAAATTATTGATAAAACATGATAAAACAGCATAGAGTCTAGCAGCCAGATTTTAGAGGCTGGCTTAGGTATCCTAAACTTTTCTGAGACCCAGCAACCCAAGGTGACTCTCCACCCTGATGCCTAAAGTATACATATTAGAAAAAGATCATCTTAAACAGGATTGACCCTAGATCGTTTCTTGGGTATTTTTCCCACTCTTAGGAAAGTCAGCCATATCATCCAGCATTCCCTCTTTCAGGGGCACTTGTATTTGAATACTTACAATTGTGGAAATAAAGACTTCATTCCCAGTTAAAAATTCAAGTTAAAGGAATCCAAAAATGAGAGAAAGTCGTGTGTGTGTATGTGTGTGTGTGTGTGTGTGTGTGTGTGTGTGTGTGTGTGTGTAAGAGAGAAAGGGAGAGAGGGATACAGAGAGATAAAGACAGAGACAGAGAAGCAGAGAAAGACAGAGACAGAGAGGGACAGAGGGAGAGAAACAGAGACAAAGAAAGGGAGAGGAGAGAAAGAATAGTGAGAGAAGGTCGGGGAAAGACAGAAACAGAGACAGGGAGAGACAAATGGAGACACACAGAGACAGAGAAGCAGAAAAAGACAGAAAAGGACAAAGGGAGAAAGATAGAGACAAAAAAGGAAGGGAGAGGGGAGAGAGAGTGGGGAGAAAGGATGAGGGAGGGACAGAGACAAAGAGACAGGGAGAGACAAATAAAGAAAGAGACAAAGACAGAAAGAGAAAGAAAGACAGGGAAAGTCAGAGGCAGAGAGACAGGAAGAAACAGAGAGAGATAGACAGAGAAGAGGAGAGAGGGGGGAGGAAAGGTGGAGGAGACAGACAGACAGATAGAGACACACACAGAGATAGAGACAGAGGCAGGGAAAGAGACAGGGAGAGATAGGCAGAGAAACAAGGACAGATACACACACACAGATATATATATATAGATATATATATATATATATATATAGAGAGAGAGAGAGAGTGAGAGAGAGAAAGAGAGAGAGAGAGAGAGAGAGAGAGAGAGAGAGAGAGAGATATAAATAGAGAGATGGAAGAAAGAGAAGAGGAGATATAGGGAGAATAGAGAAGGGCAAGAGAGGATGGAGAGACAAAGTCAGAGACAGAAACAGAGAGACAGAGAAAGATAATGAGAGTTTTTGTTTCCTTTTAAGGGCCAAGACTTGAATTGCTCACTGTGTAGGAAAGAGATACAACAGAAAGATTATGGTTTCCATTGTCTAAGGATTTAAGTTTAAATTCTGCCTCTGATACTTGTTATAAGTGGCTCAGTCATTTTACCTTCACTGAGTCTGTTTCTTCATTTGTAAAAATAAAGGAACTCAATTTTGGTATTACCATTCTATTATCTTGGGTTAGCTTTAAATTTTATAGTCACATGGCTTTACTTGCAATGGTTTTTATGCATTCTTTTCTTTCCTGATTCACAGTCTCAGAGCAGAACAATGCTTTATAGAATCATAGACTTTGGAGTTAGAAGGGACTTGCAGTCATTTATCCCAATGTCTTCATTTTATAGATGCCCAGAGAGACTTGACTGGCTCAAGGTCACAGTTAGCAGAAATAGCATTGAATGTATTCAACCCTCCTCCTCGGGATTCTAAATCCAGAATTCTGTCCACCCCAGTGACTGTTTCCAGTAGAAGGAATTAATAGGATCCCTAAGCAGGCTATGTATGATGGAGAGTATTTTCCCTAAGAGGATTCTTCCTGATACTAACCTCAGTAAAGTCAATGTCCTACCTCCTTAGCATCTATTTATTACATATCATGAAGTTCTGCACAGTGGACAGAGTACCAGGCCTGGAGTCAGGAAGACTCATCTTTGGGAGTTTAAATCTGACCTCAGACATGGACTAGCTGTGTGACCCTGGGCAAGTCACTTAATCCTATTTATCTCCATTTCCTCATCATGTCCAATATTTTTGCCAAGAAAACCTCAAATGGGGGCATAAAGAGTCAGACACAAATGAAATGACTGAATAAGTTCAAGAAGCTCTGCTTGAGTCAATGACTGAGCTGCACAGTGTCCTTGCTCTGTGAGGTAGAGGGCATTGAGGGGAAATTGAGGCACAAAATCACAAGATTTGTCCAAAGTTGTATGATGACTGAATCTGAAGCATACTTCAAATATACCAATCCTGAATCCAGAATTCTGGAATAATAAAGACTGCAATTATTATAAAAGGAAATTACAAATCACTATGATACAGAGCAGAATGTAATAACTACCACATAAATGCTAGGAGTTAGGAGGAAGAGAGATTGCTTTAGGCTGAGATGATCAAAGAGGCAGAAGGCTAATAAATAGTGAAGGGTGGGAGTTAAAGGGTAAGCTGTATTTCTATAATTTAAGAAGAGGGATGAAGGCATACCAAGTAGACCAAATAATCCTAAGGCAGGACAGGGAATCTAGAAAGGACCAAGTATATTTGATAATGAATAAACTCTTCTGACAGGAGTTGAAAGGTTCCTATAGGACAATGATGGAAAATGAAACTAGAAGGGTAAGGTAGGACCAGTTTGTGGAATACTTTGAGCACTAAAAATTTTCCTGATATGAGGGGATTGGAGCTATAGGTTATTTGTGTCATCTTTTGAAATAAGTGAAGGATTTGGGAATTGACTTGATTGTCTTCTGTTCCCAAAGTCTTGTACCTACAGAATCTCTCTTCACTGCTCCTGCCCAAACTAATTATACCTATTTTGCCCAGCACTAGTAATCCCTCTTGGACAGCTTAATTGGTTTTCACTTGTGAAGGACACAACAGGTAAGGATCAGTTAAAGAGCCTGAAAAGCAAAAACAAAAAAATAAAATAAAGAGCCTCCAAGATAATCTTCTAGACTCAGAGTTGTTTTCAAGACATAGAACAAATGTGATAGAAACCTTCCTAGGTTACTGTGACAGGGACACTCCACCATATCTTCAAGAGAATATGAAAGTCTTCAGCTTCCTTTAGATTGCCTATACCCATCCCCGTCTCCCTTATTTGATCTTTTGTACCTAGTTTCTATTCCCTCTCTCTGCCCCATACCATAGCAATAATATCTATTGGGGTTTGGAAGAAAACCAGACAGAGCCATATCTTGAAATTCTGGAACCCAAGGTTTCTCTAAATAAGTAATTAGGCAGGTGCTATTTCTTGGTTACTATACTCTCAGATTTTATTCCATCAGCACTATCTTGTGGACCTGAATGTCCATCACCAATCACTAATCTAACTGGATGAGAGTAATCAAATCAAATCTATCATTACTCCTGCTTCTTCAAATTGCTCCTCCAGGCTCCATTCATCATTACTATAATTTGACAAACCAAAATATCTCTCCCTGGCCACTCCTTCCCTTTATTGTTTCTTCCTTTTAGAATGTAAGATCCTTGAGAGCCACTAATGTCCTTATCTTTTATATTTGTAGCCTGAGGGCTTAGTTAGCATGGTGCTTGGCACAGAGTGCTTAATAACTGCTTTTTTATTCATTGGTTCATTCATATTACTCTACAGTTTTTTAGCACATAGTTTTTTCCTGGTTATACCTCCCACCATTTGAAGTTTATCTAAGGAAGAATTGCCTAATATGAACTCATTGTTTTAACATTTTGATAACTACATTTCAATATAATTAGTTTCCTTTTCAATTCTATGTATTTTATTTTATACATTAATAAAATTAGGAAAGGAGTCCACAGACTTTGCCAGACTGTCAAAGGACTACATAACACCCAAAAGTTTAACCTACTCCAAGGTTTGCAACACTCTAATACTCCTATCCTTCAACTACTATTAATAGTTACCACAATTTGTATAACCCCTTATGTCCAGAAAGTATTTTATGTGCTTCATCTCATAGACTCTCACAACAATCCTATGTATTACATTGTGCAAAGACTGCATTATTGTCCCCACTTCCCACATGAAGAAATTAAGACTTATAGAGATGAAGTCATTTGTCCCCCAATGGCAAAGAGAGGGTTCACACCCAAGTCTTCTAATTCCATTTTCATTGAACCAGGATGCTTCCCATATCTAACCATTGTCCATGAACCTCTGGATATGAATGGACACATAATGTTGGCAAAATGTCTAGAATATCAGAGCCTTCTTTGCTACCATGCCCCTCTAGTTTTCTGCTGGTCATTTATTACCATCCTTCTTTATATCCTTTCTATCTCTCTCTTGTTCGCAGAGCCTTGCCCATGCCAATTTAAATCAATTTTGAAAGTCAGCTTTCATGAGACATGAATCAAAGATTCTTTTTAAAAACAAACTAAATCTGGCAATTCCTCAATCTGCCAATGCTACAAATCAGTTAGAATCAAAAGATATGGTGGGAGTCCTGGTATAGGTTGGGGAGGTCAATCTGGCAGGATGACTTCAAAATCTAGATCAGTTGCTCTCCCAACATTCATTCATTCATTCATTCATTCATTCATTCATTCATTCATTTATTCACTTATTCATGTTGAATTTGGGCCTAGGAAAAGAGTAGAAAAAGTAAAGAAAGAGTAGGAAAAGGTCAGCAGAACGTGGTTCAAATATTGAATCTCTACTGCTGATCTAGCTGTGTGACTTTGGGCAAGTCACTTCACCTATCTCTGCCTCAGTTTCTTGGAATATAAAAAGAAATTGAACTCTATTGATTCTAAGACCTGATTCTAAGGCCCTTCTCAGCTTCAATATTCTATGAGATTTTTCTTTTGACTTATATTCAGGGACTGGATTTATGATTCAATTTGGAAAATTTACCGTACTAATTTTCTTTCTATTTTTTAAGACTATAAATACAACCAAAGCTCAAAGATTCCTTGTTCAACAGGACCTGACCAAGAAGCCTCTGGGTGAATCATTTACATATAGATAGTCATCCTCCACTCAAAGACTTCTAGTGATGTGCCTCAATGATTAGAATACTGACCCTGAAATCAGGAAAACCTAAGTTCAAGATTAGCCTCAGACACTTAATATTTACTACTTGTGTGTGATCCTGGGCAAGTCACTTAACCCTAATTGGCTTGGAAAAAAATAGTCTAAAAAAAAAAAGACTTCTAGTGATGGAGATTTTGCCATCTCCCTAGCCAACCCATTTCGTAAGTTTTTTCATTTTATCAAACTCTAACTTTCCTTTCTAAGGCAACTTGGAGTACTGGATAGAGCAATATGCTCAGACTCAGGAAGATGTATGTACAAATCTTCAGCTATGTGATCTTGGGTAAATCACTTAACTTCGCTGTTCCTTGATTTCCTCATGTGCAAAATGAGGGGGTTAAGCTTGGTGGCCTCCAGATCTCTTTCAGTTCCAGATCTAAAATCCTATAAACTTCTATCCTTTCTTCTAGTTCTGCCTTCTGAAACTAGATAGATAGGTAGACCCATAAGTAGATATATGGATAGATAGATAGATAGATAGATAGACAGACAAACTTATAAGTAGATATATGGATGAATAGACAGACAGATACATAGATAGTTATACATAGATACATAAATGCATAGATACAGATATATAGATAAATAGATTTATAAATAAACAATAGCATTTATATAGCTCTGTGCCAGGCATTGTACTAAGCACTATATAAATATTATATAATGTGATTGTCACAATAACCCTAGAAGGTAGATGCTTTTATTACCACCCCCATTTTATGGTTGAGGAAAGGGAGGCAAACATTAAGTGACTTGTCCAAGACCACTAATAAGGGTGTGAGGCCAGTTTTGAACTAAGTTCTTCCTGATTTCAGTTTTAGGGCTCCACACACTGTGCCACAAGCAAAGTTATGTTCATCCTACTTCCAAATGACTGTTCTGCAAATACTTAAATGATAACTATTATGCCCCCATCTGCATGTCTTTTTCTCTATAGGCTAAACACTCCTGGTTCCCTCAACTAATTCTCATGTGGCAAGGTCTGTCACCATCTTGGTTGACTTACTCTGAGTATGTTTTAGTTTTTCAATGTTCTTCTGGAACGAAGCACGCAGAACTAAACCTGGCTCTATAGATGTGGTTTGACCAAAGCAGAGGGGATAGTGGGATTCCTTTTTGCTACTGAAATCTCCTGAGTCGTCTCTCTTTCAGTTCATCCTGACTTCCTGAAACTACTTATCCAGAGTTACATAGGTTCATTTAGCTAATACTCTTTAAAGTCTCCTATATACATACCATTTGATAGCTAGATTTATGTCAGCACAAAGTATTTAATTTTTCTAAGTGACTTCTACCTGTTTTTTTTTTTATTACTTCGTGATTGCATACATTTTCCTTCCTTTTATTTTCTTGTTAAAAACAAGCTTAAGTAGAAAGCCTCACACTCAGGCACCAAAGGTTTTTTATTGATTTTGTTCAGATCATCACTTGGGAAGAAGTTGCCCTTTCTCGACAATGTTACTTTACCCCCTGACCTGCCTTATCTGCAATCTATATGCTTAGTCTCTTTTCCTTTGCTCCATTTCTTTCTTTCTTTCTTTCTTTCTTTCTTTCTTTCTTTCTTTCTTTCTTTCTTTCTTTCTTTCTTTCTTTCTTTCTTCTGAGATAATTGGGGTTAAGTGACTTGCCCAGGATCACACAGTTAGGAAGTGTTAAGTGTCTTGAGACCAGATTTTAACTCACATTCTCTTGATTTTAGGGCTGGTACTCTATCCATTGTATCACCTTTCCTTCCATTTCTAGAGAAGGACTAGTTTCTATTCTGAATTCTCTACTTGTAATCTCTTTGAAAGCCAGTGATAATGTCTATATCTTCCTCTGCATTTTTCTTCCTTGATCCCCAAGCAGACCAAAGAAAATATCTGGCTCATATGTGCCTTATTACTCTTGTCTTACAGACTCTTTCATATTCTGAATGAATAAATGAATGAATGCATAGACAAATGAATGAAAGAGCAGTAATTTAAGTTTTTGCTATGTGACATATTGTGCTATATGAGAAGTTCTAGGGTTACAAGTAGAAAAAGTAGAACAATCCCTGCTCTTAAGGATCTCACACTCTAAATGGAGGAAATAACATATAAAAATAAATAATAGTACTTCACTGATCAGTTGCTCAACATCTTTCAATTCTGCAAGCTAAAGTACATCCTCCATTGGTTTGTCTGTCATTCATTCTTTGCTTGCTTTTATTAAGTTGGTCAAAAAACAATCTTACATTTGGATTCAGGAGACTTTATTTTGAATCTTCAGTATCTTTTTACACTATTGCTAATAGTAACAATCAGCATTATTACTGTTGCTAATAGTAATAATTATTGTCATAATTATTAATATTAGGAATTATTATCGACCACTTGTTACAACAAACTAATTCAAATGATCACAGAATCATATAATTTGAAACTTGAATCCTATCCTAAAGGAATCTTTGTTTTAACAAGTTATTGTCTAGTCTCTGGTTGGATACTTCCAGGAAGGATATATCATCTCTTGAGGCAACCCGTTCTGCTTTAGGACCTCAGATTATGAGGTCTATTTGACTTGTGAACTTTACTTCCTCATATGAATAATATTTCAGTACTAGTATTCCATACTAGTAATTCCAAATATTAATAGTAACAATGGTGATTATTATTATTAATAATAGCAATAATGGTGATTGTTACTATTAACAATAGTAATAATGGTACTATTATTAGCAATAATATTAATATTAATTGCCATTTGTATAATATATAGATATAACATTTATATTTCATTTATATAATATATTGTCATTGTTGTTCAGTTATGTCCAACTCTTCATGTCCCTGTTTGGGATTTTCTTGGCAAAGATACTAAAGTGCTTTGCCATTTTCTTCTCCACCTCATTTTATAGATGAGGAAATGAGACAAATAGGGTTAAATGATTTGTCCAGAGTCACCTAACTAGGAGGTATCCAAGGCCAGACTTGAATTCAGGTTTTCCTGACTTCAGGTCCAATACTCTAACCACTGTACCATCTAGCTACTCATAGAACATTTTATATTTTGCTTTTACATATATACACACATACATATATGTGTGTATATATTTCCTTTGATGCTTATAATATCTCTGTGATATAAGTAATACAGGCCTTATTGTCTTTTTCTTTTTTTAACAGATGTGAAAAATGAAATTCAGAGGGATTAAATTCTAATAATAATTCACACTTCTATGGTGCTTAAAGATTTTAAAGTGCTTTTCTTACAGCAAACCTTGTAGGATAGGTGTTGCAACTATTATTATCCCCATTTTTTCAAAGGCAAAAACTGAAGCTCAGGGAAAGACTTATATGAACTGATGCTGAGTGAAGACAGCAAAACCAGAAAAACATTGTATACAGATTATATAATGGTTAACTGTGATGGACTTGTCTCTTTTCTTTTTTTCTTTTTTTTTTTTTTTTGCTGAGGCAATTGGGGTTAAGTGACTTGCCTAGGGTCACCCAGCTAGGAAGTGTTAAGTATCTGAGGCAGGAGTACGGTCCTCCTGACTTCAGGGCTGGTTCTCTAACCACTGCACAACCTAGCTGCCCTGACTTATCTTTTCAACAATACAGTGATTCAAGACAATTCCAATGGACTCATCCAAAGAATGAACTATGAAAACTGGATACCAGTTACTAGTATTTTCACCTTTTTGTTGTTGTTATTTGTTGGCTTGGTGGATTTTTTTTCTCTTTTTCATTTCCCCCCTTTTGATCTGATTTTTCTTGTTCAACATGACAAATATAGAAATTTTTTAAAAGAATTGCAAAAAGTTTGACCTATATCTGGGGCAATCTGAAGCTAAATATACCTGCTGTTCCCTGGAGGCCCCCGAGGTTGGGGTAGAGGCGTTCAATCTATATTGAATGAAATTCACAGTCCCCACAGTCTCTAACCAGTACAGCTCAGAAAAAAAAAGAAGTGAAAAGCAATGTGGTTAGTTTCTTAAGCCTATTGGTTCCTGAGTTCAAATCTAGAGGTATGTGACTGGGTAAATTACTTTACTTCTCTGCCTTAGCCTATGGAGAAGGAAATGGCAAACCACTCTAGCATCATTGTTAAGAAAATATCAGGGATAATATGGTTTATAAGGTCATAAAGAGTGGAACCAGACTCAACAATAACAATACTAGCATTGAGTCTATAAGCAAGACATTTCGTTTCCCATTGCCCCAGGCAAGCCTCTAAGCTATGTATGTAACAAATAAACTGCCTTTTTACATCTTCAGCAGGATCTACTACACCACACACCAGGAATTCCCCACTGTAATGGAAACATAAGTCCCAGACAAAACAAAATACATTCCTATTACCTTATTTTGCCCTTATAACAACCATTTGAGGCAAGTATAAGGATTGTTTGTCTATTTTACAGATGGGAACAATGAAGCCCAGAGAAGTAATGTATGGATGAACTAACTGCCAATCTATGTGGGCAAATGGGATTTCCACAATGGAAGTGGAAAACAAATTATCAATAAACTGTTCTAAGTACTGGATCACATTGATGAAATCATAAATATTTGCTGAAAAAAGAACATCTACCAAAAAACCTACAGTCAACTGAAAATCTATAAGTTGATGCTACAGTTAGTCAGTCAATAAACATTTATTTAGAGTCTACTATGTACCAGGCATTGTATGAAGTACCGCTTGCCTAAAAATTCATAATTCCTGTCTCACGTTTGCATGTCCTTTTGCAGATTTTAAGACATTTTCATGTTTATTTCCTCATTTGATTCTTCATCTTCCTATTGTCCCCTGTGAGGTTGGCAGGATGTGTATTAATAGACCATTCTTTTTGACAGGTAAGAAAACTGAGGCTTAGAGGAAAAAAGGGTCATTCCAAAAATCACACAGCTAGTGAGTGGTATGTCTGGACTGGAACCCAGACCTCCTGACTTCTTGTAACATATACATTTCACTGTAGCCTATTCCAGAAAGAAACAATGTTAGAAAAGGAAAGTAAAATGTCTTTCCAGGGGAGCTGAAAAGCCCTGTTCAGAGTCAGCTTCCTTTAATTGCCAGTAACCAATAAACATTTATTATTATGCTGGGCCACTATGTAATAATGGTATTCACAGTGTAACCACAGGGTTTGAGGGGAGGGGAGGTCTGTGTCAACAGCCAGAACAGCTACTCTTTTACTTAGAGCCAAGACAAGGCATTTATGTGCCTGAGGCAAGGTTTGATTTTATTCTCTATGTGTTTACTGGCCACTGGAGGGTTTGGGCAATCACTGTAACTCATCATTTGGTTTAGAATCACAACATAAATACCTGGAAGTACTCCATGGAAAGTGGAATTTTTTGGCGTTAGAAATCAGCATATTTCTTTTTAACTATTATCAAAAGGTTGCATTATAGGTATATAACATGGTATAGTGAAAAGAACACTAGACTCTTGGGGTAGGGAGACCTAGGTTCAAATCCTGACTCAGATATTTACTGCAGAGTCTGAGACAATGGACAAATCATTTTTTGTGTCTCTGTCTGAAGATTCAAACAGAACTATACTTGTGTTATTATTTGATCATTATTAAGTCACTTTCCCAATCATGTCTAACCTTTTTTGTGATCCCATTTAGGGTTTTCTTGGCAAAGATTCTGAAGTGATTTGCCATCTTCTCCAATTCATTTCACAGATGAGGAAACTGAAGCATGTAGGGTGAAGTGATTTGTCCAAGGTCACACAAGTAGTAAGTGTTTGAGATTGGAATTGAACTCAAGGAAGATGACTATTTCTGATTCAAGTCCAAGCATTCTGTTCATTGTGCTGCCTAGTTATCCTACATATAGTATATGTGTGTGTGTGTGTGTGTGTGTGTGTGTGTATGCACACCAGTAATGTAACCCTGGACATGTCATTTTATCCAATTTGCCTCAGTTTCTTCATCTGAAAAATGAGCTGAAGAAGGAAATGGCAAATCACTTCAGTATCTTTGCCAGGAAAAACCAAATGAGGTCCCAAAGAGTCAGACATGACTGAATAGAAATGTGTATGCAGACATCTCAGGATTGTTATAGATAAAGTTGGATGAAGCATTGATTCCATGGAAGAAAAGGGTATTCGATTTTATGGCAGAGTATCTGGATTTGATTTCTAGGATTGCTATTTACCGGTTATATAAACTGGAGCAAATCACTTTACCTCTCTGTCTCAATTTCTTCATTAAAAAAAAAAAGGCATTAGATTATACAGCCTTTACTATGATATATTTAGAGTTATAAAGAAAATTAGAAGTATTCTAATCCTGCCCCTTAATTTTACATATGGGGAAATTGAGGCACAAAAGTTGAAGTGACTTACCTCAAGCCACATAGGTAAGATTATAGACTTAGAACTGGAAGAGAATATAAAGAGCATTGAGTCAAATCTGCTCATTTTATAGATGATATAATTTGAAGGAAAATGATTTGTCTAAAGTTACATAGGCTGTAAATGTTAAAGTCAAAATTTGAACTCAGTTATCTAACTATAAATACTGAGCCCTTTGCACTGTGCCTTGAATTTGGAATTTGAACCCAAGATCTTTGACTCCAAATTCAGATTTTTTTTCCTAGCATCTCTCTGCCTCCAGCTCCAAATTTGTTTGCCTAGAAGTGATATCAAAGAGATTTTTTTTTCTTATAATTCTTCTGGCTTTCTGTCTACCTTGCCCAGTCCTAGTCCTAGCTTTGCTTTCACTAAAGCAATTTTTTTTTGAAATTGGTACCCCAATTCTTAAATCCTTGCCTGTTCCTGGTCTAAGTTGGAATGCCGGGGAAGTCAGTGTAAAGGAACAAGCCATATTTCTATGATCCTTCTTTTACTTATGGTTCTCTCACTTCAGTCTCCACCCGGAATCACCCTGGTGTGTGTGTGTGTGTGTGTGTGTGTGTGTGTGTGTGTGTGTGTGAGAGAGAGAGAGAGAGAGAGAGAGAGAGAGAGAGAGAGAGAAACACTGACAGAGAAATTAAGAAAAAGGAAAGAAGGAGGGAGGGAAGAAGGAAGGGAGGGGGGGGAAAGGCATTTGTAAAATTAAAAGGCAAGGCCCCATCAAATAGTGTTGGGCAGGGAAAGCCTGTTGTAGGCAGGAGTAATTGGTAATCGGAGCCGATGTGAAGAAGGGGATGATTTATGGGAGCATGGAGACAGGGGTGGAATAATTTTTGGAGCAGAACGAGGAACTTACTGAACGTCTGAAACTCAGCTACTTATCCACTCGTTCTCGTGATGAATTAGCTCTTGTTTAAAGTAACCGAAGCTCCATTTTTCATTCTGATTACTACACTTGATATCTTTCTCTCCCTCTGTTTCCCTCTGACCACTGCCCCTTAGCAGGTTCTAGGAGCAGAAGCAATGGGTTTATAGAAATTCTACCCCTCCCCCCATCTTGCCTTCTCACCTTCCCTCTCTCTCCCACCTTCCAGAACAAAGATTAACCCTTTAGACAAAGGAATCAGAAAGACAACACCTAGTAATAATAACCAGAATAGCAGTAGCAGCAGCCACAGCATTTATCATACATTTTAAGGTTTACAAAGGGCTTTCTAGGTGTTATCTCATTTGATTCTTACAACAACCCTGGCAGATAGTGCTATTATTATTCCCATCTTACAGATGCGGAAATAAGCTGAAAAAAGTGACTTTCCAGGCATCATACTACTAGAAATTGTTTGAAGCTAAATTTGAACTCAGATTTTCCTTACTCTAGATCTAGCACTAAAAGCACTGCCTTTACTACCTTAGCTACCTCTTGAATAATGACATTAAAAGTAAAAAAGGGTTGCCAGACACCTTATAGTCTAGTTTTTGCTTTAGATGGCTGGAGCTGGACTTACGTAGTTCTTCTGTCTACCTTGTCTTAAATGCTTCCCACAGGCAAGTTTTTCTCACCTTAATGGGGTGGGATCGTGGGGGGGGGGGGGATGTTCTCCTTGGCCCAGTGAGAAAGAGTTCAGTCTCTAGACATTCCTAAGGGATTTGTTTTGGAGCAATAACACTGCATTTCTTTTGGAAACAATGAAATGTATTTCAAATAATGATAAAGAGTAGCTTGAAAAAGTTAAGAAGTAAAGAAAAATGGTTAAAGTGAAAGGAAAATGAGGTTTACTGGATATTTGTGGCCCCTCACTCTAAATCCTTTGTGTGGGGGACAATGTAGGACAGGAAAAGAACCAAAGTGACTTCTGTACTCTCACTGCAGCATCAGAAGAGGTAATTGCTAACAATTACCTGAAAAATCCTTGGTGACATTCTCTACAAGTGATAAGCTGTCCTCTGCTTGTAGATTTCTGCTGGCAGCCCATTCTACTTTGAAAGATCTCTGGAATTGTGTATTTTGCTATCTTCAATTCATTAGAAATTTCTATCTCCCCAAACTCTCACATCTTGCTAATAAAATCATCACTGGTATTTAGAAATCCCCAAATGAATGAATGAAGCATCCATTAAGAACTTGCTGTGTGCAGGATACTGTGCTAAGTGCTGGGAATCCAAATAGAAAAGTAAGACATCCCATGCTATCAAGAAGCTTCCATTCTAATGGTGGGGAGGTTTAGCTGCAAGTCAGATTGAAAGGTCCCATGACCTTCAAAATACAGTAGCAGAACAGACAGTAATACCTCTTCTTTCATGTCATTGATAAAATAATATCAGCATCTTATATTGAAATATTTGACAGTGATGAGGACTTT
Source organism: Antechinus flavipes (assembly GCF_016432865.1). Taxonomy (NCBI): domain Eukaryota; kingdom Metazoa; phylum Chordata; class Mammalia; order Dasyuromorphia; family Dasyuridae; genus Antechinus; species Antechinus flavipes. The sequence goes on along the minus strand of NC_067399.1, from coordinate 316,208,330 downwards.
GGTGGCAAATATTTTCTTTCTGAAGTCTTCAACAGCTATAGTACCTAGAGGAGTAGTTGTCAGGATGCATTTACACAGATTTGCTTCCCTAGATGATGACTGAGAGTGCTGGACTGGATGCTTTTCTATTCCTAAAACTCTTTGGTTCAGCATCCTGGATTATCTCCGTCTGAGTCTAAAGGGAAATGATGGTCATGGTTATGGTGGTAGTTTGACTTGCCTAACATATTCTGCCTCCCATCTTTCCTCCAGCGTCCCCTAAAACTTTACGCTGATTCATCTACTTAGTGACAGTATTTGATTGGCAATTGGTGGACATAGCTGATTCTTTCTCCACAGAAGGTGCTACTCTAGATCAGGGCTTCTTAAACCTTTTCTACAAAACCCTTTTTGTCCAAGAAATTTTTGCATGACCATAGGTACCTAGATATATAAAATAGGTATATAAATCAAATATTTACTGATAATAAATCATATTTTCACTACTGGCACAGTTAAATTACTCCATGTGGATTGAGAACCACAGGTTAAGAAGCTGGGTCCTAGATGATGGCTATATAAGATCTTTGCTAGAAACAAGACTGATAATCTGAACAATTCTCCCACTCTCAGGGTTTCTGTGCTTATCTTCTCTGCTTGTTGGTATCACCAAAAGAACTTACCTAAAATGTTAATGCTAGGTGCATTTTATTGTAATTATAGTAACTGACATTTGTATAATGTATATGACAGAGAGGAAGAGAGAGAGATAGAGACAAAGACAGTGTTCTTTAGTAGAAGAAAATTTCCACTCCAACTTCTCAATTCTTCTCTAACTTTGGGGAGACTAGTTTCTTAGTTTTCCTATAATATGAGAAGCCTGGACTAAATCATCTTCAAGGTTCCTTCTGTGTGGGACAGTATCATCCACAAAAACAATCAGAGACTCTCAGAGTAAGAAAAAGCAAAAAGAGGTTTATTATGATCAGGTGAGAAAGGGCATCTCCCATTTGACAAGATGTTTGTCTGCAAAGAAATGCAAACCATAAACTGTGAAACACAAGATTAAATAGGCACTTGAACACAGAAGACCCTGAAGCCCCCCGCCTCCCAGCCTGACCTTTTCTCCCATTGTTTGGGGGAGTCTGCACTTACATTCTGATCACATCTAAACCAGAAACAAAAGATTACAAATAATAAACTCTTAAGAAAATTCAAATCCATCATCACTTCTTAAAAAATACTTAAATACTAATTAAGAGGTGGTGGAAAACAAGAGGGGACAACACCTGCAACTTTTAGCTATAGCTCTATTTGTTATTATAAAATCTCAAGTCACAATTATAGTTTAAGGTTATATTCCCAGGAGAGTGTCTTTACTCAGTTAATTCCACACACTTCCATCTATAAAATCCAGTGTTGAAATGATGAATGAAGCTCTTCCTATAGGAGAAACTGTCAAGTGTTTCTCAGCTTGGCTCAGGACTATCAGAGAGCCTGTTTTTTTAAAGGAGACCAAGCAAATCTTTATGATGCTGAGACTCATGAAAAAAGATTCTAGGTCCTTGTTGCCTCCATTTCCTTACCACCTTCTCTCTGTCTTTCACCTCTTTCAATTTGGCTTTTGTCCCTGAACACTTTATTGAGCTTGTTATATGTATGTGAAGGTTGGATGTGGTTATTTTAGCCCGTGAGATTTGGTGACAGTGTGTAGCAGGGGGATTACCCTATGTTCTATACCCTAGTTCTATTATTCTGAGTTCTGTGGCCACGAAAAGCAGTATGGAAAACTAACTGAGTGCCCATCAATCGGACAATAACTAAATGAATTATGTTATGAATATGATGGAATATTTTTGTGGCACGTAATACATGCTTAATTCAATGTTTATTGAATGAATGAATAAATAAGAAATTCTGTCTCAGAGCAACCTTTAAATATGAAAATTAGAAGCAATTACCATTTCTTGAAGTCACACTGAGCTGGAGTCAGGATTCAATAACTCATATGCACAGTTGCATCATATACATATGTGCTCACATCCACATTTGTTATTGCTTGACAAATAAGATGTTACTACATTTTAACTTATTTTTATTGTATTTTTAAATGTTTTATTGCTTTTGCTCTGCTTAAGCCCATGTCTAGGTATTCATTAATGAGAGATAAGATTGTATTCCTTAACCTTTCTCTACTTTGATCTTCCCCAGACAATTTTTTTTTGCTGAGACAATTGGGATTAAGTGATTTGCCCAGGGTCACACAGCTAGGAAGTATTAAGTATCCGAGATCACATTTGAACTGAGATCCTCCTGACTTCAGAGCTGATGCTCTATCCACTTCATCACCTAGCTGCACCCTCCCAGACATAATTTAATATTTTAACTTAGACCTGGAGTCCAAATTAGGGTTGGCTAATAGAGTTTTTCTCCAGAGGAAGGAATTTAGAAGATGTTTAAAAAAATTGTACTTTTCTAAAGAAAAAACATGAAGGGGGGGCAGCTGTGTGACCCTAGGCAAATCACTTAATCTCCATTGCCTCAGCAAAAAAAAAAAAAAAAAAAAAAAAAAAAAATGAAGGAGAGAGCACGGTAAGAGGATTCTAAGATTGGGAGCATGAGCAGAATCTTTCTGGAGGAGGGGTAATTAACTCATCTGTGATTGTGTCTGTCTCTCAGGGTTCCCCAACTCTTGAGTGGGTATAATGGGGAGGTTGGCTGTTTTAGCCTTCTTTGAAAGCATCTATTTGCTATAGAGATTATATTCCATCCCCAACATCCAATAATCAGGCTTTTAAGAAATCAAATCTGAAGAAACAACTAACTTTAGCACCTAATTAGAATAACTACCAGTTGGTCCATTCTCTCTCTAGCCATGGCATTATGGTATCTCGGGGTCTTCACGCATGAGTCTCTATCCTAGGATCTCTTTCTTTCCTCCTGACAGAGTTTATCCTCATTATCCCAATTGAGGTTGGTGCTCAACTCTGATGCAAAAATTCTTAGTTATGGCTCTGTCAGATCTGAACTGAAATATGAACATAAAAACTCATACCCAGGTCACACACCCAGGATGGTTGAAGAAACACTGAACTTATAGAGAAGAGACTTGATTCTGTAACTTACTACTATTCAGTCTTTCAGTCCTATCTGACTTCTCAAGACCCCTTGGTCACCATAGCAAACCAGGTCCTTATGTCCTTCATTATCTCCTGAAGTCTGTCACTCTACTCCATCACTTCTGAAACTGATTTATTTTAGACTGTAATCTCTGGCATGAAAAGATGGAAATGACTGAACAATAAACAAGATCTCTGGCATAAGATGGCATATTGGACATGGAGTTGTAAATAACTGTTTAACTTTTGCTTCCATTTCTTACTTTGTGACTAGAAGCAAGTTGAGTCTGAGCCTCAGTTTCTTTATTTGTAAAGTAGGGATAATAATACACATAGGATTTTGTCAGAATCCTAGTGTTAATTCAATGGAACTGATACAATGCTTATTGGTTCACACAATAGAGCAAATCCTTACAAGATGTTAAGTCACTAGTATTGATAGAAATAATGCTTAAGTTAACACCTCTGAGAGTTCACACATTAGCTCACACATTAGTTCACATGTTTGGGAGATTTCAGGGTTCAGTATGAAATATCCAAATTCACACCTCCCATAATCCCACTCTCAGAGGAGGAGTCAACCTTTGAGTTTATACTTCTAAAAGAGCATAAAAACACTGAGCTCACTCAGGAGAGTTCAGTTGAAAAGACTGAGAGGGGAGCATCAGTTGGAGTTGAGAAGCCACGAGTAGGAGTTGAGCTAGAGGCAGAAGATGGAAGAGCTAAAAGAAAATTTGCAAGAGTTCTTGAAACCAAGGAGGGAGAGAGGCCTCTAAGAAAGCTAATCAGGCCCAAGGAAAGAGATAAGACTTGGAAGGAGAAAATAAACGTTTGGATTTTATTAGCTGACTGCATTTGAAGTGATTATTACCTTGAACTGAAACTAAGGCTGCCTCCAGAAACCTCCCCAAGAAACCTGTTCCCAGAGAAAACCATTACATTATACAAAAGAAGAAAATACCTCAGGATCTGCCTTAAAATCAATTCAAATACAGCAATGTAGCTAAATCACTTTGCAAACTTTAGAATGCTTTTAAAATGTCAGTTATTCTTATTTTTGTAATCTAGACTATTGTGATATTGCCCTAATTGATCTTCAGGCCTACAGTCAATCTTTTCTTCAATCCATCTTCTAAACCACTGGCCCAATAACTTTAATACTCAATTGTGATCATATTTCTACTCTATTTCAGCATCTTCTGAAGAAAGGGAAAACTCTTGCACCTGACTTTCAAGGTCCTCCACAATCTAACTTCACTTTACCATGAAGTCTTTTTTCACACAATTCCTCTGCATGTATTTTAAATTTCAATCAAATTGAACTAATCCATCTTTAATTCTCATGCTGCCTCAATCTGTTTCTGTAAATGGGCTTGTGTCATTCTCAATACCCAGAATGCATTTCTTCCTTTTGATATTTATCTATTAATGCCTTTCTCTTTCTTCAAGGCCTAACATAGATGCCACTTTCTCCACTAAAACTTCCATACCAATCCCTTCTCTCTGATTATGTGAAAGGGATGTCTGCTTCCCCAGATTTTTCATGGTCCTTGACACAGACCTCTCCATTTATACTTTTTCCATTCTTCTTGTATTATAGAGATTTGCATGTTTGCCTCTTCTTCCCTTTTAAATTGTAAGCATGTTGAGAAAAAACTCTTGGATATCTGTCTTTGAATACTCAATGCCTTTTATAATGCCTTACACAAAGCAAGTGCTTCATGAGTATTTATTGAATGGAATCGAATTGGCAAATGCTTTAGGAATTAGATAGATAAATGATTTTACTGAACAAGTAAATGATTTGCAATACAATATAGAAGTATACTAGAGCCAGCTCCAACCTGTTTGTCTGATTGTAAAATTTTCAGTGTGAATATTTACATCTCAAAAATCAGCAAACCAGGACTTGATTTATTGTTTTGTTAATGTCTAGACTTAAGAAAGTGATGGAGGAAAAATATTAAATATCCAGTTTAAAATGTTAATTAATAATTCATCGTGAAAGTGATTTTTAGAGTCATTTGTTAAACATTTGTCAGAATATTCCTATATCAAATTCTCTTTAATATGTGCATAAAACTTATCAACAACTTTAAAAACACTTGTTCCTTTCATTGGATATATATGCCTGTCCATCTCATTTATATTGCTCTCTTGCTTATTGCTTATTTGCTGAGTAAACTCTTTCTTTCAGAATACAAAAAGTGGACCTAAACTTCGACCCAATCTGGTTGTCATCACTACAGGCATATCTCATTTTATTACACTTCATTTATTACACTTTGCAGATATTGCATTTCGGTTTGGGGTTTTGTGTTTTGTTTTGTTTTACAAATCAAAGGTTTGTAGCAACTCTAGCTCTACCCTTTGATCAAATCTATTGGCACCATTTTTCCAACAGCATGTGCTCATATCATGCTTCTGTGTCACATTTTGGTAATTCTCACAATATTTCAAAAAGTTTTCATGATTATTATGATGGTATGTGAGCAGTGCTCTCTGCTGTTACTAGTATAATTGTTTTGGGGGCCACAAACAGCACACATATAAGACTCTGAACTTTATTAATAAATATGTATGTTCTGACTGCTCCTCTCCCCTACTATGTTTCCTATGTTTCCCCTCTTTCTAATTCCTAGGGCCCAACAATGTTGAAGAAAATTACATAAACTTAGTTGATAAAACAGTGATAGTGTTTGAGAAGTTGACTCTAATTTTGAACAAAGTTCTATTGTGGATAAAATACTATTAAACATTAAAATGCTAGATCACATGCTATAGAAAAATCATGAAAGGAAGAGTCAACTGATGTGGCCATTTTCATTATTGTCTCATTTTCAGGAATTGCCACAGCCACCTCACCTTGCGTTAATTACCACTCTGATCAGTCAGCAGCCATCAACAATACGTCAAGACCCTCCACTATTAAAAAGATTTCTACTCACTGAAGGAGCAAATGATGGTTAGCATTTTTTAGCAATAAAATATTTCAAATTAAACTATGAACATTTTAAGACACAATACTTTTGCACACTTAATAGACTATAAGCTAGTGTAAAAACAACTTTTATATGCACTGGGAAACCCAAAAAATTCATGTGACTTTCTTTATTGCAATATTCATTTTTTTGCAGTGGCCTGGAATCTACCCTGCAATATTTCTGGGGTTTGCCTGTACTTCCAAATGAGTGGAATACAGATTAGTGAAGTATTGTTATATTTTAATCTCTTTTCTTATTGCATTTTTGTGTTTTTTCACTAACCCTCTACTATCACAAATAACTTCAAGCACCTTAGCAGTCAATCAGCACCTATGTAATGAGATTAGAATAGATATCCTCTACTGTCCTTTTTCATTCTTAATCTATGTTTTTTATGATCTTGCCATTTCAATTGTCTTCAATGTCTTCAAACAATGTAGCCTCTCAACCAATTGAGGATTGGTTGTGGATTATGGATATTGTGGATAAACTAACTGAATAACCCAGACCCTTTCCAGGCATCATATTTTACCAGTCAAGCACATGAACAGATCTCATGTCAGGTTGGGGATGCTTTATTTATTGACCAGCAATCAACAGTTCACATTTCTAAAATATTTAATTATTTGCAAAGCATTTTCCTTACCAGAATAAATAAATAAATGAATAAATGGACAAAAAAATAGAACCAGAAGTCAGTTATGTACTTTTATACCCATTTTACAGATGGGAAAAATTAAGATTGAAGAAGTTGTCAGAATTACAAAATCTCATTGGATGAAGGAGTCAGGAAAAATGTGATTATGGCAAAAAGAGAATTGGATTTGGAATCAGAATAATTGGATTTAGATCCCAGCTCTGTCATTTCACCTAACCTCTGTGGTAGTAAGTTTCTGCATTTGTAACACAAATAGTTGGACTAATTGTCTTTTCAGATATCTTTCAGCTCCAAATTTATAATAACCTCAGAATTTATCTAATCCAGTAGTATCTGACTCAAATAGAAATTGATCCTTAAAGAGTGCATACTGACTTTAAAAACTACAAATCAACATTATGTTGTAATGTGTTTATTTTGTTAAACATTTTTCAATTATATTTTAATTTAGTTCACAGATTGGGAATTTTTGCAGGCTTCATTGACCTTGAGTTTAACTTTTTATCTGTTATTGATATTGTTTAGTTGTCATTTTCAGTCTTATCTACTTCTTTGAAACCCCTTTTGGGGTTTTTCTTGGCAAAGATATTGGAGTGGTTTGCCATTTTCTTCTCCAGCTCATCAGATCAGGAAATTGAAGCAATCAGAGTTAAAGGATTTGTCCATGTTGACACAGCTTATAAATATCTGAGGCTGAATTTGAACTCAGGTCTTCCTGACCTTAGACCCAGTACCCTAACCAATGTGCCACTTAGCTCCCTATCTTTTTGATCCCTCATTATATATGACACGACTTAGGGAGGAACTTCAGTTAACCCTATAACTAATTTTAGGAGATTTTTCATGAGACTGATAGCAAAATGACCCTCTTGTTTTCTTGGCCAGTTAGGATATGTGACTGAAGTCACACAGAGAATAGAGTCTGAGTTGGGATTTGAACTATTCCCCCATTCCAAATCCCATATCCTGGGGAGATGAATTAGACAGTGAGAACTTAGTGAAAACTCTATATTAGAGCCAAAGAACTATTTAACGGACTACTAATTCATTCATTCATTTATCCATCTTATCATTCATTTAGTCCTTCATTTACTCAACAGGTATTTACAGAATGTCTTCTATGTGCTGTTCTCTCTGTCTCTCTCTCTCTCTCTCTGTCTCTCTGTCTCTCTCTCTCTCTCTCTCTCTCTCTCTCTCTCTCTGTCTCTTTCTCTCTGTGTCTCTGTCTCTTTCTCTTTCAATCTCTCTCTCTTTTTTCCCTACACATACACACCCCTCACACACTTTTATTATTCTGTTCATGCTTATTGATCATTTTGTCTCAGAAACAGATAATGGTCTCTGTCTCCTGAATGCTCATATATGTTAGTACCACATATTAGAAATGTTATTTCAGTGGCCAGAAAGTTGGCCTGGATAGTCTTTTAGATATCTTTCAGTTCTAAAAATAATAATATTATGATCCTACCACTTCTGCTTCATTTTTAAAAACAGAGTAGTTATGTAGGCAATTATTTACAATTAGCTAAATTTCCCTGGCCCAAGTCAGGTTACTGAGGCCTGCCAGAGAAAGGGCCATGGAAACCTCCTATAGGAATGTCATATATTGGAATCAACAGTAATAGCAGTTCACAGAGCAAATCTAGTTCACTTAAACTCACATCTTAAAGAAACATATCTTAGATAGATTTCACAAATCAGGGCCTTTCTTGTTTTTCTAGTTAACTCTACACTCAATCTTGATTCACCACAATCTTGATTCATTTGGGCAAAAAAAGCAGTCCTCTTTGCATCTCTCTGTCACTGCTTCCTACCCTAGCCTTGTTTCTTGGGTTCTCTTTTCATCTGACTGCCACCTCTCCAAAGACTGGCCTAAATGTTGGAGATGACATGTACCTTACCCTATCCTGCCTGCAGAATGATTAAGGGGCTGGCAGTGATTACTGACATCCAACTCAATCTGATTTGGATATATCCAATGAGCTACTATGTGCCAGACATTGCTAGTTAGCAGAAATACAAGAACAAAAAGTAAAAAAGTCTCTGTCCTCATGGAGTTTGGATTCTTCTAGGGACAGGGAGAACATGAACACAGATAAATAAATATAAGATGATTTGAGGAGGGAGGGAAGAAGATCCAAAGGGGAGAAAACCCACATGGTTTGCTACCTGCCTGGGTCCCCATTGCAAGCTTGATCCAACAGGAAAAAAATAAAACAGAACTGTAAGTGGGGCTGTAAGGGGTTGGGGAGGAGGGAGAATCGATAAACAGGTCCATGATGGATCTGGTTTTTCAAGAGCCATCCTTTCCTCTTCCCTGATACCCCCACCCCCTTAAAGGTGAACTGCATATCTTTAGTTAATAATTAACTTGTCACAAGGCCCATCAATATCCCATCATAGGAGTGACAGAAGAAAAGGGAGGTGACTGGAAGGGGGCAGGGGGACCAGCCCAACATCCCAGCTCTGCCAGCAGACCAGGAGCTCATCTGGACCATAATAAATAGGATGAAAGGCACTCCTGATAAATGCCCATGTCATGAAGAGATTTTACCTTCACTCAGAAACAATGTAATATCTCAGCTATTACCCAAAATAATTTATCAATGTGTAATAGCTTTGTGCAGACCTCAGATAGGAGGGGAGCCGAACCGCGCGCACTATCGGAGATGGATGTAGCCTACCTTCGGCTTTTAATTTTTAATGCTCGCAGGCAGCTTCGCATTAAAGGCCAGGTGTCATATAAAGACTTAATGTAAGAGAGGAGTTCATGAATTCTAATCAGGAGATCGACTCCCTCTGCTTTCTGAAGTCACCTCCCTTCTCTTTTTATTGATCTTTTGTTTTCTCTCTCCCACACCCCTTTCTTCCTGCTCTTCCTTTTTCTTTCTTCTTCATTCTATTCCATCCCATCCCATCCCATCCCAATCTAACCCATCCCAGGCTTCTTGGCCTCTTGACTCATTTTCTTTCTTTTCACAGGAGGGTAATACTCTCTGGCTGGCAAGGGTGTGGTGATGCAATAAAGGACTCTTTAATAGCTGGTCAAGGCTCTAGAATTCCATGTGGGGAGAGGCTTGTCCAAAGTGTGTATGAAATGGCATTTGAGTAGCATAAGAATATTTATTCATTCATTCATTTATCCATCTTATCATTCATTTAGTCCTTCATTCACTCAACAAGTATTTGCTGAATATCTACTATGTGTCTGAGCTTAGGGAGTTCTGAGGTGAAACTGGAGTCTTGAGCTGAAGAGAAACTAATCCAATTATTTTCATTATATAATTAAGGAAACAGAGACCCAAAGAGGTGATATTACTTATCTAAGGTCCAATAATAAGTTAGTGTCAAAGCTGTAGCTTTTGTGCTTAAGGAACCTATAATTTCCCTGGGAGACAAGAACCCATACACATGTGTAACAATCAAGGTAGATTTTATAGTTACTTAATGCAAAAGGAATTCAGAGAAGGAAGAGATAGGCAAGACTAGCCAGAAAAGGGAAACTACAATGAAAAGGATATTGTCTTTTTCTCCCTTGTGTCTTCCTCCTGATAGTAGAACTACAACCATTTTTTTCAACAATAAGTTGATTCAAGGCAATTCCAATACACTTGTGATGGAAAATGACATCTGCAGCCAGAGAAAGAATTATGGAGAGTGAATGTGGATCAAAGCATAGTATCTTCACTTTTTTAGTGATTGTTGTTTGTTTTCTTTTTTTTTTTCTTTTTATCATTTTTTTCACTTTTGATCTAATTTTTCTTGTGCAGCATGCCAAACATGGATATATGTTTAAAAGAATTCCACATGTTTAACCTATATCAAATTGTTTGTTGTATTGGGGCAGGAGGAAGGGAAAATGATGGCGATAAATTTGGAACACAAAGTTTTGCAGAGGTGAATGTTGAAAACTGTTTTTGCATGGATTTGGAAAAATAAAATACTATTAAGAATTTACATTTAAATTTAAAAAATCTACCAACCACCACCATTTTCAGAATTGTACTCTTAGATAAAAAACTGAATAATGTCATATGAGTTCTGTCTCATGACTTATCCCTAGTAACCTGATCAGCTCAGATCAATTCCCTGAATCCTTCTTACCCTCCACAGAGAGATACAAAAAACAAGGGATTCCCAATCAGGTATCCTCACTTACCTGGTAATATAAGGGGCATACATGGCATTACCCTAGTTCCAAAAAGCAAATATTCTAAGGGAAGGAAAGAAGGAAACACTTATTAAGCACTTACCATGTGCTAGAGTGGCAAGAGCAGTAACTTAGTAGTCAAGTAGTCAAGAAATACAGTTTGTGGGGCAGCTAGGTGGTGCAGTGGATAGAGTGACCAGCCCTGAAGTCAGGAGGACTTGAGTTCAAATCCAGCCTCAGATACTTAACACTTCCTAGCTGTGTGATCCTGGGCAAATCACTTAACCCCAATTGCCTCAGGGGGGAAAATACAGTTTGTTCATTCACTTATTCTGGTATTATAGATAAGTAACTTCATCCCTCTGGATCTCTATTTCCTTAATTGTAATATGAAAAGATTGGATTAGATAACAACTGTTTCCCTTCAGGTCTGAGATTCCACATTTACTTCAGAACTCCCTAGGTCCAAACTCTTTTACTTTTATTTCCTGAAATACAAAGGATATGGTCTTATAGGCACTTAGTGGCATATTACTCTATGAAGACCTCAATTCAACAAGCTGAGAAATATAGTTGATCATATCCAGTTCAGAAGAGTACCTGATGATGGTAGATATTGTCTTAGATTAATTGTATCTAATAGAGCAGCCAGGGGTTACAATGTATTTGGAGTCTGGAGTCAGGAGGACCTTCATTCAAATCTGACCTCAGAAACCTCCTAACTGTGACCCCGGACAAATCCCTTAACCCTCTTTGTTTCAGTCATAGAATTGTAAAGAACATGATTCCAGCTGCTCTCTCCTTCTCTTCCTCCTCCCCTTTTTTTTCTTCTTCTTCTTTTCCTCTTCCTCCTCTTCTTCTTTCTCTTCCTTTTCTTCCTCCTCCGCCTCATTATTATTCTCCTCCTCTTCATTTTCCTCCTCCTTTTCTTCTTCATCCTCCTCCTCTTCCTCTTTCTCCTTTTCCTCCTTTTCCTCCTTCTTTCTTCGTCTCTTTCTCTCTGTCCCCATGTTTCTTTCTGTGTGTTTCTCTCTCTGTGTGTTTCTCTGTCTCTGTCTCTTTCTCTCTGTCTCTGTCTCTCTATCTCTATCACACACACACACACACACACACACACACACACACACACACAATCTCTTACTCCCTTTAGACTTCTCTACTGTGAAAACCAAATCCATGGACTACTGGTATATTAAGGATGCCTTTGGTCAAACATTTATGAATTTGCTTACTCCCTACTAGGCAGTCTTGCCCAAGAATTTTTTTTTGTCAGCTACAATAATTCTTCTAATAAATTGTTTTCCTTTGCCCATCATGTTAAATCTAAATTCTGCCAAGCATTCTGCCACCCCTCTCTCATGATGCTTCTCGTTTGATCCCAGCCCCAAATTAGCTAGTCTACCTACATGACTTTTCCTACCTGTGTCACCATGCCTGTTGGAGGCACAGCTTTAAGACTAGCACCTTTTTAGTTCAAGGTTCAACATTAAGATTCAGTGTAGCACTTGAAAGTCATTAAAGAAAGGAGAGTTATTTTGTTTCCAGGCAGCATAAATATGCAGCAAAGATCAAGTGCCATTTGACTTGTATGGAGACAAACCTCACTAAACACCATCTTGGACCTCTGTCTGTTCATTAGGATATCACAACTCTTGTTGTCTTAAGCACTCAAGCAGACTGAGAGACAGTTTTATTATGTTTCTAGAAGATCAGGAAGTTAGATCAGAGAAGCCATGTCCAATTAAGTTCAAAGGTAGCTTTGTCCTAGGCTTCTCCCATACTTGCTGAGACATGATGGGGGGGAAGGAAGTTGCATCTAGAAAGCTAATTCTAATTAAGTCCAAGAAGCAGTTTTATTCTACAACAACACCTTTGCACCTTATTCTTCCTCTCTTTTTTATTATGGGTTTGACCTTTATTTAGATCCAGACTCAATTCTGCTTCTGTTCTGGGAGAGGCAAGTTTTCTGTAGAGGAAAGGTCAAGAAGAGTGTCCAGTATTGTTGTAGCAATATCCAACTTTATCCTTTTCCAGTCCTTTCTGCCCTTATCCCTTCATGCTTCTTATGAACTTATAGAACATTTTTCATTCAGCTATCATGTTAGAATGCTTGGGTTCCAAACTGGCCTGCCATTTATATAAAACCCACAAGGCATGACTACGGTTTCTCAACCAATCCAAATATATTTGCTATATATTTCAATCAATCCATTTAATCCAATGGCTTTCAAGGATTCTTAAATTAAACAAACTAATCTAAAGTTTTTGATTGATTCATTGACTTAACAGAAGTGTTTGAATCTGGTTAGTGTAATTACTTTTAAGTGGCATGGGATGATTGAGTGATTCATTGATTAATTTAATGGATCCCCACTCTTACACTATGATGGTATTCTCCCTTCAGAGCATGGGGCCAAGAATATTACCTACCAACTAACTAGTGTTTTTGCTTCTGCTGTCCCCACTTTCTCTGCACAGATATAAGCACACCTTCCTTTTCTTTTTTGTCTCTCTCCTTCCTCTTCTCTTCATTCTCATTACCAGGCCCCAAAAGAGTTTTACTTTCTGATTATTTTTTGTCATTATTATTCCATGTTAGAAATTGGTAATTTGCAGGCTTTTGCCTTCCTCAGATGTGGTTGATATTTTTCAGGTTTGATTTTGTCACCCATGGTCTCACCCCAGTAGGTATAGGAAATAATAAAAATAGCTGACACTTATGGAGTGTCCATTGCTTTTCAAAGGAGCTCAGACACTTTCATTTGATCTTATCAACAATTCTGTGAAATAAGTAATATAAATAGCATCAACGCCATTTTATAGATGAGGAAACTGAGGTCAAAAGCATCTTACCTTCTCAGCCTCAGTTTTCTCATCTGGAAAATGAAAATCTCTGAGTTTCTTTCCAGCTTGAGGTCTATGATTCTGTGTTCCTTTGTTCATACTACTAGTGTGTGTCTGAGCTGAATTTGACCTTGTTTCTCCCTCTGCCAAATTCTGGGGTCTTTGCTATATAGCACAGATTTTGAATGAGTGATATGACCAATGACACACACTAAGACTCCACTTAACCTGATTCCTTTCTCCTACCTGGAAACTCCAAGGATTTTACCTGAGCTGTCACCATCTTCCTTCTCTGGACTGGATTTCTTGAAATCTAGTCTGGCCTGGAAAAAGACCCCCTCCTCTACAGTCCTTTCTGTCTTGCTATTGAAGAACATTCTATTAGTCCCATTTTTTGTTAAAGTGTTGGGATTCCACAGTCTTTTTTTTTGGGGGGGGGAAGAGGGAAGATAATTTTTTCAGTACTAAACTTTATAGGAAAATATGTTGGGGGAAGATAAAATAGCAATCAAAGTGTTATATAACAGTGGAAAGATCACTGGCTTTGGAGTCAGAGGATCTGGGTTCAAAATCCAGTTTTGCTAATTTACTCTCTGTGTGATATTGGGCAGGTCACTTCCCTTTTCTAAAGAAGAGATTGAACTAGATGTTCTCTGAGATCTCTATAAAATAAAGACGTTAAACTAAATGATTTCTAAAGTTCCTTCTGATGCCTCCTCCATTAGGAAAGGGGTAAAATAAGTTGAGACAGTCTGAAGCCCAAAGGGACATATTCTTTGGGAAGAGAGGAAAAGGTCTTTCTCATCCATATAACAGGATTGGGGCAAAGATAGTTTCTCTTTAAATATATTGTCACATTTGATATTTCATTCAAGGATTTATAAATCCTTCACAGTCACCCTGGGAAGCAGATGCTGTTATTATTTTCATTTTACAGTTGAGGAAACACAGGCAAACAGAGGGTAAGGGATTTGCTCAGTGTCACATAGCTAATAAGTGTTTAAGGACATATTTGAACTCAGATCCTCCTCACTCTAGGTCTGGCACTCTATCCACTACACCACTGGATTTAAGTCTTGCCCCTGACACATACTGACTATGTGACAGCTAGAAAGGTGCTTAAACTCCCAGTGCCCCAGGCAATTCTCTAAGATTCCAGGTTGCAGAACATTTGCAAATCTGCTTTAGTAAAGTTTTCTCACCAGGAGCTCAGCTATATAAATGAAACAACAGGTTCAGATTAATTATAACAATGATAACAGAAAGTTTAACACTTCTTTAATGAGAAGAGAGAGGAAGAAGATTGATAGACATTTTGGGAGCACATGACAAATACGTCAAAAACCATAGAAATCCTTTTGGAATAAGCAGACATTATTGAGTCTTATTAAAGGCAGATAACAAGCATTTTACATTGGATTTGCCTAATGCAAACAGAAGTGGTTTACTTCTGGATGGAACTTATGAAATGACTGAGATCCAAGACTGATGTCAAAAGACAATCCACATAAAAGCAGCCAACAATATATCAACAATGAAACTTCAAAGAACTGGATGAGTCATGTAGAGTTGTCTGTTTTTTTTTTTTTTTTCCCATGAAAATGATGGAGGAAGGGGAGATTGGTTTATGTTAATAATTGTGGTACAGGTTATTGCTACCAGTGAAGGGCAGCTGGCTGGTGAAGTTCATATAGTATAGGGTCTAGAATCAGATTGATCTGAATTAAAATTTAACTTCAGACATTCCCTAGCTGTGTGACCTTGAGCAAGGCATTTCACTCAGCTTTAGCACTACTGAATACTTAGATAGACATGGGTCATTAATTAGAATTAAATATCAAAAACTCATAATCTTTCAAAGTTTAGCAGACAACAAATACACATATTGCAAATTTAATTAATTTTTTTATTAATTTAACAAAGATTTTTTTATTAAGAATAAAGAAATTTAAAGTATAGAATGATGTCATGGATAAAGTGTTGGACTTGAATTCAGAAAGACTTTGGTTCAAATCCTACTTCAGCTTCCTGTAAGCTGTGTGACCCTGAACAAATCACTTCTCTAGACTTAGTTTCTTCATTTGTATAGAGAGATGGGTAGAATCAAGGGCTTTTGAGTTTTAAATCTATTATCCTAAAACAAAAAAGGAAAAGAGAATAAGAGGATATCATGTAGGAAAATATGCAATGAACAATTATAGTAAGAATGAACATGAACAGTATGAGCTGATCTATAAAACAAGACAGCAGAATGGATGACTAGAAAAGAGAATTTTAAAAAAATGTTTTTTTTTATTTTTTTTTTTTTAAATTTTTTTATTTAATAATTACATTATATTTACACTCATTTCTGTTCCGATTTTTTTTCCCCTCCCTCCCTCCACCCCCTCCCCTAGATGGCAAGCAGTCCTTTATATGTTGGATATGTTGCAGTATATCCTAGATACAATATATGTTTGCAGAACCGAACAGTTCTCTTGTTGCATAGGGAGAATTGGATTCAGAAGGTATAAATAATCCGGGAAGAGAAACAAAAATGCAGATAGTTCACATTCGTTTCCCAGTGTTCTTTCTTTGGGTGTAGCTGCTTTTGTCCGTCATTTATCAATTGAAACTCAGGTCTCTTTGTCAAAGAAATCCACTTCCATCACAATATGTCCTCATACAATATCGTTGTCGAAGTGTATAGTGATCTCCTGGTTCTGCTCATTTCACTTAGCATCAGTTCATGTAGGTCTCTCCAAGCCTCTCTGTATTCATCCTGCTGGTCATTTCTTACAGAACAATAATATTCCATAACATTCATATACCACAATTTACCCAGCCATTCTCCAATTGATGGGCATCCATTCATTTTCCAGTTTCTAGCCACTACAAACAGGGCTGCTACAAACATTTTGGCACATACAGGTCCCTTTCCCTTCTTTAGTATTTCTTTGGGATATAAGCCCAATAGAAACACTGCTGGATCAAAGGATATGCACATTTTGATAATTTTTTGGGCATAATTCCAGATTGCTCTCCAGAATGGTTGGATTCGTTCACAACTCCACCAACAATGCATTAGTGTCCCAGTTTTCCCGCATCCCCTCCAACATTCATCATTATTTTTTCCTGTCATCTTAGCCAATCTGACAGGTGTGTAGTGGTATCTCAGAGTTGTCTTAATTTGCATTTCTCTGATCAATAATGATTTGGAACAAAAATGTTTTTTTTTAAAAAAAAAAAAACACCACTCAGAATATAAAGATTAACAGAATCAAAATAAGCGGATATAGCAAAGCTGATTATACTTTAGGTGAGCTAAAACAGTAGGGACAGTATCAGCAGTAAAAATAGATTTATTTAAAGGAGATAATAGAGAAATTGGTTATTGAGTCAATTTTACTTGTGTCTATTTCTTTATGATCCTATTTAGGGGTTTTTAAATTTTATTTATTTATTTTTTTTACAAAGATGCTAGAGTTGTTTGTCAATTCTTCATCCAGTTCATTTTACAAGTAAAGAACTGAGGCAAATAAAAATGACTTGTCCATGATCACATAGCTAGAAGGTGTCTGAGGTCAGATCAGTACTCAGAAAGATGAGTCTTTCTCACCTCAAGTCCAGCACTCTATCCATTATGTCACCTAGATGCCCTGGAAATTGCACTCTGCTGGAAGGTACCATAGACAATAAAAGAACACAGTGATTGCCATATAAATGTTTTTTGATGGATTGACATAGGCATGATGAATGGTTTAACACCTAAGTAGTTAGGAAAATTAATAGAATTATAGTAAGAAACTATAATAGTTTGGATACTCAATGCACCCTTTTCAGAACTAGACCAGTATATCTAACAAAAAGTTAAAAAAGAAAGAAAGTAAGGGCCTGAATAGAATTTTAGAAAAAATTAGAGATATTGCCCTATAGAGCTAGAAAAATAAATAAAATTAACCTGGAAAAACAAAAGGCCAAGACTCTCAAAGGAAATAATGAAAAAAGTACAAAGAAAGGAATCACATGAGTACCAGGTTCAAACTATAATACAAAGCTGTAATCATCAAAAACTATTTGGCACTGGTGAATGATAAAAAAGTTAATCGCTGAAACAATTAGGTTTATAATATAAAGAAGCAAAAAAGTGGAGAAACATAATTTTTGATAAACCCAAAGATGCCAACTACTTGGATAAGCACTTACTATATGACAAATACTGTCAGGAAAACTGGAAAGCAGTCTAGAAGAAATTAAGTTTGGAACAGCATTTCACAAAATATAACTCAATAAGCTCCAAACATGTGCATGACCTAGATATAAAAGTTAATGTAAAAAATAGAGAATAGCAGATACTTTTCACAAGACTAGAGAGAAGTGTTATTGAGCAAACAAAAGCTAAACTGGATCACAGATGCTAAATTATAATAATTTTTATTAGACAAAATTGAAAAGATTTTGTATAAATCAAATCAATATACAATAGAAAAAATTTATAAAATTTAATCCATGGGAGAAGTATAAAATGCATGTCAACATTGTTACTGGAATTGTTCTATGAGCATATGGAAGATGAGCTTGCATCTGAACATTTTGATTTAATTGCAAGAATAAATTATCTTATATTGTTATTATACAGTTACATCTAATGATTTATGACCCCATTTGAGATTTTCTTGGTAAAGATACTGGAGTGATTTGCCATTTCTTTCTTCAGCTCATTTTACAGATGAGGAAATTGAGGCAAACAAGGTGAAGTGACTAGTGACTTGCCCAGGGTCATACAACTAGTAAGTGTCTAAGGCCAGATTTGAACTCAGCAAGATAAATTTTTCTGATTCTAGATCTGGAACTCTATCCACTGTGGTACCTAGTTGCCCAATTATTTTATCTACCTGTACCATAGTTAGATAAATATTAGATATAAAAGAAAAAAAAGTAGGATAATAATTTTTCCTAAAACCATTTTCATCTGAGCTCCACAGATATAAATATGAAAAGCAAAATAAGAGTAACAACTGGGTCATTTTTCCTGTTTCAAAATCAAATTGTGCTTCTGTGTAACTTCCAATGTTTCCAATTCTACCCTTCACATCCAACAAGTCCTAGTCTAATTTCTCTTTCACAAGACAACTTTTCAAATATTTCAAGATAACCATCTTAACTCCCACAAGCTTCTCTTCTCCATTCAGACCATTAGCCAGTTGCTTTGCCCAGTCTTTATGTGATATGAGATCATTCTGGGTGCTTTGCTCTCAAGGCAGGTGTTCTAGCTAGTCAATGACTCCTATAGAGGGGAGTGAACAGAGCTAGACAAATACTTGAGATGTTGACTACTAGAACCAAAGACAGCAGGCTCATCATCTTCCTTATTATATATATCACACTTCTCTTAATACAGACTAAAATCGTATTATCTTTTTGGCATGTCAGATCTGATATCATATTAAGCTGGCAGCTAGTCCTCTAAAACCCTCAAATTTTAAAAGAACCCTTTAAAAAAAGGGAACTTATAATTGGAAAAATAAAATAAAATACTATTTTTTCTTTTTAAAAATAAATTAATAAATGTTTATTTTCAAAATGTAAAGATATTTTTCAACATCCACTCTTGCAAAAACCTTGTGTTCAAAAATTTTCTCTTCTTTCTCCCTACCTTTCCAATAGAAAACAAGTAATCTAATATATAAAATACTATTTTAAAAAAGAAAAAAATGAACTGCTTTCTAGGTTTTTCTCTACCATTTTGTAATTTCAGAAGTCAAGCAAGGAAGAACCCTGATTTTTTATTGTTTTTTTATCAATTAAATTTCATATTGTTACCTTTAGCACACAGATCCAGCCTAGCAAGATCTTCCTGGATACTGATTTTATCATATAAAGTATGAACAGTCCTTAGTTTGATAAGAATACCATCTCTCCAGGCATGTGTTTCTGAAACTCATTGCACTTTGAAAATCAGCAAACACTACTAATCAGGACTGGATTGATTGTTTTCTTGATTGTATAGACTTTATAAAGTGATGGAGAAAATATTAATGATGTAGATATCTTTTGTATCTGGAGAGCTGGTTGTTAAATT
Source organism: Antechinus flavipes (assembly GCF_016432865.1). Lineage (NCBI taxonomy): Eukaryota > Metazoa > Chordata > Mammalia > Dasyuromorphia > Dasyuridae > Antechinus > Antechinus flavipes. The sequence goes on along the minus strand of NC_067399.1, from coordinate 316,188,535 downwards.
TATTTACCAGCATACCCCTGCATCTATCCCTTCATCTAAGTTGTTATTAGAAAAGATTAGAGATTGAATTAAGCCACTTTTCCCTCTAAGAAATCAGAGGCTTTCTGAGAATGAGGCAGTGGATGGAAGCCTGGATTTGGAACCAGGTACTTTCTTCTTCACAAGTTCAAATCTGGCCTCAGACATTTAAATGATCTTGGACAAGTCACTTAATCATGTTCATCTCAGTTTCTTATTTATAAAAAAAATGAACTGGAGAAGGAAATGGCAAATCACTCTAATATTTTTGCCAAGAAAAACACAAAATGGGGTCACAAAACATCACACACAGCCAGAACAACTGAACGGCAACAAAATTAATTTGAATACTAGAATCACAATTAATTGTTGGAGTTACCAAGGGAAAAATAAAATGATTCCACTATTTTTTTCCTATTCTCCAACTTTCTCTTTCATCATCTCACACACCTTTTTCTTCTTTTTGTGGGTTATTGAAAAGCTAGAGCATATCCAGAAACAAGCTATGAAAAATCAGCATAATATATCATGGCTCATCAGTAAGTGCCCCCATGGCTTCACCAGGGTACTTGGTCTCAATCCAATTTGGCTCATATTTTTGATGCTGGCACAATCCAAATACTATTTAATTTAATCAACTCATAGATTCTCAACAGTGAATAGTTTCTGTGACAAAGTATTGGCCATGAGAGTCAAGTATCTATCAGATGGAAACACAAGTTAGGAGAAATGTCTGAGAATCACAAAACTTAGAGCAGAGGGATCCTCAAAGCCCATTTGGTCCAAACCTTTTCAGATTACAAGTGAGAAAATTGAGGTCCAAATCCATTAAATCACTTGTCATAGGTCTTGCGGATAGTAAGCATCAGAAGTAGAATTTGGATCCATGTCCTCTGACATTATAGTCTATGCTCCTTCATCCTTCTTCCAAGATAAGAACTCTTAAAACCATCCCTTTAAAAAATTGGTTGAAGAAACTGGAAGAGTTCAAATTAAGGCAGGGAGATGTGATAGCAATCTCTAGGTCTTTGAAGGGGTGAACATGAAGTCAGGAAAGCCCAGGTCGCATCTGAGACATTGACTGGCTCAATAATGCTCAGAAATTCACTTAACTTAACCTCTCTAACCCTCAGTTTCCCTATATTGAAAACTTAGATGATTATATATTATCATTACATATAATATTATTTATTATAACATAAACCATAAAGGATTATTGTAAGGATCAAACAAAATAATATGTTTACTATATAATACAAACCTTAAAATGTTACATAAAAGTCAGAGATGGTGGAGGTGTTAACAATGATGATGTGAAAGAGAAATTAGGCATGTTGTTTTTAACCCTGGAGGAGTGTGATAATTAGGGCTTTTATGTTTCTCCCAGCTTCCAGAGCTAAAACTCCTCATATAATCTTACAACATTAGCAGACTCCCCCCAATTGCCTGTGTTAGAAACTCACCTAAGAAATGATTTTTAAAAAAGGTTTCTAGTATTAAAGGCATATTACATGCGAAAACCATACAACAGTATGTTGCATTCAGCTTCTTTTATTGTTTTGTCCAACTCTTTGTGACCCCAATTTGGGGTTATCTTGACAAAGATACTAGAGTGATATGCCACTTCCTTCTCTGGCTCATTTTACAGATGAGGGAACTGAGGCAGACAGGATTAGGTAACTTGCACTATGCTCTGAAGACAGATTTGAACTCAGGAAAAGGAGTTGTTCTAATGCCAGGCCCAGTACTCTGTGCTTTATGTTACCTAACTGTTACATTAAGGCAGCCATAGAGTTCATGCCTGGTAAGTGATAATCCAGATTTATTCTTTTCTGGTCAGACCACATATCTGGAATACTGTGTTTAGTTGTGAATTTTAGGAAGAATAAGTTAGAAGGTATCAAGAGAAGAGTACTCAGGACTCCCTTTGAAGTCATAAAAGGCTGAAAGAACTGAGGATTTTTAGACTGGAAAGGAAGAAGGATCAAGGGACATCTTTAGCTATTTTCAAGGGTTTGAAGAACCATCATAAGCAATAGGGATCAGATTTATCCTTATCCTCCCTGGCCCCAATAATTAGGAAAAAGGGGACAATGGCTAGAAGTGTCAAAAAGACCAGTTTAGGCTTGATAGCAGGAAAAAAACCCAACTTTCTAACAGTTAAATTGATCTAAAAAGTGGAGTGGAATGTGCTGATAGGCAAGGGTGCCCCTTCACTGGAGACCTTCAAACAAGGGCCCTTGAAAACTGCTTGATGATTAATGGACATCATAGTAGGGATTGGTGGAGAACTGGAGTACATGACATCTGACAGACCTCTGTGTTTATCCCTGGGTTTTCACATGGCCACAAACTTGTTCTCCCCCAGAGAATAACAAAGTCAATTTATTTTGCTGACCTGGACATTGTGGAGCAGGAAGAAATGGACTGCTCCTGTCTATTTATTCTGTCCTGGAATTGACCCAATGAGACAGTCCCGTGCCATTTTTGGGAAGGTCGTCTCTTTGCTGCTTCTGGGACCCCTAACCACACACTTATTTGACCACCAAGAGATGGAGAGATGTCTTGTTTGCAGACAATAGCATTGCCTCCCCAGCAAGGACTCATGCTTGAGTGGCTCCTTCCTCCAACTAGATCCTGCTCAGGGTGGGAAGGCAGCACCCAGTGTCAAGGAGAATAAAATGGGTTGCATCTCCCATAGGTCCAGCAAATTCCCTGATCTGAACTCATGCCTTGAGGCCAGGACAAATGGGAAAAGGCCACTGGCAAGTCCCTTGCTCCCTGGTGTCTCAATGTGTAAGCCTTATCAGGGTCTATGGCTGTCTCATTCCATTGCTAATACAGTGACTCAAACTGCCGTGTACTACAAATTAATTCATTCCTTCAGGCCTTGCTGTTCAGTAACTGGCTGTCACAGCAATCTCTCAAGGAGCTAATTGAAAGCTGCCATCCGTTGCAGTCTTTCCATCAGAACTGTAATGACGGGCAGCCAAAATTCATATACACACACACAAACACACATATACATATGAGTACACACAAATGAACATGGGAGTGCATACAAATATAAATATACATTCATGATCGCACTCAAACAGATTTGTGCACAAACTTGTTAGCCCACCTAGAGAGAAGAAGCAAATTAAGATGCATACAGTTTTTAACTAGGAAGAGGCAGCATGGAATATTGAAAAGAATGCTAACCTGGGAATCAGGAGATTTAGGGTCACATCCCAGCTCTGAAACTTCAGCTAATCTCTCTGGGACACAATTTCTTTATCTGTAAAGTTGGGGGTAAGGAGAGAAAGTTGGGCTAGCCTCAGAAGCAAGAAGATCTGAGTTCAAGTTCTGACTTACATATACTGTCTATGAGACTTTGGTCAAGTCATTAAACTTCTCAGTGTTCCAGGAAATTTCCTAAGACTTTAAATTGTAGAAGATTTGCTGATATGTATTGGTAAAAGGTAATTAGATGATGGGTAGAATACTGGGTTTGGAATCCGGGAGTCTGGAGTTCAAATCCAGCCTCATATACTTGTGAGTTGTGTGACCTTGGACAAGTCACTTACCAGAGTTCTGTTTGCCTCATTTTTTTCATCTGTAATGTAGCTAATAATAATAATACCGACTTTCCAGGGTTGTTGCGAGAATCAACTGATATAATAATTGTAAAATACTTCTGACAGTGCCTGGCACATAGTAGGAGCTATATAAATGTCAATTATTATTATTATTAAAAGGAGTTTTTTTAATCAGAAGATTCTTGCACCAGTGAAACCACAGATATATTTTTTAAAATATACACAGAAAGTTGTATCTGATGATTTCCTAGGATACTTTGCAATATGAAATCCTTAATATTAAATTGAAGAAGGCTACACTAAATTGGAGCCTAGAGGACTAGGATTAGAGGTAATTTGCACTTTTAAGCACTAGAGATATGAAGGTAAAAATATAATCTCTGCCTTCAGGGATTTCACAGTATAAAACCTGAGACATATAAAAAATTGTATATACATTTAATTTAGGGTGGTAGTTATTGTCCTTCATTCTTAAAGAGAACCAAAATGACATCATAATGTGTATAGTGTGTCTAACTGGCTGATCAGAGCAGTGTGAGCTTGAAGGTTCTTCCACAGGTTAGGCACAAATAATCCAGTTGAACATTTATACTAGTGATGCCTCTAAATTTGTGTGTGTATATATATACATATATATATATATAGCAAATGAAAGATAATCTGAAAGAGGAAAAATTTGAAACTAGGGAGACTAGAAAAGGGCTCTTGTAAAAGATGAGCTTTAAATTAAGTACTCTAAGAAGGCACCTGAATTAAGAGGGGGAAAGTAAGAAGTAGAGGATGGGGGCAAAGTATTCCAGGAATAAGAGAAAGATAGTTCAAAGGAACCCCTTCCTGCTCTGGAGAATCCAGTCTCCAATCTGGTGTCAATAGGTACAAGAATCTTCTCCCTTGAAACCTTGTTGCTATTACCAAAGAAATTTCCCTGAGGCTTTCACTGTCTCACACCTGCCTTCCCTATCCTCCTTAACACATGTGCTCTCCATAATTGCCTCTGGATTTTTCCCCAAATAGATCCTGATATGAATACTTCCTCCAACAAATGATGCACATCAAAACTTATCCGTACCTTCTCATCCTGTGTGATCTTAGACCTAGTCTTTCCATCTGTCCTTCAGCATGAATTTTTCTGATTTCTTATAGGTTTTTTAAAAGTTCTTTTGAGAATTGGGATAAAATCCTACTTATAAGCACTTGCTAACTGTTTGATCCTGGGTACATCTCTGTGCCTTAGTTTCCTTATCTGTAAATAAATTAGACTCAGTGACCTCTATGGTCTTTTTAATCTCTGATTTGAGGATCTATAATTATGTGGATAGAGCACTAGGAATGTCTACCTGTCATTGCTTACACTCACATAATAGCCAGCCAACCTTCTTGTCTCACCATATATCTTTTAGATGATGCCTTTTCTGCCTCCCCTTGCATGCTTGACATAGTTGGTAATATGCTGCAGCCTCCTTATGCCTACCATGCATCTCTTTGTTGTGTCATGGGTCACCCAAAATGTTCATTCTTCAGCAATTGTGGCGCTCTGTGATTTGCAGCCATATAGCATCTCTGAAGAATAGATAGTTCATTGAGTGAGTCTCGCAGTAGATATATCTTGGACAGACACTGCCGATGAACAATGACTTGAGTTCAGAATGGAAGGGGAAGAGGAGGATAAACTGGATTGCATTTGGAAAACCATAGAATGTTTTCATTGATTCCAAATTGCTTCCTGAAACAAAGATTCACATTTAACACCAGCAATCTCTCAGTGCTGCTGTTTGACTCTGGGAAGGGAAAAGAACAAGCAGTTATTAATTCCTTACTATGTTCTAGGCATTTGCTAAGCACTTAACAAATACTATCTCATTTGTGAATTATGAAAAACCTGAATGAGTTAGCCATATTAAATTTTTATTCCCAGTCTGTATTCACTCTGACACTCATCATATTATGGAATCAGAGCTAGTATGTGGTCAGAGAATGTACACCATAATTAGAAAGAATTATCAAATATATGTAAAATTATGTACAATGTATATAAAATAATCATATATAAATGTAACCATTTATATCTAATTATATAATATCCTATATATTTCTATAATATTTTAGCAATTCTAAATATGAGAGATTTTAAAATTAAACTAGATAAGGCTAATTTCATGTAAGAAAAAAATTTTATGTACAACTTTTGTTTTTCATTATCTTCAATTACAAATAGAACCTTCATCCCTCATCTACTCAGAGAACTATACCTTGTAATAAAGAATAAAAAGAAAGAGGAGGAAAAAGCATTTCAATAAAATTAATCAATACCTCAACCAACTTTGACCTTATATGCAATCCAAAGCTCCCCACTTCTGCAAAGAAGGGAAGTGTGGGTTTTCCCCTTATAATTATATAGCATTCATTTGATTTTGTTCGTCTTTCCAGCGATATTGCTGTAGTAATTGTGTATATATGCTTTTCTGGGGATTACACTCACTTTATTGATAAAAAAAACCTTAGAAAGAAAAAATAATTGTGGTCATATAGTGTCAGATCCAGGATTTCAATTAACATCTTCTAAATACTTAGCAATCAGATGGTACCATAGTTTATAGAGTGCTGAATGTGGAGTTAGGAAGGCCTGAGTTCAAATCCAGACTAAGATACTATCTGTGTGACCCTAAGATACTATCTGTTTGCCTCAGTTCCCTCATCTGAAAATGAGTTGAATAAGGAAATGGCAAACCATTCAAATATCTTTGCCAAGAAAACTTCAAATGGGGTCATGAGGAATTATATGTGATTGAAATGACTTAACAGAAACTACAATAAAGGATATTCAGAACTTAGAAAGCTTAGGAATCTCTGTTTCAATCCAATACTGATACCAGATGCTTGTTCTCCATTCAGTAAAGAATGTAAGCAGCCAACAATCAAACTAATCAGCACAATATTCTGCCTCTGAGGGGATGTGTTATTAAAGGCATGATTAGTTTGTAGGATATCAGTCTCATAATGTTGGGGGTTAAAGGAAGATAAAGATTCTAAGGAATAGAGGAGAGGGAATAAATTCTAAATATGCAAAGTCATAGAGGTGAGGGATGGAGTGGTGAACATTCCAGGACAGTACAGCTGAATAAATATGGAAAGGTAGACTGAAGCCTGATTGTGAAAAAGTTTGTGATGCTGAGCTATGGAAGATAACTTTTATTGTCTAGGAAGTAGTGAGCTGCTAAAGATTCTTGAGTGGAGGAATGATAAGGTTAGTGCAGTGCTTTAGGAGGATGATTTTTGTAGCTTGTATGGATGTTAAATTGGAGAAGGAGACCAATCTAGAAGCTATTGCAATTGTTCATTTATATATCAGAACTTGAACTAAGATGGTACTCATGTAAATGGTACCAAGGGGACAATGTGGGGTGTATTATTGAGGTTACGTTGAAAAAATTCTTTAACAAATAGCTATGGGGGATAAGAGAAAAGAAAGAATAAGATATTCATGTTTCAAACCTTGGTGTTTGGAAACATGATTGTATAATTAACAGTGATAATAAAGTTAGAGAAGCCATGGATTTAAGTAAGAACTTAGGTTTTGAACAAACATGTGGGTAAGTCTAGCAGGAATTGGGGGAGGGAAACATGGAGACCAGGAACAAGATTATTAGGATTGGATATAATTGGATCTGGGGTCACCTGATTAGAGATTATTCTAGGTTAGATCAGACTTAAGTCAATACTCCTGGTTGTTTAGGTTTGTTATTGGGACAAAATGAAACACTTGTAGATCATTCAACAGTTAATTAAAAAAAAAAAAAAAGATTTCTTTAACCATTGCAGGAAAAGTATGTTCAACAAGGATAGGCATCTAGGGCACCTTGAGTTGATTCATTGAAAGAAGTTCTCTTGTCTCCTGTCTAAGTTGCTCATTGTAATCCACTTGTCTAGTTTAAGAGTATCCCTGGAGCAAAGTATTCAGGTGATGAAGAAGTGACATTAACAACGAGAGGCTCTAGAATCCTGAGTAAACCAAGCCTAGAGGAAGGGCTCAGTTCCTTTTAAGGCAAAACTCACCTAACCTGCATGAAGGGAGGCTTTAGGATATTGCTACTACCTCCCAAGATGATAATGAATCTGTGAAAATTATGAGATTACAAAAAAGAATGTACAGAGAAAAGAAGTGAGATATCAAGTAAAGGAGATTTAGGATGAATAGTTGGGCAGGGAAGAGAATCAGGAGAGAGATACATCACAAAAGCTAAAGAAGAGAGTGTCCAGGAGGAACTGATCAATGGTATCAAAAGTTCCAGAGAGGTCAATAAAGATGAAAAGTGAGAAAAGACATTCTCATTAGACAATTAAGATATCATTGGTAATCTTGAAGAAAACAGTTTCAGGGAAGTGGTGAAATCAGAAGAAAGTTTGCAAACAGGAAAAGAAATGAATGGGAGATTACAATGAAAAGATACATTTTTCTAGGGATATTGCTGTGACAGGGAAGAAAGACAGGATAATAACTTGAGGGAATGGTATGAATGAATGAATGAGTGAGTGAGTAAAAAAGCATTTAAGTATTTACTATGCGTCAAACACTAGGTGTAGAGGACGGAAATAGAAAAAGCTGCTCTGAAGAAATTCATACTCTGACTAGGAAAGACAATATATAACAGGCCCGACAGCGATAGAAGAGATAGAAAAGCCTAAAAATCCAAAGGGCTCTTCAGAGGAATGATGGCAAGACCCAGCTATCCTTAGATTATATTAGTATTTCAGAATGCAGTGTTTGGGGAAGTTATCAGCAAGCCATAGGTAGGACAGACAGTAAGGTTTGCTTCCCATTCATCCATTTGGATTGGGGAACTGCTAGCATGAGATAGCAAATGAGGGAGAAAGTCAATGGAGATTGTTATATTTATAGAGAAAAGAGAAGAATCTAGTAGATTAGGAGAGATTAAAGATAAGAGTGAAAGACTGAATAAAAGGTCATAATCCAGGAGGTCACAAGTCTCAGCCTTGGCCTTGGCAAGGAGAAGAGCCATTTCTTTGTCAGATTTAAGCAAAGGAGAAGAAAATGAGAACAATGTAAAAAAAAGTATTTAAAATATGTAAAAGGGAATAAGAGGGAGCCCATATGGGTGCAACAGAATGGATCCATGACTGAAGTAAACTGAGCTACACAAGTCTATCTATTCTTTTCTCTCACAGGACACCAAGAAAATTTATTCCACCAATACCAACACTGCTGCCACCAGCTGCAGCTCTTGCCAGAGTATAAAGCTCAGCTAATTCAGCACCATAGCTTTTTGTAGAGGCAAGAAAAAAAGGTAAGAAATGAGATCCAAAGGAGGATTTTCCACTGACCCTAGAATTATTTCAAATACATTCCTCAGCGGCTAATAATAGAAGTGAAAGTTGCAGACAGTCAGCCCTGTACCCCAGAAATGCAGTATGCCTGATTTTCCTCAGCTTTTCTGCAATCAGTAGCAATCTTTTCTTCTTCATTTTCCTAGATGTGTTCCTGTTCCAATCCTTTCCCATGGCTGCTATTCCAAACCCTGTCCCTCAATATCCCCCATGCCTCACATTTTTACCCTTTTGTCCCTCCTCCCCACTGTCTTACTTTAGTGTCTGCTTCCTTCTGCTTGTCCATTCCTTTTCATTAGGTGACCTGGGAGGCTCCTGAAGGGCATTACAGAGGAATCTGAAAGTTTCAGGCTTCTAGTCTCTCCTAGGTATCTATTTTCAGATAATGTCAGCCACCTTTTGAAATGTACCCCAGAGGGAAAAGGATTGCACTCTCACTCTTCCTGCTTTACATTGACAGGTAAGATGTTATGACTAGACCCTCACTACTCTCATCAATTCTATGGAAAAGTCGGGTTGGAGAGGAAAACCAACCTTGATTCTTTTTTTAAATTTTATTTATTTAATATTTTCCCCCAGTTACATTTAAAACAATTTTGCAACATTTGTGTTTTTAAAACCTTTTAGTTCGAGATTCTCTCCCTTATCCTAAAGCATATGTAAAATTATCCAAAACATTTCCATAAAAATCATGTTGTGATAGAAAATATAGATCCCCCCCCAAAAAAAAAACCATGAAGAAAAAAAAAGTAGGGAGAGAGAGAGAGACATAGAGAGAGAGAGAAAGAGAGAGAATACTTCAATCTATATTCAGACACAATCAGTTCCTTCTCTAGATATGGAAAGGATTTTTCATAAATCCTTCAGGGTAATCATGAATCATTGTACTGCTGAGAATAGCAAAGTCACAACTGACCATCCCAGAACATTGCTATTACTTTGTACATTTCACATTGCCTGAGTTCACAGAGGACTTTTCAGGTTTTTCTGAATGATATTACATCACAATCACGTACCACAATATTTTTTTAGCCATTGCCCAATTGATGAGCATCCCTTCAATTTTTGATTTTTGCCCTGAGAAGAAAACTACTACAAATATTTTTGTACCTGTAAGTTCTTTTCCTTTTTTAAAAAAATCTTTTGGTATTCATGCTTAATAGTTATCTTGTTAGTTTTAAGAATATGCATGATTTTATAGCCTGTTGGGCATAGATTGCATCTTTTGATCATTTATCAGTTGGGGCATGGCTCTTATTTTATATAAATTTAACTGAGTTCCTTTCATACTTGAGAAATGAGGCTTTATCAGAGAAAATTGCTTCAAGATTCTTTTTAACAATTACTATTGCTAACTTTATTTCCCCCCACTTATTCTATTCTTTCTTTCTTTTCATTCTGTCTCCCTCAAAAGTGTTTCTATTGACTACTTCCTCCCCTAATATGCCCTTTCTTCTATCATCCTTCTCGCTTCCTATATCCCATTTCCCTCCTATTTTCCTGGAGTATAAGATAGATTTCTCTATCCATATTGAGTTTTATATGTTATTTCCTCTTTGATCTAATTTTGATGAAAGGTTCATTCCCTCCCCCTCTATTCTCCTTCTTCCCCTCCATTGTAAAAGCTTTTCTTGCCTCTTTTTTTTTTAATTTTTATTTAATGATTACTTTATATTGACATTATCCCTTGCACTCGTTTCTTTTCCGATTTTTTTTCCCCTCCCTCCCTCCACCCTCTCCCCTAGATGGCAAGCAGTCCTTTATATGTTGGATATGTTGCAGTATATCCTAGATACAATATATGTTTGCAGAACTGAACAGTTCTCTTGTTGCATAGGGAGAATTGGATTCAGAAGGTATAAATAACCCGGGAAGAAAAACAAAAATGCAGATAGTTCACATTTGTTTCCCAGTGTTCGTTCTTTGGGTGTAGCTGCTTTTGTCCGTCATTTATCAATTGAAACTTAGTTAGGTCTCTTTGTCAAAGAAATCCACTTCCATCAAAATATGTCCTCATACAATATCGTTGTCGAAGTGTATAATGATCTCCTGGTTCTGCTCATTTCACTTAGCATCAGTTCATGTAAGTCTCGCCAGTCCTCTCTGTATTCATCCTGCTGGTCATTTCTTACAGAACAATAATATTCCATAACATTCATATACCACAATTTACCCAGCCATTCTCCAATTGATGGGCATCCATTCATTTTCCAGTTTCTGGCCACTACAAATAGGGCTTCTTGCCTCTTTTTTTAAAATAACTTTTTATTGACTGAACCCATGCCAGGGTAATTTTTTACAACATTATCCCTTGCACTCACTTCTGTTCTGCTTTTTCCCCTTCCTCCCTCCACCCCCTCCCGCAGATGGCAAGCAGTGCTATACATGTTAAATAGGTTACAGTATAACCTAGATACAATATATGTGTGCAGAACCGAACAGTTCTCTTGTTGCATGAGGGAGAATTGGATTCAGAAGGTATAAATAACTTGGGAAGAAAAACAAAAATGCAAACAGTTTACACTCATTTCCCAGTGTTCTTTCTTCGGGTGTAGCTGCTTCTGTCCATCCTTGATCAATTGAAAGTTAGATCTCTTTGTCGAAGAAATCCACTTCCATCAGAATACATCCTCATACAGTATCGTTGTTGAGGTATATAATGATCTCCTGGTTCTGCTCATTTCATTTAGCATCAGTTCATGTAAGTCTCGCCAAGCCTCTCTGTTTTCATCCTGCTGGTCATTTCTTGCAGAACAATAATATTCCATAACATTCATATACCACAATTTACCCAACCATTCTCCAATTGATGGACATCCATTCATTTTCCAGCTTCTAGCCACTACAAACAGGGCTGCCACAAACATTTTCTTGCCTCTTTTTATAGCAGATTATTACACCATTCCATTTCTCCCCTTTCCCTTTCTTCTAGTACAAACCTCTCTTATTCCTTAATTTTATTTTTAAAAAAATATTTATATCAATTCACACTTGTGTCCTCTTTTCTATAAACAGTCTTTCTAACTGCCATAATAATGAGAAAGTTCCATTAAGTTACAAGTATCATTTTTCCATGTAGGAATGTAAACAAATAAATCTTATTAAGACTCATGATAATATTTTCCTGATTACCTTCTTATGCTTCTCCTGAGTCCTGTATTTGAAAATCAAATGTTCTATTCAGCTCTGGTTTTTTCATCATGAATATCTGAAAATCTTCTGTTTCATTGAATTTCTACCTTTTACCCTGAAGAATTATGCTTAGTTTTACCAAGTAGGTGATTCTTAGTTGTATTCCTAGCTCCATAGCTCTATAGAATATCATATTCTCTTTAATCCTTTTATATAGAAGCTGCTAAATGTTGAGTTATGCTGACTGTGGCTCCACTATCCTTGAATTGTTTCCTCCTGTATGGTTGTAGTATTTTCTCCTTGAATTTGGAGTCTTGGAATTTGGCTATAATATTCCTCAGAGTTTTCATTTTAGGATCTCTTTTAGGGGGTGATTAGTGGATTCTTTCAATTTTTTTAACCCTCTGGTTCTAGAATATCAGGACAGTTTTCCTTGAAAATTTCTTGAAAGATAATGTTCAAACTCTTTTTTTTATCATGATTTTCAGGTAGACCAAGAATTTTAAAATTATCTTTCCTGGATCTATTTTGCAAATCATTTGTTTTTTCAATAAGATATTTCACATTTTTTCTATTTTTACATATTTTTTTCTCATAAAGTTATTAGCTTCCATTTACTCAATTCCAAATTTTTTATAACTTTTTATTGACAGAATAATGGGTAATTTTTTTTACAACATTATCCCTTGCACTCACTTCTGTTCCAACTTTTCCCTTCCCTCCCTCCAGCCCCTCCCTTAGATGGCAGGCAGTCTTATACATGTTAAATATGTTATAGTACATCCTAGATACAATATGTGTGTGCAGAACCGTATAGTTCTCTTGTTGCACAGGAAGAATTGGATTCAAAAGGTAAAAATAACCTGGAAAGAAAAACAAAAATGCAAATAGTCCACATTCATTTCCAAGTCTTCCTTCTCTGGGTGTGGCTGATTCTGTCCATCATTGATCAATTGGAACTGGATTAGAGCTTCTCTGTCAAAGAAATCCATTTCCATCAGAATACATCCTTATACAGTATTGTTGTTGAAGTTTATAATGATCTCCTGGTTCTGCTCATTTCACTCAGCATCAGTTCATGTAAGTGTTTCCAAGCCTCTCTGTATTCATCCTGCTGGTCATTTCTTACAGAATAATAATATTCCATAACATTCATATACCACAATTTACCCAACCATTCTCTAATTGATGGGCATCCATTCATTTTCCAGTTTCTAGCCACTATAAAAAGGGCTGCCACAAACATTTTGGCACATAGAGGTCCCTTTCCCTTCTTTAGTATCTCTTTGGGGTATAAGCCCAGTAGCACTGCTGGATCAAAGGGTATGCACAGTTTAATAATTTTGGGGGCATGATTTCAGATTGCTCTCCAGAATGGTTGGATTAGTTCACAACTCCACCAACAATGCATTAATGTCTCAATTTTTCCACATCCTCGCCAACATTCATCATTATTTTTTCCTGTCATCTTAGACAATCTGACAGGTGTGTAGTGGTATCTCAGAGTTGTCTTAATTTGCATTTCTCTGATAAATAGTGATTTGGAACACTCTTTCATATGAGTGGAAATAGTTTCAATTTCATCATCTGAAAATTGTCTGTTCATATCCTTTGACCATTTATCAATTGAAGAATGGCTTGATTTCTTATAAATTAGAGTCAATTCTCTCTATATTTTGGAAATGAGGTCTTTATGTAAAAATGTTTTCCCAGTTTGTTGCTTCCCTTTAATTTTATTTGCATTAGTTTTGTTTGTACAAAGGCTTTTTAATTTGATATAATATTTGATAAAATTTTCTATTTTGTGATCAATAATGATCTCCAGTTCTTCTTTGATTACAATCAATTCCAAATTTTAAGTGATTCTTTTCTTCAGTGAACTTTTGTATCTCCTTTCCCATTAGCCAACTTTGCTTTTTAAGGCATTCTTCTTGTCATTAGCTTTTTGTTTCTTTCCATCACTCTCAATTCTCTTCCTAATTTTTCCTCTTGATTTCTTACTTGATTTTCAAAATCCCTTTTGAGCTCTTCCTTAACCTGAGAACAATTCTTATTTTTCTTGGAGGCTTTGGATGTTGAAGCTTTGACTGTTATCTTCTTCTGAGTGTGTCTTTTGATCTTATTTGTCACCATAGTAACTTTCTGTGATCAGAAAATGTTTCTGTTGTCTGCTCATTTTCCTAGTCTATTACTCAGCTTTTAACTCTTTGTTAAAGTTAAGCTCTTTTTCAATGGTGGAGGATGAACTGTTCCAAGCTTCAGGGCTGGTGCAGCTATTTTCAGAGATCCTTTTAGGAACCACCACAAGCACTCGTTTCTGTCCTGGAACAATTAGGAGTGTCCCTAACTCTTTGTATATGTAAGATCTAGTGTGCTAAGGCAACAGAGTCTTTCCCAGTATTAATAAAGAGCCCTCCTGTGAGCTGAGGCCCCCAGAAGCTGCCACCACCACCACTGCCCATGCCCACTCTTGGTTTGCTGGTTTAGCGATAATCTCTCATCCTACTGACAAATCTTTGCTGCAGACCTTCTAAGTCATTTTTGGTGTCTCTGGGCTGAGAGGTCTAGACAGCTCCAGGATTCAGAGGTGTGTAGCCCAGTTCCTGCTTTGCTGGCACTGGCACAAGAGCAGGGGCTGGTGTTGGGGCTAGGCTAGTATAGTCTGCACCAAGACTGTGCACTGAGCTCCCACTCTAATGCCACAGACTTTTTCTGCTGACTTTCCATGTCATCTTTGGGTTCTCTGGGCAGAGAGGTCTGGAAGACATCAGTACTGCCATTTAATTGGAGGACCCTAGACCCATCCCTGTTGTGTGCTGCTACTAGGGCTGTGCTGGCAAGACCTATACCCAGACAGCATGCTGGACTCTCATTCTGGTTTCACAGATCTTTCCTTCTGCCCTTCTAAATTTTCTCTGACTGGAAAATGTTCTACTATTCTTTTTGGATGTTCTGACACTATAACATTTGTTTAAAATCTTTATTTACAGGAATTTTGGAGCAGTTTGGGGGAGAGGTCAGCAAGTTCCTGCCTTTACTCCACTACCTCCTCCCCTCCCAGTCTTGATTCTTAAAGAATTCTTTTTCATGTTCTGCTTAATTTTTGAAATGGAAAAGCAGGTATGGAAGAAAGGAAATATTTTCTGTAATTTGATTTATAAGTGAGTGAAAAACTTTTTAATATTCAAAGTTGTCTTTTAAAAAAAATGTCATATGGTACTTCTTACTAGTCATTAGTACTAATGAGATTTTCCTAAAATTATATATGAACATATCACTTCCTATTCAATGAACTCCTGCAGCTCACTATTGCTTCTGGAATCAAATGGAAACTTCGATATTTAAAGTTTTTCACTACTTGACTTTTCATATTCTTACATTATTCCTCATTACACTTCTCCACTAACTCTATGGTCTAGACATCTTAGTCGGCTTGTTGCTCCTCATTTAGGACTCTTCATCTCCATCTGTCATTTCTCATCACTATCCCTCTGCATAAGCTGTTCCTCATGCCTAAAATGGTCTTCTTCCTCATGACAACCACATAGAATTCCAGACTTGTTTCAAGACTTGGCTCAAGCTGTCCCTTCTGAATGAATCCTTCCTGGTTTCCCTAATTCCCTTCTAATGTTTTCCCATTCAAAGTTGTTGATTTACATTTGTATCTGGTTGATACATATATAAATTTGGTATATTTACACACTGTTTCCAAACTAGAATGTAAATTCCTTGAAAGCAAAGACTGTTTCGTTTTTGTCCTTGTATCACACAGTTACTGTTACATAATGAGCATCACTGTTTTCTTTTTTTTTAAATTTAAATTTTATTTTATTTAATAATAACTTTGTATTGACAGAATCCATGCCAGGGTAATTTTTTACAACATTATCCCTTGCACTCACTTCTGTTCCAACTTTTCCCTTCCCTCCTTCCAGCCCCTCCCTTAGATGGCAGGCAGTCTTATACATGTTAAATATGTTATAGTACATCCTAGATACAATATGTGTGTGCAGAACCGTATAGTTCTCTTGTTGCACAGGAAGAATTGGATTCAAAAGGTAAAAATAACCTGGAAAGAAAAACAAAAATGCAAATAGTCCACATTCATTTCCAAGTCTTCCTTCTCTGGGTGTGGCTGATTCTGTCCATCATTGATCAATTGGAACTGGATTA